>NC_143523.1:38215326-38815326 GCF_031878675.1 Megascapheus bottae
TAAGATTATGTGAGGGTCTTACCCTACTCAGGCCTCTTAAATCTCTGTTAATCTAAAAGTCTCATGAATCTCTTTTTTTTTCCCTCTATCTCTTCCTCACTCAGCTCTTCTAAATTTGTTTTATAAATTCTAGATTTTGCTGATTGGATCTCCTTGGTATAATTTTATCTATTTTTCTTCTAACCTATGTAGTCATAACTGGAAGTTTGCTCAGAATTGATTTGAATTACTTTGTATGTGTGTATGCACAAAAGTCCAAGGTTTATCAGAAGGCTTTTAATAGTAAGTGAATGTTGATGTCTTTGTAGTCATAGTATCCATGTATCATTACTTAGGTCCTTTCTTTCCTTAGGGGTTCATGAAATGAATGTGAACCACTAAAGAGACTCAACAAAATCACTGCATAAGATCTCTCATTTCAATGATGAAATTCTAATTTTAATAACTTTATCATCTGCAAACTTCTATGACAAAAACTTGTCATCAGCACTGGGTATCCTGAGGTTCTGGAAAAGTAGAACAAATGACTCATTTCTTTTTCAGCTTTCAAAATGAGCTCTCTCCTACCATCATACCAAGATTGTTCCTAAGTATCTTAATGAACTCATGAATTTGATGTGTTTAGAGATAATGATCTTTACCATTTCACAAGCTATAGTATATATATATATATATAAACATATATATTTAGGTGTATATGTGTGTATATATATAAATGTATATATATATATATGTTTATTTAGATTGTTTTGAGAGTCCTTGCAACATTATCCTTGCAAGCTCAACAAGTTTCATTCCAGACATTCTCAGTTCCTTTTGTATACTTCATGCCTCAGATCTGAAACTAGTCATGTTTCTAGCATCCTAGCTTATTTGTAGTGAGCAATTATATTTCAAGACTATCATCTTCAGCCCCATTTTCATCCTTTGCATTTATTGAGCTTTGGCATAAAAGTCCCATTGAGTAAAAGGTTTTACTTAAACATTTCTATGGAAGCCATATGCTGTTTTAGTTTCTTGTCACTATGACAAATACCTGAGAGAAACAATTTAAAGAGGAAAATATTTGTTTTGACTCACTCTTTCAGAGGTCAGAGTTCATGGATGGATGGCTCCATTGTTTCTGGAACTGAGGTGAGTCAGAGTATCATGGCTGAAGGGTTTGGTAGAGCACAGTTACACTGTGCAGAGCAGCGGAGAGACAGGAAGGATCTGGGAGAAAGGTGTATCTTTCTGGGGAAAATCTTCCAACATGTCTCATCTTCCTCCAGAAAGTTTCATCCTTCACTGCCCAATAAGATCATCTTATTATGAATCCATCAAGTGATTAGTGTATCGATAAAACCAGACCCCTAACGACACAATAACGTTTCCAAACTGGATCCTAATTCTGGGGACTCAGTGGCCAATAGATGATCATTTGGGAAAACAGTTTATAACGAAACCAGCAGATATCTCCAGAAGAAAGGTTAATAGTTCATACTGAATAGAAAAGAATGTCCTACAATATTAATTTTAAAACATAAATAAATAACTCAATAGAAGTATAGGCAAATATTTGCATAGGCAAGTGAGGGAATAGGAAATTAAAATGTACAGTAAACACAGAAAATGTAACTTTTTCTACCTGTCAAGAAATTACAAATAAAACGTGATGAGATTCTGGTTTGCAGCCTTCAATGTAAAAACATTTTTTTAATGTGAGAATTATATTCTACATGGTGCCAAAGATAAAAGAAACAAAGGACTCTCACATCCTGACGTTAGGAATCTAAATTGGTCTAAATCTTAGAAAAGTAAAACTGTAAATTTTCTAGTATGTTTACCCTTTGACCTTACAATGCCACTTCTAAGAATGTAGCCTATAAAAATGCAAGTAAAAATATATCATTAGATAAATTTTGTTGCAGCACTCTTTGTAACAAATTTAAAAAAAAAACACTTGGCCATTAGAACACTGACCAAATAAATTACATCATACTATAAAATGTGCTGCAACTATTTTTCAAATATTACAAACATTTATCATATGCAAAGATATACATGAAAGATACATAGTTTCAGATTAATAGAAGGATTTTTTCATCTATATGTATGCATTCATGATACACAGATGGATAGGCACACATAAGTAAATAGACAACTCAGAAATGATGCAAAGTGAAATGTTCAGAGTAATTATCTTTCATAAGAATAAAGGGAACATCATTTTAACTTTAATATTTAATATCTTACAATTGTCAATAAAAAGTAATGACAATGTAAGTACTTTTAACTCTTTTGGTGGGAGTAACACCCATAAAAAGGAGAAAAGGAAACACATAATGTCTGTATAGGTTGAGACCACCGCACCACTGATCCAAAACCTGACACGAATCAAATTGCTTCTTCCTAAACCTATCCCAAACACATTATAAGACAGCAGTGGAAGTGAGTAAACTTCTACCTTGGGATTGGTACCACTATTAGTTAACTTCTAGGTTCTCAAAGCCTCTGTGACTACAATAAGCTGTTCCTCAAGGCACTCCTTTCTTCTGTGTTATTGTATGTTTCTCTGGGGTCTCCAGGAACCTATTCCCACCGAAACTGTGGTTTCTGACAACCAAGGGAGCTTCACAGGGTGGACACTGTTGCTCCACTGTGGATCTGAAAGTCATTACTGGCTTCTTGAGACTCTCTTGTGACACCTAGTCATTAATCCCCACCACATACCAAAGGAGATCTTTAAGATGTTGAAGATATCATGAAGATGCAATCAGAAACATTTGAAAGGGCAACTATATGGCATTAAATTGAATGATGTCTATGAGTTAAGCAACAACCACCCCTCTAAGCCCCATAATTTTCTACAGAACTATATATGCATATATATAGACATATATATATTTCATCCTTCTCCTGAACCTCTTGATTACCACATAGGAAGTGGGTCTAATGCAATACCCTGGAGATTTGCATCAGTGTCCTAACTTCCTTAACAAGTCCTAAATATTATAGTATAACCTACGTTCTAGAGTTCCTGAATGGTAACACACCTATGGGTACTTTTTCTTTTCCTTCTTGCCATTCCCAGTGTCATAAATGCGTCAGGTATTTATTACCTTTCAGGTTATAATTGCTGTCATCATCTCAGGAAATATCAGCCACGTGCCATTGTGCCACAACATTTCCCTTCACAAGACCCCCATAAGTGGCTTCTGGCACCTATAATTCATGACAAAGGCCATGAATTTGAATTTACATTAATTCCTTTGAATTTGCAATGTACCTGTTACATGATTTTTAACATTGTCTCTGTCCAAGTTTCCTACAGCTAGTCGTATAAAACATTTGATATTTTGCAACTGGAAAGCAGAGTAAAGGCTGATTCAGCCCCCCTTCATATACACCTAAAGAAGTAATTGGGCTTCCATTACTTACAAAGTAACCTACTGTATGTAGAAAGAGCTATAATTCTAATAACAGTATAGTTCTCTAGCCATGATCTAAGAATATATTTTACTCCACCACAAAATTCAAATATATTTTATTTTCTTATCTATATATTTATTATTATTCGTTAACACGGAATAGTTTTCATTTTAAATTTCACTTACTACCTAAATTTGTTGTTATAAAACCTCAATAATGATGAAATATTATCCATGAATGGGTTATTCTACATAATGAAAGGTTTAGAGTTTTCTTTTCAGCAATATACTCTAATTTTAATTAATTGTTGTTGACCTTTACAAAGAGCGTTATAGACATCCCTGCTATCTTAAGCAGAGTACAATGATTATAATACATTGTTTTCCGGATGAGTTAGGCAATTTTGTGAACACCAATTACTGTACTCTGATATCATATAATGAAGCCCTTAGGGGCTATTAAGGCGAGTAGAGTTGTTGGCCTCAACACCAAAAGACTCTGAGATTTCTGTGGTTTTAGTGTTTGGGCCTTGTTTTGGAGCTTTATATTTCCTTACTGAAAGTTTAATTGTCACTCTATTAGCATCATAAACTGAGACCTGCCTCTCCTTATTCATATTGTGCTTTCAATAAGCCACTGTTGAGTTTGATGAACTGGTTAAAAAGTAAGGGCTTTTTGACAGCTACTCTGAGCTTATTCCTGCTCTCCAAGTTAGAGAAGCATTATTGATGTAAGAACAGCCACGGGGCCGGGAGTTTGGCCTAGTGGTAGAATTCCTGCCTAGCATGCATGAAGACCCGGGTTCAATTCCTCGGTACCACATACACAGGAAAAAGCCGGAAGTGGTGCTGAGGCTCAAGTGGTAGAGCTCTAGCCTTGAGAAATCCCAAGGACAGAGCTCAGTCCCTGAGCTCAAGCCCAGGACTGGCCCAAAAAAAAAAAACAAAAAACGAACAGCCACAGAACACACACACACCAAAAAAAAAGGTAAGTATTGGCTATAGGGCTCATGAAATGAGAATTGGAGAGACAAGAAAGAATAGTCACATTGTGTACAAGGTCCCAAGGATGGAAAGCTAGACAGGACCAGTGAATGTACTGGATACACGTTTCCACTTACCTACATACAGTTCCTACTTCTTTTCTGTCCTCTACTCCTCAGACTGTGGCAGGCATCACTTATCCATTTTGGTCCTTATTACCATTGGGAAAGGCCTTGCAATTCTTCTAAACACTGGTGTCCAGAAAAACCACTGTTAGTTGGCTGAAGATGACATGAGAGATGGGACTATATGATCTAACAGAAACAGGACCGCATCCAAGGAGACAGTCTTCAACTCTATTTGGGAAATTTTTCTAATAATCAAGCTACTGAAGTAGTTCTGTCTTAAAAGATAAAAATATTTTTCATGTATTGCATGTTTGTTATGTCCTAGGGAATATTTAATCATTTTATATCCCATTGAAGGTCAAGAATCACTCCATGGTATCGGCAACATTATCTTCCCTATTTTATAACAGAGAAAAAGTGAATGCACAAAGGCATGGTGTAACATCCAGTGGGCAGAGACCTAGTAATAATTGACAGTGGATTAGAAGCTAGAGGAAGACCTACCCTCAAGTCTACACTTCCTTTCCAAGGAGATGTGCGTTCCACCACTGAAGATATTCAAACACAGAATGACCATTACTACTTGGCAGCAATAGCATAGGCAGGACTTCCAGTTGTACAGTATTAAACCAAAAGCACACTTTGAGTCCTTGAAATTCGGATGACCTTATATTTCCAGTTGTTCCTTGAATACAGAATTACTCACATGAGGCGGATTTCATGAATCTCAAATGTCAGAGACAATTTTGGAGATTTCTGTGCATTTACAGCTTTAGGATAATACACAGGAGGGTATTATTAATGATGTTTGCCTAAAGGTAGCAGGTTTATGGAAATCTTTTGCTAGAGAAATATGATGAATTAAGGCAGGTAACTAAAGATTCTCTACACCTGGCAAGATGGAAATGGAAAGTGTCATTTAGGACTCAATGTCAGGCCTAGGGTATGCACTGGAATTCCATAAAGTCTTGACTCTGCCCAAGAGAACTGCAGCTTGGGTAGGCAGTCCATTTCAGATATTACTTCTTCTCAAGTAATTTTTGATCCTCCTCTTTGAAAAGCTCAAAATATATGTTTCATCTCAGCTACATGCCCATACAACATGTGCTTAAAATTATCTCCCTGGTCTAAATACCTATAATATGTTAAAAAAATATCTCATAAGACAATGTGTTTGGGCTATTTGCTACCCAGGATACATAGTTCTAGACATCTTTGTGTCCATATTAACCAATGAATATAAGAGATCCATATTGCAATTGGGTATTGATTAGTGATGAGTACTCAAGTCCTTACTTCTTCTTCCTCAGCTTTCTTGCTTTACATTAAAGAAAATAGGCAAGACAGTAGCTAAGTAGTAAGGAGTACGAAGTACCATCTATAAAGGACCTAAAATTAACTGGACAATGTTAAAAACTTTTTTGTGTTTCTTTGCTCAGTTACTCTCAAATATTTTTTCCACTTATAGCAAGAATGTGATGTATTAAATGGTGTATAAATTGCTGGAGGTTGCTGTGCACTGAAGGTGGGATTCCGAACATTAGACCAAAGTTTTTCATCTCTCAAGACCAATATCTATATATCTGTATCAGGTGCCATCAATCAAAGATTGTATCTTTTCTGTCCTGAGAAGGATTATGGGGGTAGCAGTGTGTTGAACTTATAGTCATCCATTCTTTCCCTGCCCTCACCACCATTTACCCAAGTAGCAAATGAGCTTCTCTCACTAATTCATGTCACCAATATTTACTGAGTAAATACGAAGTAGTGGCTACCATTCCAAGAGAGGAGTATTGAATGATTAACCGAGAAGACAAGATTCCTGCTCTAAGGCCCTACAAATAGCTTTGCAAATAAACATATAATGTAATGCTTTTAGGTAGTGATACGTGTTCCAAGAAATAGGTAATGAGGAGTAAAAAGCACAAAGATCAATGTTTCAACATGCACTCAATGTCTTGTTTTTATTTAAGTATGAGAAGACTAGTAGTTCAAAAGATAATTGCCAAGGGGAAGGGCACCCTCACTACAAAGAGACACAGGGCAGAAACTGGAATTGGTCAGTAGAGGTCAGAGTGAGGGAACAGCATGAACGAAAGATAGTGTTGAGGGAAAAGAAAAATAGTGAGGCAGGATAAGCAACTGAGCAAGTTTAGGATTGGATATTTTGAGTAATTTCAGTGGGCCTACACTGAAGTTGTGAGTAATTATCTGTAATTATCTAATACCTGGTTCTAGGTGATTTAAGACAGAGGAGAGTGTTCCAGACAACAGGAACCTATTACAGAAAGTGGGTGGGAATGCAACACCGGTAATAGTTGGTTTGCATATCAAAGGCAGATTTAGGCAGATGTTTACTACCTCCAGGAATTAGCTGACTGTGCCTGGAAGGGGAATGTCCTTCTCTGGGTCTTCAGACCTCATGATGTCTAAGCATAGAAAACGAACTCAATGAAGGGTGGGGTTTATTTTTCTTAAGTGGTGGGGGTAAAGGGAAATGACAGTTCTATGTGAAGTGGTTGGAGAAAAAAATGGGAACTCAGAAAAGGTCTGCATTAGGCATGAGGCAGAGAAAAGCCTCAGACAAAGAGAGCAACATACACCAAAGCCAGAAAGAGAAGCACAGTGGTACATGAAAAGGGCCAAAAAACATCCTGGCACTGGTGGCTGAGATTTATAACCCTAGCTACTCAAGAGACTGAGATCTGGAAATCATGGTTTAAAGCTAGTCTGGGCAGAAGAGTTTGTAAGATTCTTACCTCCTGTTAATCAGAAAAACAAAAGTGCAAGTGTGGTTCAAGGGGTAGAGCACCAGCCTTGAGCAGAAAAGCCACGCAAGAACACAAAGTCAACTTCAAGTCAGTGTAGCTTGTACACACATATGAACACGTGCACGTGTATGTGCATGCACACACACACACACGCACACACATGCACACACACACACACACACACACACACACACACACAGATTGGCGGGCAGAGCCAGAAGAGAACATGAAAATCAGGCCACAAAATCTGGAATGTGACTGAAATTGGAGCTATATTTCAAAGCCACTGGAGGAACTTTAAGTTTTGTTTCACGTTTCCTTCTTATCATAGAAAACTTCAAATGTGTATAAAAACAGAGAGATTGGCCAAATTCTCATGTTTTTTATCACCAACTGCAACAATTATCAACTTAGATGATCTAATTCCAACCAATCCCCCAAATCTTTAAACCTCAGATTATCTTAAAACAAATTCTTGAACACTATGTTTTTTTCAGATTTGTGAAAATGTCAGTTTACATGTCTAAAAATAAAACTTTTCATAGAGCAAACCCATAATAATTACAAACATATCAAAAAATAAATAGATGTCAATGTCACCAAATATCCTTCCACATACATATTTAAGTAGGACCCAGATAAAACCTTAAATCTCCCTTAATTCATAAAGTCCTACTTCCCACCTCCCAAGGGTGATTCATAATCCCAATCTGCTTGAAAGTAAATGGCTTTTCAGGAAATCAACATATGTCCTAAAATAGGAAAAATTCTAGAAAACAGGTAAGAATTTATTCTTCTTTCTCCACTTTCGGTATTTATTCATTGGCATATTTGTCCTGTATCATTTCTCACAATCTGGATTTAGATAAATGCATTTGCGTTGTGCTATTTGTTATGTACCTCTATCTCTGATCTCATTTGGGCTTAATATGGTAGCAAAAAAATAAATAAATTATAAATAAACTACTCTTGTAGAAAGGGATTATGTAAAAACCACAGGTTAGGTTGAGCCATTGTTTTGTGCGTTGACCTTATCAGCCATTGAAATTGTTGCCTAGGTGCATTTTACCCCCCACTGGAGGGAAGGAGTATATTTATAGATTTCTTTGGAAACCTAGTTCACTAGATGATGGCAGAGTGGGAGACAGTCTTGGGGAGTGGAAGAGGCTCTAAGCTATAAAATATCAGAAAGGAAAAGGAGGAGCAAGAGAAACAAGTAGCAATGACACAGGCGGTATTTGCCCTCAGTGAAATCTTTTCTCATCATAATTTGACTCCTGAGAAACCTTGGGAGTTGATTAGAGTAAGAAATATTAACTTCTTTTCAGAAATGAGATCAGTCAAGTTTAGAAAATGTGACTTGTTCACAATCCAGTGACTTATAAACCACAGTGAAAAGACCCGTATTTTTAGCTTCAACTTCAGGTTCTCTGCTTATGAGAGTCCCTTACTTAACCAATAGCAAGTGGTGGATGTCACGTATCAGTGGAATAGGGTCTTTGTACATTTACAACAAGATACTTGACCCTGGATAATTTATAAAGCACAGAAGCACACTTTTGCATTTCCAAGAAGCTGAAAGGTTCAAGCTTAAGTTTCCAGCTTTCTTGTTGCATCCTGACATGGTCAAAGGTGGGAGGTCAAAAGTACATGAACACTGAGTCCTCATGGCTAAACAGCAGAATAGAAAAGCTACCAAATTAGCAAGATGCCAGTGGAGCCTTTTTTGTAAGGTCCTTATTCCTACTAATAAGGAAAGTCTTGTGACTTAACCATCTCTTAAAGGCCCCATTTAATAATTTCACATTGACAATTTTAAATTTTTGCAAGAGAAAAATTCAGAGTGCATAGATTCTTCAGACACTCTATCCAGTGTCTCTAAAGTCATGAACAGCTGCTACCACTAGCATTGTATTAAGACAATTAACGCCATAGCCTATTGCTTTCTTCCCTGACATTATCCTTAAAGGTTGATATCTGTCAAAAAGGACCACTCTGGCTCTCTTTTATAATGTATCTTTAGAAAGAGCACAGATTTATTGTTGGTTTTTGTGTTTTCTTTTTTGGTACTATGGATTGAACCTAGAACATTGCACTTACTAGACAAGAGCTTTGCCATTGAGCTATATCCCAGCCCAAGTTCATTGTTTTTAATATTAGCAACACACACACATTTTCCCTCATTTCAGAGATGAAAGTGATTGACAGTGTGATAGAAGTCATGCTTTCCATAACTAACTCTCTATGCTTTAGTATCATTATGCTACTCCATTCTGTAGCCTTGAGTTTGTTACTTTATATATGATGGGCACGTTAAACATTTGATAAAATATTCTTCTTGACTTCTGAAGAGTAAATTTATGAAAGTAATCTTATAGACTATTTCCTTAATGATGGACCTGTTCAATTTCAGTTGCTTGCTTTTTCTGCCTGTTATCAGAATAGAAGGGTTTTGTATGCACCCCAATCTTACTAAGACTTGAATTGCATATTCTTTTATTTTTTTGGTGGGGGGTCATGGGGCTTGAACTCGGCCTGATCACTGTCCCTGAGCTCTACAGTTTAAGGCTACCACCCTACCCCTGAGCCTAGACATTGTCCCTGAGCTCTTCAAATCCACCCTACCCTTGAGCCAAGCTCCACTTGCCATTTTTAGAAGTTATTGGAAATAAGAATCTCAGGTCCTTTTGTGCTCGGGCTAGCTTTGAACCGTGATCCTCAGATCTCATATCTCTGAGTAGCTAGGATTACAGGCATGAGCCACTGCACCGGGCTGCTGACTTGTCTATTCTTAATTCCATTCATCTGACTGTCACTGAAATCTCCGGCTTCCTCTCTTCTTTCTTGCTGTCTCTTCTTATTATTACTATTACCCCACTCAAGATTTCCTGATCTCTTTCCTAGACCAGTATAATAGCATCTCCTTGAATGTTCCTTCACCTGGGTCTACCTCATCTATTCTCCAGCTTCAATCATAGCAATATTTGGAAAACTCCAAGTGGAACATGCTGTTGAGGTATTTAGTGGCCTCCCATACTCTATGAATAATATCCAATCTCTATTAGGCAGAATATGGCACCCTTGATGCTCAAGTTCCTATGGAGAAAAAAAAATGTTTTCAACCTCATCTCTTGCCTCTGTCAGACTCCAGGCATAACACAGCAGAAATAGCTCAGTCCCTACTACTTCCTTCACCTAACATTGCTGCCTGTTGTAGCAGGCTTATAGAGCGCCCTATACTCTTCTGGTGCCTGCCTAGATAAAGGCTTTTCCCAGTCCCACTTCTCCCAGTACTGTAGCTGCTTACAAGTTGTTGAAAATTCAGGTCAGGAGATCCTGTCTGGAGAAAATCTTCCTTTAATGCCCTCTTTGAGCTTCTGAACTTATAGTAACAGCCAGTTCTGAGCAGCCACACAAGTGCTGCCACACATTCATCAAACATTTCCTTATTATGCTAAGATGACATCCCTGAATCCCTTGGGAATTACAAGGATGGTCAAGGTAGTGGTCAATTCTTTTTTTTTTTTCTTTTTTGCCAGTCCTGGGCTTGGGCTCAGGGTCTGAGCACTGTCCTTGGACTTTCTCAAGGCTAAAGCTCTACCACTTGAGCCTCAGCACCACTTCCGGCTTTTTTCTATGTATGTGGTACTGAGGAATCGAACCTTGGTCTTTGTGCATGCTAGGCAAGCACTCTACCACTAGGCCAAACTCCTGGCTCCTCAATTCTTTTTAATATGAATTCACTCAGCCTTGTACATCTTTGGCACATTATCAGTGCTAAAGAAATGTTAAATGGACTCAGTGAATGTAATCCAAATAAACAAGGCTCTCAAAACTTGTTCTAAATTACATCTGTTTCATTTTTGGAGATTTAATCTGATCCTCAATGAACAATCACGTACTAATTGTCCTTGTACTATGCACTTTCACATATATGCTCTTATTTAATTTTCCCACAAATATTGCTGGTAGTTTTGCTTCTTTCTAGCATTTGTTGTTTTTTCATCTCACAATCTTGCTGCAATTTTTCTCTGCAGAATAACCAAGTGCTTTAGGGAGAGGCACACTAACAGTGGGATCAGTATACAACTAAGACTAAAGCTTATTGCATCACTGGATTCAGGAACTGGCTTTTAACCCAATGAGCCAATAAGAGATATAATCAACCTGTGATTTAGACTGCTAAGACAAGACAGTGCTGAAATTGATCTAGCCATCTTGCCCAACCTGAGTGTTAGAATGAGGGAGGACAATGCAGAGGTAAAGAGGGCTGAGAGAGAAAGAGACAGCAAAGCAGGCTGTGTTGGATGATAAACCAGGCTTCAAGCCACTCTGAAATCTAGAGTTGTCATTTACATGATTAAATCAACTCCTTTAATTTTATTTTAACTTTAGCTGTTGGAATTAGATTTTCTATAACATGCAAAATAGAAGAGTCTAATCCATAGGCAATAAAGGAAATATTACTGGAAATAATTATTGTAAATTCAAGTTCCAAAATATTACTTTAGGCAAATTATAGCAAACTAATAAAGACATGGCTACAGTTTTGATTTGAGATTTCCTAACTCTGCTTTTTTCTATCATGAATTAAAAAAAATAATAACATGAAAGAAATGTAGATAGGGGAAAGCAGACACATGTACATATATACAAATATATATACACAATATTTATATCATGGAAATTATATTAGAACTTGAACTCAGAGAATTGTGCTTACGAGGCAGGCACCACAGCTTGAGCCATGCATCTAAGCCTTCATTGCTTTAGGTATGGTCTCATAGATATGTTCTCATCTTTTTTGCTCACACAAGTATCATCCTACCTACATCTCCTACCAATATCAGACCCATATCTTCCAACCTGTATAGCTGGGATGGTAGTCATGTGACACTATACCTGGCTTATTGACTGAAATGGGATCTCACAAACTTTTTGCTTGAGTTGGCCTTGAATGAGAGTCTCCCTCATCTCTACCTCCCTGGTAGCTATAATTGAAGGCATAAATCACTGTACCCAATCTTTATTATGAGATTTTAAAATTACCTTTCTGGGTTATTCTGTTCTTAAGGCAAGATCCAGTATTATTAGGTAACTATCATAGTTGGCCTAGGATAGAAAAGCACAACAGCCTTATATGTAGGGAATACTTTCCAAGACCCTCACTGTATGTCTGCAAGTATGAATATTGAGGACATTATATGCTATCTTTTTTTCCTCTATCCATACATATACAATTAAGCTCAACTTATAAATCAGGCACAATAAGAGAATCACAATAATAATAAAATAGAACAATAGCAATAACAAACTATAAAAACCATGAATTATTTATTTCTTGGGTTTTTCATTTAGTATTTTCAGACTCCACTTGGCTGTGAGTAACTGAAACCATGGGACGTGAACCACAGATAAAGAAAATACAGGAGTAATCACTGTTCACTAGTCAAGGTATTTATAGAATAAGGATATTCTTTATTTAAAGAGATACTATGATGATCCTCCTGCAAACTGAAGAATCTTAACTTTGCAAAGCAAACCAATTCCTTGAGTTAAATCTGGACATTCATCATTCAGGATTACTGAAAAGTTAGTCTGGCTTCAGATTTAGAGAGAGGAGACCGGCTCCAAGGAAAGTATGAGTATAAAAGTATGAGAGTATACTTCCTCTTAGAAAAATAGCTCATGTAAAATGTCCAAAATACTTCCTAAAATCTAATGATGTGGAAATCTTCAATTGTAAAAAAATGCCTTATGAGTAATTGACATCTAGAATGCACCCATATATATATAAATTAAACCCAGGGCCTTATACATACAAGGTGAGCATTCTATCTCTTAAGCCCCCCATCTCATCCAAGCCCCTTTGTTTTTTTCTTCATATATTTTTATTGCAATTAATAGAAGGGTTACATTATATTCACCAGATAGAAGGTACATTACTTCACAAATATTGATACCCATTCTCATGTCATGGTCCCCATTTCCCTCCCTCCCTCCCTCCACCCACTCATCTTGATTTCCCCCTTCCCTATCCTATTTCAAATAACCAATTAAGCATTTATAAAATATATCAGATAACAAGGTGAAATATTGTAACAATATGAGTTAACCAAGAGACAGCAAAAGAGATGAGAGATAACATAGTACATTAAGGACAAAAATCACTCATTATTTGGCTTTTGTTTCTATATCCTGGAGGTCCTTACATTTAGTGTCATACTATATGGCCTTATGTATCTAGATTTTGTTCTATTGTAAATCTGTGCTAGGAGAGCCCAAGATTTCTACTGATTATGACAAATGAGGGAAACCATTGAGCCTATGTTCCTTTGAGTCTGGCTTACTTCACTTAATATGATTTTTTCTAAGTCTTTTCATTTCCTTACAAATGGGGCAATGTCATTCTTTCTGACAGCAGCATAGAATTCCATTGTGTATAAATACCACATCTTGTTGATCCACTCATCAACGGAGGAGCATCTGGGTTGGTTCCATATCTTTGCTATGGTCAATAGTGTTGCAATGAACATCATTGTGCTGGTGGATTTAGCATGTCCTTGTTTCCGGACCATTGGATAAATCCCAGCCCCTTTATATTTCAGTTATGATATAGAGTCTCACTAACTTTGCCTGAACTGAACTTTAAGATCCCATCTCTACCACGTAGTCTAGGATTCCATGCTCTTCTCATTAAAAAAAATTTAAGCACCTCAAAATTCCAAGAACTTAGCTAGGTACTTGGGATATGATATTAAGCAAAGCAAAAATAGCCTTTTCTCTTGGAGTTTTAACATAATATATGATTTTCTATGTGCTGTGCTAGAAACTGGCTATACAGAAATAAATAAAACTATCTGTGTAGTTCACAGAGTTTAACCAAGCGCAATATGCCTAAACTTTTTTGATTATGTAATTCCATTATTGGAAATATATTCATTGAAAATTCCAAATATGTGTATTCTTATTTGTTTGTATACTTCTATTCTTTTCAAAGATGTACAGTATAAGGTACACACATAAAAGAGATGGAAGCAAAATTTATTAGTTGGGAATCTCAGATGTAGCAAATTGGTAAAATACTTGCTTTTCATGCACAAAGCCTTGGTTTCAATCCCATCACCTCCCACCAAAACATAAAAAAAAATCTTTATAGTTTTTTAACAGAAAGGGTAAATGTGATGCATGAACATTATAGTCATAATCCCCTTTATACAATTAGTAAACAAAATTCTTTTCATGCCCCTCTTGGGGGACCCACCGGTCTAATAGGATGAGATTCTCAGTGTAAGCACTGGACATGATTTCACATAGCTGTCCAGAGAATTAAGCTACACTTTGAGGCTTGAGTAAGGGTGACCATGGATAGCTATCAATGTCTCACCATTCTTACAGATCTTATGATCAGTGAGCTTTTGAGACAAAACTATTTGGGATTCAGATCAACTAAAGTCTAAAACCAGCTGTTCCACTGATTGAGGTTTTTATTTTTCAACTACTTGCTTTGATGTTGGTTAGACACTGTTTGAGTGAATATTCTCCACAAAATATCGTACTTACACACCAAAAAAAAATAGCTGTTTCATTGACTAGTGCTACAAAACTCAGGAAGTGAAAAAAAAACTTCCAATGCATTCTCCTTAGAAACACATTACCTGGACAAGGCTGGTTGCCCACTCCAGCCAGGCCCTTCAATTATAGAACATCAGTATTCTTGTCATCTCTCTCTCTTTCCAAGCCTAAATTGTGCAGCACATAAACTACTAAAAAAAACAGAAATGGTGTTCCTTTAAGCCAATTTCCCACTCATATTTCTGCAAATTAATTCAATCAACATTTATTGAATGCTTACCATAAGCAAATAAGGTATTTTCTTAAATGATCTGACCTGATGTGTGTGTGTGTTTGTGTGAGAGCACTGTGATGTGTGTGTGTGTATGTGTGTGTGTGTGTGTGTGTGATTGTGTGTAAAAAGACTCCATTACTTACAGAGCCCCCACTTAAAGAAAATTGTTTCATAACAAATGATTGCTAAGTGAAGCTTATATGCCTGTTCCTCGGCATTACTCTGAGCATACATTAGCAGCCAACGGCATGCTTCATTCGCCCATACGGTAATGAAAAATGAGTGCTTGTCTTTCTAAAACTAACCAATTATTCTTGTTTTTGTTGAATAGAAATTTGGCTTGCGTTTAGTGACAGAATAACTAAATCAGTCTTATTTAGAACCCAAGTGTCAACATGGATCGTGTGGCTTTACTGACAGGAAGTGTAACCCAGATAGCTTATTTGATAAAAAGGGGGGGGCAGCTATTTTTGACTTTGAAACAAACCAAAACAAACAGACAAACCAAAACCTTCAGTCTAGTGATTTCAAAGAGAATGAACCAAGGATCCTCGCCATCCTTCTCTTCCTTGGTTTTCTCCTAACAGTGCACCTAAGAAGCAACATTTTAGTATCTGCCTTGAGCCAGTATACCAACTAAATATTACAATTCAGAACTGCTACCTAATCATCTCCTCTCTCTCTCTCTCCTTCTCTCTTTCTCTCTCTCTTTCTCTCTCTCTCTCTCTCTCTCTCTCTCTCTCTCTCTCTCTCTCTCTCTCTCTTTTGCAGGTTGCGTGAGCAAAATAGATTTCTTTAATTACACAGACTGTTTCTTTTTGATATTTTAATGACATTTTGGAAGACAAAATAGCTTATTCTCTTAGATGGGGTTATATTAATCAGGTGTGACAGCTAGTTATTTGATACATTTTAAAATCCCACTTTTTTCATATATTTTTATTGTAATTAATAGAAGGGTTACATTGTATTCACCAGATAGAAGGTGTATTACTTCACATACATTGATATCCTTTCTTATGTCTTGGTCCCCATTTCCCTCCCCCCACCCCCGCCCCTCATTTCCCACTTGTATTTGCAAAGGAGTGAGCTGGGACTTGGTTTCTGGGCCTTAGGTCTGTAATGTCACCTGTGTTTCTGCCCAAACTAGTTGAACCAAATTAGCACTATCTATAATTCAGTGCTTGCTTAGATGCATTGTCTTATTTTTTAAACTATGAAATAAGAAAGCATTCTCCACTAGGGTATATGTTAATAAATAAAGATCTATGAGATGCACATTCAAAGCAGGGGTGTGTCCTACACTGGTCTATTCCCTTGTGGCTGTATCCTGTACATAAGTTTCTTTGTCCAATCCATGTTTTGTACTGGGAAATCACTTTGTCTTTTACCTTGGTCAGGACACTAGGGAGAACTTAATGTCCCTTAGGTGCATCCCCTCTGGTGATCCCAGAGTTTTAGCATCGGATGTAATCGGGGGCCATGTTTGTCATAAGTGCTACAATTGTTAATTTGCTGGTCTCTCTGGTATACAGAACAGAGGCCTCGGAGGACAGGTCTGGCCTCCAACTTGGTAGCCTTGGCACCCAGCATAGATTTAGATGCTGGTGACCAGAAGTCACATTGTTGCTTAGTGTTTGATGGGAATGTAAAATATAAATATTGTTCAGTCTTCTCATTTTACTGAGAAACATGATGAGGACCAGAACACACTTGATCAAAATCACAGAGCAAATAGACTAAAATTCCAGTCTCAGTTTTGAGGTCAGACTTGCCATCTCCTACCCTTCCTGGCCTTCTCCAGAGAGCCAAAGATCCAACTATTTAGTTAATAAAAATAAGTTAAAAGCAATATGTCCCAAATTTTAGTGTCCATGTGAATCTCCTAGGGAACTTGTTGCAATACAGATGCCATGTCAGGAATTCAGGGGTGGGGACTGTGTTCATATGTGAACAGGACCTAGGGAATGCTGAGCAAGCCAAGCTCTGCACAGATCTTGAACACAAAGCTAGAGAGTACCGTGATTAATCTCACAGGTTCAGACAGGTTCAAATCCTGACAATTCTAGTTTACTTTTCACTGAAGACTAAGCACAACACAACAGAATCCACAGATGCCGGGCAAAGAAGGTAGATAGCAAAAGTTATGGGCCACACTGAAGCACACATGTCCTTTCTAATGTAGTGACAACTGGTTATATTTATTTGCTTGTCAATCCCATGATGATTATGCTAGATCTTCTGAATATTTCAAAGAAAACATTCACATTTAAAATTGAAGGAGACAAATACAGAGGATAGATAGATAGATAGATAGATAGACAGATAGAAATTTTCAGTAATATCCATAACATATATATATATATGTGGATTTATTTACTTGGTTACTTGTCTATACTGTCCTGGGGGATCAAACAGGTTCTCACACATGATTAGCAAGTAATCTGCCACTAAGTCTTATCATAATGTTTTAAAGTTGGAAATTACTTTAAACATTTCTATTTTTTTCTTTAAATAGTTATGCAAAGGGATTTCAATTCAACATGTCAACTAAGTTATTTGTTTATTAACTTACTTATTTATTGTATGTACCAGGATAGAGCTGAAACTCAGGGCCTGGCACTTTGGCTCAGCTTTGTTTTGGGCTCAAGACTACTACTTGAGCCACAGCCCCATTTCTGGATTCCGCTTTTTTGTGGTTTTTTTGTTTTGTTTTGTTTTGTTTTTGCCAGTCCTGGGCTTGAGCTCAGGGCCTGAGCACTGTCCTTGGATTTTTCTCAAGGCTAGAGCTCTACCACTTGAGCTTCAGCACCACTTCTGGCTTTTTCTAAATATGTGGTACCAAGGAATCGAACCCGGGTCTTCGTGCATGCTAGGCAAGCACTCTTCCACCAAGCCAAACTCTCGGCCCCTTTTAATGTTTTTTAAATGAAGATGAGTCTCATGTATTTTTCCGCCTGGGATAGCTTTGAACCTCAATCTTCATTCTCAGCCTTCTGAGTTACTAGAATTGCAGCCATGAGCCACCAGTGTTCAAAATGCATCTTGAACATTATCACTTCTTCTATCATTCTTCCTTCCTCTTCCCTCTATCCTCTCAAGATTTCTAATCTCATTTTCACTCATGTACATTGAGTGTTATAAAAGAGGTTGTGAAAATACTTTAAACATTCAGACACATTACAGGCAACCCAGCTGCTGAATCCTGCCACCAGTTTGCTTTTTCTTTTAAACATGCTCTCCTTTGAGCTTCAAAACAACTCCATAAGGTATGTAAATATCAGGATTACCTGTTAGGATGAAGGAAACTAGACAGGAACCATTCCATTCATTGTTCCCAGTACATAGTGGATAGATCTAGAGTTGGACTTCCAAAACCCATTCAGCACTTCCTCAGTCTATGCTCCAGCACAAGGGAGAAACATTAATAACCAATGAAGGGAGCTTCCCTCTAGAGAAAAATCCTGAATGTGAAGCTGGCCTCTCGCATGCTTCCCTTCCCGGTTCATATCACAGCTTCTACTTGGAGATGAAAATCGATAGAATGAAACAACTAAAATTAAGAGTCAGCCCAGTTTAAATTGAGTTTTGGTTCTTCTATAAACCACGAGATCTGGATCCTGAAGCTCCTCCCTTGGTGTCTAATCAAGAGGAAATGAGTTTGCAGTTGGCAGTGTCAGCATCCCCAGATCATCATTTCCTATCTCCTCCTCCTGTCCCATTTCCATTAGGACACCAATTATACTCCAAGGGACAAGGACAAGGTGGCCTGCCTCTGGACAGAGATTGTATCGCCAGGAACACTTCCATTTTCCCAACTGCTATGAGAACAATAACCTCTATCTCCTGCATCTTCTTTTGTTCTCTCTCCCTCCCTCCCTCCCCTCTCTCTTTCTCTCAAAAATTAAGTAAGAGGCTGCATCTAAATTTCCTGGTGCATAGCAGATACTTGGTTCAATTAAGTGACTAAAACCCTAAGTTTATTCCTTGACCACCTCTATCTAGGCTGGTCCAGAAAGTCACTGAGTGAAAAGTCAACAGATTATACTAAATCTGCAAACATCCATGCTCCCTGATTGAAGCACTTTGCAAAGACAAAATTATACCACTGGTAATGGTATAACAGAAAGCATCCTGTGGCTAGAATCAAGAATTAGAGAGCAAAGAAGAAAGTTATTAAACCCATTTGAAGGATGGGGAAGTGAGACTGAATGATAATGTCACTTATTCAAGATCACGCTCAACCAGGACTCAGGAATCTTATTCCTCATTATGTATACACCAGAACAAATCATTTTACCTCCTGGGGTCTTAGTATCTCTTCCAATAAATGAAGATACCTAGCCAGGTGCCCATGGCTCACATCTGTAATCCTAGCTCAGCAGACCTCAGTAGGCTGAGATCTGAGGAAGCCAGTCTGAGCAGGAAAGTCTATGAGACAGTTAGGTTTAATTAACTGCCAAAAAGAAATGCTAGATATGATGCTGTGGCTCAAATGGTAGAACATTAGCCTAAACAAAAAGGCTCAAGGACAGCACCGATCTCTTGAGTTCAAGCTGTAGAAATGGCACCCAGTAATTACTAAATGAATACCCTTGAGAGTGTTTCACATCAAAATCTTCACTGAGACTAGACCAGAATACAGAACCATTAAAATGAATCAAGAAGATGGCAACTTTAAAGATGGCGACAAGTCGTGTTTGGTCACCTGTCCCCTTTTCATTTCACGTAGACTCGGGTAGACAGTTGGGTAGTCTTCCTCTTGGAGCTCAACTATTTTTCAAGTGACTTACATAGAAAGGTTTCCTTTGATAGAGATCAAGTTCAGCTTTAATCATTAAACCATTTCCACTCCCCTGTGAATTTTCACCAAAGGAGGGAAACTGAGCCAACACAAGGCACATCAACTCAGAGGATACACGCTGTGGATCAAGGCAGTGGGAGGCAGGAGAGACAGCAGGGTCGTCTACACCACATGAAGACACCCTGTTAGGACCAAAATCTGGGTGAAGAGAGATGCTTTAAATAGAAATCAAATGCTTCTACTAGCTCTCTCTCCCTCTCTTGCAGATAAACACATAAGGTTTGTGATTGGATAAAGGTCTGGTTTCATTCCAAGCATTAAAAAAAAAATGGGTTTAGAGGACTTCAGTTTCCTGTCCCCTAACGTTCCTGACCACAAGTATGTTTTATTGTAAGCCTTGAAAATAAAGGGTTATTTAATAAATTAACACTTCACATGCCTTTACTTCAAATCTGGGTTTATTCTACGCATGATGATTAGCCAAATTTTCTTCACGGAGTTCAGTTTGTCCTGTCTCACCCCTTCACCTAGAAAGATCTACTTCTTACCCTTGCTGTACTTTATGGCTTTACAATACTTTATTGAATTGCTGTATTATGGTATTTCTGCCCTACTCCTACCCCCCCCCCAAATAATCCTTTATAAGAAGGTAGAGCTTGGAATGCAGTGAAGTAAGCACAGCAGTCTTTAGAGCATTTTACAAATTTCTTTTGGCCTCAGAAATCACAAAATAATCACACAAAGAAACCAAGCCCTTTGCCTGCAGGACAATGCATGGTTTTTTATTAAAAGAGGAATTTAAATTCCTTCTGTGCACAGACTGTTTTAACTAGAAAGACTTAGAAAATTAATTTTTGCCTATAATCTCTTATAGATAATACTATAAAAATAGTTCCTTTTTAAGAAGCATATTTCATGCAAATATCAAAAAGCCTTTTATCTGTGTTCAAGATTTCTTGTTCTATTTCTGTCCCTTATTTCCTTCTCTTAGCTGAGGATCAGACTTTAGGAGCCCTGAATCCCCAGCCTTGTTACTGAGAGACAGAAACCAGAAGCCAGCCTCAGACTAACCTCTACCCTATTTTCTAAGCAGAGAAACTGAGGATTCTGGCTTGACTCCCTACTATGTGCTAGGCACTGTGCCAACTACTGGAGTAAAAAAAAAACCACAGAGGACTCAGAGGGCAAATTGGCAATGTTCCAAAGACAAAAATTGGAAAAATACAAGCTAAAATAAGAGCCTGGGCTGGTAGTGCAGTAGTCAAGAGAAAGATCAAATTTTTATGTTGTACTATCCAAACCTGCCTCACTGATTGACCACTTGTAGAAGCTTTGCACATCCTAACATGGTCTGTTCATTTATTTGCTTAATGTTTTTCTATTGTGTTTTATTTATTTATGCTGAGGCTTGAACTAGGCGCTATCTCTTAGCTTTTATGCTCAAGGCTAGCACTCCACCACTTGAGCCACAACCCCACTTCAGACTGTTTTTGTTGGTTTCTTTTTAGTGGTTAATTAGAGATGAGAATCTCATGGCATTTCCCAGGCTGGCTTACAATGGCAATCTTCAGATCTCAGCCTCTTGAGTAGCTAGGGTTATAGGTATGAGCCACCTGGCCATACTGTCTTCCAACCTTGAGAAAGTCCAAGCCCAGGACTGGCAAAAAAAAAAAAAAAAAAAAAAAAAGCTAAAAAAAGGTGCCGGAGGTTTGACCTAGTGGTAGAGTGTTTGACTTGCACGCACGAAGACCCAGGTTCAATTCCTCAGTACCACGTACATAGAAAAAAGCCAGAAGTGGTGCTGAGGCTCAAGTGGTAGAGCTCTAGCCTTGAGAAAGTCCAAGGATAATGCTCACACCCTGAGCTCAAGCCCAGGACTGGCAAAAAAAAAAAAATACAAGAGAAAAAGGAAAACAGCTAGGACCTGATGTTTGTAGAAATAGGACCTCAAAGCTATTCTTGATGTTGGGGCAGAGCCATTAGGAGATCTAAGGTGTAGACTCTGCCAACTTGTATTCTTTACTAATAAATTGCTAAGTCTGGATTATTGATTTTGTTTGGTTGATTGGTGCATGAGAGAGCAAATCCAGGGTCTTGTACATGCTAAGCAAGAACTCTACCTAGCCCAGGTTGTTAAATTTGGATAATTCCATCCAATATCATCCTGGTCAAAGACACTAGAAGACCCACCCAGGGCACTTATCATTAGAATCCACATAGACTTTTATTGAAGAAAAATTCAATATTCATCATTATGTAAAATTTCCATCCTCATAGTAAATGTATCGCCTCCTCAATCTACTTTTTATGCTAACAAAACACCCTAGAGTGAGCAGTTAATAAGCAATAGAATTTATTTTTAACAGTCCTGGTGATTGAGAAATTCAAGATCTAGGTGCCAGTAGACCTTTTGGTGAAGGTCCCCTTTTGAACTCACAGATGATGCCCTCTAAAGAGGTAGAAGTGATAAAGAATCCCCTTGGGCCTATATATAAATGTCTTAAAGTTCTTCAGGGGCTCTACCCTCAGGACCTAATCTCTTCCCAAAAGCCTAGAACCGTCACCTTGGAAGTTAGATTTCTGCATCATGAATTTTGAAAGAACACAACCACTGTGACTGCAGCATCTATAAAGGATGTGATATCTGTCTATGCCCCTCACGTTTATGATTTTTGAATTGCTTGTTTTATTAATACAGCTCTGGGAGAGTGAAAAAGAATATACTTAACTGATAATTCTGCCCAGCCACTAATGAGATGTTAGATTTCTGGATAAGTTACCGAAGTTCTGTAACTCATAACTTCCGCATTTACTAAATGAAGATAATAGAGATATATTCTCCTAAAATTTTCTCTGGTCAGAGAAGTGGGGAACAAAATATCTAGTATACCAAAAATGACATAACGTCTAGCACATGGTTTAAAATCCTACAGTACATCTATTTTTAATATCAACTATGCAGCCATTAGAAATAACAAAATCAAAGAAAGCCATGGTGACTATAAAATTAACATCAAAAGATCCTTGAAATAATTTTAAAATGTTTAAGATATTCAAATATTCCAGTTTCTTTCTCTGTGTGCATATGCAGGTGTGTATTTATTCTGATTTCAAATAAGAAAAATTATAAATATTTATGACCAAGCAGCAAAAAACAAAAAAAAAATCCTTTAAACTTTAAGGAAATGAGTACTGAAAGGCAGTTTGGAATAGAGGCTCAGAACATCAGTTCTGAAGTCCACCAAGCTTTAATCCCTATTAGACTTCTAACTATACTCTCTAACTACATTACCATAACTCCATGCCTCAATTTCCTTTTCAGAAAAAAAAATGGTGATGTGAATAATGCTATCAACCCCATAGGTTGGTTTAGCTGCCTCTAATATTTAGCAAATTAACAACGAGCACTGAGGTTCATGTAATAAGAATATAAATATGACCTTTGCCCTTTATGGAAAATCTGTCTTTGTGCACCTATAAAGCTGTGAATAGTCAAATGAAAAATGCATTCACTAAGTATTTATTGTCTGACTTCACTCATAGTACTGTGGGAGTGATATAAAAGCAAAGGTAGCATAACCAGTAGGTTGGCTCATCAGTACCCAGCCTCACCTGGGCAGCTTTTAAGTGAACCGGGAGGACAAAGCTTCACCTCCCACCTGGCACAGTCGAATAGGACCTAATCATCCAAGTGCTTTTTTCTTACACAGAACAAATACATCTTAAATATCCCTGGGCTATGCATCTACTACTGCCACTTCCAATTCTTCTTCACAGTTACATTGAAATCCTCTTCAATTTAGGCTGCTTTTATTTGTATTCAGACTAAGATAAAGTGTGTGCCAGGGGACAACTTGACCATTAAAAAAATTCTATTTGACTACATATATTTTTATCAATTTGGGAAAGCAATCAAAGCAGGCATTTTCACTTAAAAGCTTGGAAATAAAGCTGATATTATCTGGTTGGGGAAGGGCTGGATAAATCACAAGAAGGGGGAAAAGGCTTTTGTGTATCCAATTTCATGTTGCTGTTATCATGTACAGGATGTATATTCAAATGTGTTTGCATATTTCTAAACTGATCACACATCGAAATTAGAGCCATATTGTTCCTTTTACAGTGAAATTGTTTATATAGGAAATATTGTACAGAACATTCACTGTCTCCACCCTGGGTTGTGGCTGATTGCAGAGCGAGATAAAAGCACTTATATCCACAAACTGGAAAAAAAGTCTATACGCATTGAAGAAATCAAAAGAAGGTGTGATTTTAGCACAAACACTATTATCAACCAAAAAAAGAAACAGAAAAGAAGAAAGATCGCTATAGTTTATGCAAATTCATAAAAAGCAAAAAGCATATACTCAACACGCTGATAGAATGAAAATTAGGGGGTGGGTTAGATAAAAAAAAATAACTTAGTTTGGTGGGCTTCAGAACATGGATGCTCTTTACTCCCATGTGATCAACTGAAGTAGAGTCATGTAAAGAGACAGATATGGCTCACTAAGAAGAATTCATTTTCTAATTCACCAGGGGAAAGAGTAATTTGAAGCTGGCCACTGGTTCTTTGGTTTTAGTTTGGAAGGCTTGAGTCAATTTCAATAAATAAATTCAGTAGAATTTCCCTCCATACTCAGCTTTTTTTTCTTTTTTTAATCTTGGTCCAAGTACAAAGGGAAGCAGGAAGTTGACAATTATCCCATAAATTTGGGTCATGTTGTTAGGTCAACAAAACTGTAGAATTGATGGAGCTTAGAATTTTAGAGCTTATCCTGTCCCACAGCTTTCAAACTTGGAATATTTTGTTAATGAAATCATAGGTCAAACTGCAATGTGTCACTTAAATTTGAACCATGGTCTGCTAATATCTATTGGTCAAAAATTACAGAGAAAAAAATCAGGTGACAGGTACATGAAAGGTGGGAAGATGGAGTAACATGGGGATCCAGAATAGGAAGCCATTACTTCTGACTAAGCTGACTTGGCAAAACTTCATGATCCTGATATAAATGGTTGGCTATAATTTAGACATTGTTTCCTCCACTCATTCACCCAACCTTATCAAAGCTATCAGCTGAAATCATGGTCTGAATCAAACTTCATCACAAGAGCAGCCCAAGGGAATCTGATGTTATCACTATCCCATGGAATTGATCCTGCTTTAGAATTCTTTGTCAGAGATCACTAGCCCATCAGTAAATATCTTTCCTCTTCTGAGCACCATTATACTTCCAGCCTCCTTTACAGATTACATTCTTTTTTTTTTTTTTTTTTTTGCCAGTCCCGGGCTTGAGCTGTCCTTGGGTTTTCTCGAGGCTAGAATCCTACCACTTGAGCCACAGCAGCACTTCCAGCTACATATATACATACAGTATGTATTGTACCAAGGAATTGAACCTGGGTTTTAGTGCATACTAGGCAAGCACTCTATCACTAGGCCAAACTCCCAGGCCCTGGATTCTTTATTTCATATAATTGTTATGAATTTTAAAATTCTTTTGTGCTGGGTAGTAGATAAAGATCCTATGCTTGGGATTGTGTTTCTTCTTTTTATTTTATTTTATTTTCAATAGGGTTGTTTTCTATTGTAAGTTAGTTTGGCAGTCTTCATGATGTTGACAGTTCTTTATATTTAAAGTGATGTTATTTTGCGCAAATGACTGTATCTGAATTATTTTATCTAAGATCAGAGATTAGTATCTGTTATGTATTCAATAATTGTGACATACAGGAAATATATTAAAAGACACATATCATAATTAGTGGAAGCTTAATCAATTCAAAAATAACCCAAAACAGAATGCAGACGTTGGATGGATCTTGTTTTTTGATCCAATCTGCTAGTCTTTGGATTGGAGAAATGAGTCCATTAATGCTTAGGGTTATTGTAGGAAGATTTGTCCTGTTTTTTGCCATTTTTAATTTTTTCTCATTTTTACCTCTTCCAGTGTTCACTAAATTGATCTTCTAGTGGATTTTGTCTGATATGTTTCTTTGATTTTGATTGTTTTCCTTTTTATTCCTCCCTTTAAAATCCTTTGTATTGCTGACTAATGATCATAAATTCCTCTAATTTTTGTTTGTCACAGAAGGTTTTGGTTTTATAATCTAATGTAAATGATAACTCCACTGGGTAGATTAGTCTAGGTTGGTAGTCGTTACCTTCATTGGTTGGATTGTACCATTCCAGGCCCTCCTTGAGTTGAGGATTTATGTGGAGAGGTCAGAAGTGATTCTGATTTTCTTTCCATTGTACTATAGTTCCCTCTTTAATTTTGTTGCACTTAAAATCAGTTCATTGCTATTTGTGTCTAATTTTTTGACTCTGATGTGTCTAAAAGTGTTTCTTTTACTGGGGGTTCTACATGTTAGCTGTAACAATAAGTAGGAAGAAGAATTCCAGGACTTGTCAGTAAACTCCCTGGGTATTGCTCCTTCCCCTCCCTCTCTTTTGCATGTTAAATGTTAATATCTGTTATAGCATGGACTAAGAAAGTAACAACTTGAAGATGAAAGAGCCTCTATTAATTTTGACACCTGAATGGCAACATGAAGCTTACACACACACATTTAACCACAAAAAAAATCCCAAATGGACTTTGCATGAGTAAGAAATAAACTCCTATGAGATCCAATTCTGGCACGTTAGGATTTATAGCAGCTATTATAACTCTAATACAGATCTTGTTCTGTATTATAGCTATTTATTCTTCTCTTTCTTGAATATCTTACATTTTTCCTCAGTATTGTTTTTACATTTCTAATTTTTGTATAAAAATTGTATAAACTCTAGAAAATGGTTATTCATTAAATATAATCCAAGCTCTGTGGAAAGAGAGATCATGTTTCCTTGTAAATGTTTAATTGAAACTCCTCTGAGACAGAAGGAGGAGGAGGAGGAGGAGGAGGAGGAGGAGGAAGAGGAGGAGGAGGAGAAGGAGAAGGAGAAGGAGAGGAAGAGGAAGAGGAAGAGGAAGAAGAAGAAGAAGAGGAAGAAGAAGAAGAAGAAGAAGAAGAAGAAGAAGAAGAAGAAGAAGAAGAAGAAGAAGAAGAAGAAGAAGAAGAAGAAGAAGAGGGGAAGGGGAAGAAGAAGAAGAAGAGGGGAAGGGGAAGAAGAAGAAGAAGGGGAAGGGGAGGGGGAGGGGGAGGGGAGGGGAAGGGAAAAGAGAAGGAGGAGGAGTGGGCAGGGGAAGGAGAAGGAGGAGCAGGGGGAAGGGGAAGGGGAAGGAGGAGGAGGGGTGGAGGAGGAGGAAGAGGAGGAGTAGGAAGAAGAAATCAGGAGAGAGAGGGAGGGAGAGAGAGAAGAGGAGGAGGAGGAGGAAGGGAGAGGAGGAGGAGGGGGAAGAGGAGGAGGAGAAGGGGAAGGAGAAAGAGAAGGAGAAGGAGAGGAGAAGATGGAGAAGGAGAAGGAGGAGGAGAAGGAGAGGAAGGAGAAAGAGAGGAAGGAGAAGAAGAGGAAGGAAAAGAAGAAGCCACCAAGTCTCTTTGTAATATAAAGAATCTATTTCTATGATGTAAAAACCAAGTTGCTTGTGAGTGAGTGAACAAAAGGATACCCGCTTCAGGAGAAGTCCTTATTCCAGAGGCACAGTCTCACATACATCCTAGATTTTCCCATTCAACCTTGTAGATTTTGTTGTTCACTCACACAACTGCATTTTGGAGGCACCAATTCTGCTGTAGTGCTATGTGTGCATTGAGGGGCTTTACAATGCAGCATGAGAATGTTTATCTTTCCAGCTAACTTGGTTCCTGCTATAGTGGGCTCATATTTGAAACCAGTAAGGAAAGGATGAATTTATAATATCATTTTATCCAAAAGATTTCAAACTATAGCAAAGATTGCAAAATATCCTTTTACAAAATTGGTCTCCTGTGTCTTTAATCTCTTGGGTATTTCCTCAATTCAGGTTTTATTCCCTGTATGAGTCCAGCATGATCAACACTAAGTCTCTTCCTCTTTTACAGACGCTACCACATCAAATAGACAAGAATTAGAATTTCTTTTTTGTTGTTGTTGTAATGCTATAATGTATTGCATAATCTTAGGCTTTATTTTTATTTTATTGTCAGAATAATGTATAGAAGGGTCACAGTTGCATTCATCAGGTAATGGGTACATTAAAAAGTAGAATTTCTAGCCACAATAGACAAGGAATAACTCCCTGCAGACTGCAGTACCATGCCAAATTACCTTCAAAGTCCATTTTTCACTCACCAAAATAGTTTCATCAGTGTTAAGTGGGCAGATCTCATCTCTCCAATTCTCACTAGATTTTGAGGTCATGGAGAAACCTGAAACCAAAGAGCTTTGTTCTTTCATGACCACCTGTCAGTGCTACCAGAGACATTTTACTAGACCCATCATCTTTGCTTGCTTCTGACTTGGCACCAGGGAGAATTAGGACAGGCCAGAGGAGCAAGACTGCTTCTCTGTTAGTTGATTCATTTTGTTCTTTTTCCAGAGAACAGTTCAGCTGCAGAAAGAGCTCTACAATGAAATAGCTACATAAAAGTTTATAAACCTCAGAAACAAGTGTCATGAGACAAGTGACAAACCTCAATTTTCTCAACTGTAAAGTGTCAGCAATAATATGTGGGGTTTTCTTTTTTGCCATGTGGGAGATTGTTGTAAAGCACATATGAAAGCATTTACACCTTGAACAGGTACAGGAAGTAGTAGTAGTAGTAGTAGTAGTAGTAGTAGTAGTAGTAGTTATAGTAGTAGTTTTATAATTACCTTATTGAAGACCAGCTCCAAGACCTATGTCTCAAACTCACGTCATTGAGGAGACGTAACTTTAGTCAAACACACTGGATGATACAACTACAGGATTTCAAATTTAAAATACCAAGTACCTCCTTGAAATTAATACTCTGAAAATAAAGTCTTAGGACCCCAGACATGACAAATTCACAATTTATCACTCCTTGGAGCAAAACTGAAATGTACCTTTGCGCCAATTATGAAATAAGGACTGGATGTGTAAACAAGCCTTTGAAGGGACTATTGACCCGATGTTTGAGTAAGTCTTCACACTATTTTGCTCAGCACATCAGGAAGCATTTTCAAAACACCTCTTTTCTATAAGTAAGTGATAAAGCAATTCTGAATTATTCTTAAGTCTTATATGAATCCCATAAAATTCTACTCATGATGTAGTTCTCTTAATTAAAAAAATAATTTCTTAAAATATTCTGCCATCTAACTTTATACTACCAATAAAATTTAGCTTTCACTGAATGCTCATGGATGGCAGGTCTCCATTTTAAGCATGCACATATTGCATTTTCTCACTCACCCTCATGACAAATCCATGATATCAAGTATTTTCCCTTTGCTTGCTAAAAAGCTATGCCTAGGGAATTTAAGTAACTCACTCAGAGTTCTAGTGCTGGGAAGTGAAGTGCAGAGTTTCAAGCCAAGAGTTAATTCCAAAACCTTTTCTCCTAAACATACCTTCCACTTGTCTCTTAGTTAAGATATTCTTTCATCCAGTTGGCCTGATTTAGTGGGGCTGTTGCTGCATGAATGGTGCCATTTTCAAACTATCACCAGCATGATCCTAAAAAAGCAGTAGCTAAATCTTTATTATGAGTCGTTCATCTAGGTGTCATCATCTCTAGATGTCATGGGAAGCTTGATACCCAAAATGATGCCATGGTCAGAGAGCTTGTAAGAATCTTCCAGAAAATGGGAATGGGCATGGCAGATTAACATGGGAAACTACAGAGCTTGTCTACCTATTTCTTTTATCTGTCTTCTCACACTTCTCCATAAAGCAGCACTAGTCCTTAGAGGGAGAGTAAAGAACAAGAAGAATTAGTCTGTCCTGGAAGCGCCCAAGAAAGAACAGAGGAGCAGCTGGGAAAAGGCAATGCAGTTGTCTCTCACTAATACAGGCTTTAGAAGGAGTCAGGCCCAATGTCAGGAATGTGCAACTCTATCCGAGGCTGATTTTCTCCCCAAAGAGAGAACCGTGGAACGTAAGCTTTGAGCAAGAATTGGATTTTTCTTACAATGTCAAGAATTACTAAGTTATTAAAGAAAGATTTGTGCTAGAGACAGCAGATGGGCACATCTGACAGGGGGCTGAGAGCAGAGAGTAGTGTTCCAGGTAATGGAGAAATTGTTCAAGGACAATTTGTGTGTGAAAATATAAAGCTCATAAATCTGCCAGGGACAACAGAGTTGAAGACGAAGCACTCAGAAATGTGTCTCTCCCCAACAAAGCTGACCACAGACTTAATTTAGGTGTATGCCTCGCCTATGCTGGATTTCAGACTTTTCGTCTAAGGGAGAAATGATCAATAATGATGTAAATTGATTATCAGTCCTCCTACCTTGTTCTGTTAATAGTACCTTTTGACTTCTGTTATATTTAGAGTTTTCCTTCAAAATAATGAAAGCTATGCCATAATCCAGACTAAAAGGCTGCTATGGCAGTACAACTTTCTGCTTCCAGCATCATCATTAACTTTCTTGTACTTCTTGACGTAGTTAAAAGAGATGGAAGAGCTGACCTATCATTAAGCCAGTTGAAAATGGCCTATGTAGTGTTCTCAATCCACTCATAAATTGCATCAGGGTGAGGATTTGTTTTTTCTTGCTTATTCTCAATCCCAAATACCTGAACCATGACTACTTCATAGTGAGAGGTCAGCCATTATTTAATGACTGAAACATCCATTCATTCATGCACCTTCCAAGATTGCTGCCAAATATTCAGAGGTATTTTTTTCCCAAGCATCGAATTAAAAACAATGCCCATTATCCCATGTAGTTTTATATCAGGGGTGATGGGTAAACCACAGACATTTTTCATATAAGATTAAGAGCTGTCCCGCAGTTTTAGACCAGTAGTATACCGCGGGAAATACCTTGCCCCAGTGAACACTTCCACTTCATTTTCAGATTCTTTTCTACAACCTTATTACTTTCAATGGTCTACTTTCTTAATATCATGTGCTTGCCAGCTTGGATAATATAGGTTATACACAATTAACAAAGAACTGTGCTCAGAATTATTGCTTTCTGAATTATCTACATTCTGATGTTACTCCACCAAACTTTTCTGAAATTGAATATTTTGTCAGCTTCTCATAAGAGGATTTGGGAAAAAAGCCTCTGGTGTGACCTTAGTTAAGTCATTTCTTTTTTTTTTTTTTGAGACCATTTCCCATCTTGATAGAACACAGTCAGACCAAGTCAGAGACAGCAATAAAATATCATTCAGAATGGAAGGAAAATATGATGTTTTATTTGATTTGCAAAAACGTTTTAGTTTATTTTCCTCCTGTGGCATAAAGAGGGCAGTTGTTGTGAGATGAAATATAAAAGGGTGTTTATTTACTGATATATAAAGAAATTTTCATCTCAAAACCCCTATATCAGTCCTTTTCTTGTTTCTATAACTAAATATCCAAGACAGGCTAATTTTATAAAGACAAGAGATTTATTTAGCTCACTCTTAAAAGATTTAAAGTCCAAACAGAAGGTCAGAGGCTCTTGTGAGGGGTCCACTTGACCAGATAACCTTATGTAAGATGGCAGTAGGTAGATAAAACAAACAGGAAGCCTAAAAGAAATCTGTGTCCCCAAATCCCCGCTAAGCGCATACCCACATTAACCTAAGAACTTTCCATTAGATCCCGCTTGTTAAAGTTCCACATCCTCTCAGTATTGCCATCCTGGGGACAAAGCTTCCATTGCCAATCACATTAAAACCACAGCAAATCCAAACTCCAAATTTCTACCTTCTTTTTACAAGTCAGAACGATAACCTGGGTCTGAAGTCTCTGCTGGCAACATGGGGCAAGCTGTCCCTGTGGAGAGCTCCATCTCTCTGGTTCTACTAGTGTCCCCAGACCCACTTCACAAGCTTATTCACAGCCATCTGGCCTGTGAGTAAGCAAACACTGCCTTCTCTTGTAAACTGAGCATTCTGTTATTCTAAAATTGCATCAAATACTGTCAACTGGTATTGAGTCACTAATACACATTTAATGAAGATGTGCACCAGGTAAAACTCTGATTGGTGGTGAAATAGAACTTTTTACAATGTCATGGGGACATTAAATACTCAGAATTTCAATTTCCTCAACAATAAAGAAGAGAATGAGCTGATAAACGAGAGGCTGCTGGGCCTCAGAGGTCCCACATGATCCATTGGCCTTACTTTGTATTTAAGGCTAACCATTTAGAATGTTATTTCTCTTACTGTTTCTCATATACACCCAGAAATTAACATGGAATGACTATAAACTGTGAAAATTTGATCATTGACATTCTTCTAGTCAATGAAGTAGATAATAGAAGACACAAGAGGGTACATTTTCCCCAAGGGACTCCATAGAGCTATTTTTACTTCAAATGGAAAATAAATACAACCCAAAAATGTTGTTTATTTTTTTTCTGAGTAATGACTTTTAGTTCTCAGAATCTGGGATTCTGTGCTTTTGTATGCCTTTCTCCATCAAGGGCAAAAAAAAAATTCCAAACCCAGACACATTCTACAAATATCTTACTGGTTGAAAAAAATAAAAGGGAAATTGCCTATGTCTGTCCTAAATGTTTCCGATTTTGCTGTATTTTGGGCTCAAGCAGCCCTATGCATTAGACAACAGTCACCTTTACTGAAAGAGATCAGAAAGAGGAAATGGCACTGTGGCTCAAGTGGCAGAGCTTAACCTGGAGCACAGAGAGGCTCAGGGACAGAGCCTAAGCCCTAAATTCAAATGCCATGATGGAAAAAAAAGCGGGGTTGGGGATGCGTGGCCTAGTGCCAGCATGCTTGCCTAGCATGCACGAAGCCCTGGGTTCCATTCCTTGGTACCACATACACAGAGAAAGCCCAAAATGGCTCAAGTGGTAGAGAGATAGTCTTAAGGAAAGCCCAGGGCAGTGCTCAGGCCTTGATTTCAAGCCCTAAGACTGGCAAAAAAGAAAGAGCTGAAACTAGAAGTCGTTTCTTCCACCATACCACACTGCTCCTTGAAAAGTGTTTCCAGTCAGCGCAAATGACTCAAATCTACAATCCTTGTTAATTAGGAGGCTGAGATCTGAGGCTCACGATTTAGACACCAGCACAGGCTGACAAATCCAAGAGATTCTTATCTTAAATTAAGCAGCAAAAAAAAAAAATAAAAAAAAATAAAAAAAAAAAAACTCAAGAATTGGAGTCAGGGCTCAAGTGTTAAGTGTTAAGACCAAAACTGCTGAGCAAGACGTTATGTTTTAAGTCCTCTTGCCTGACCCTGTCTGTTTCCCACACTGTGGATAAGAACCCAATTTTAGGTAAAACTAAGCACAAATGAGTTAAATTTCCTTATATTCCTGACAGTGAATAAATAGGTCCATTCTCCTCATTAAGGAATTTCTTACAGGTATAGAAATTGGTTCATTCATTGGGTCTATAATTAATTACTTCTCATTGTTGGAGTTTAGATTTAAAGAAAACTTTTTGTTCTCATTGTATCTACTTTTACAATTACTTCCTATTTATTACATATGGATACTGATTTTTCATTGATTCATCATTCCAGAAGTGAGTTGTTTATTATAAATAAATAATAATGAAGAAAACAGTACATGTGATAAATTGATAAGGTAATAAGTTCCTTGAAAAAGAAAAAGGAAGTATTTCATGAGGATTCTTGGGAAGGTCTTAGTTTATCTACCTGGTAATCAATGTGAAGCAGCCATTTTGTTGGTTAAATATGGGAAAAGTTAAAAAATTAGAAAATATAAATAGGAAAGATGTTAAAGAAAGTCTCTGTCTTCTTGATTTTTTTTCCTCAGTGTCCCGTCCTTCCAATATCAACCCCTAACTCCTCCCAATCCAACACTGATTATTTTTCTGATATTCAGCTCATGCATTTTTAAATACAATTAATTGGATACTGACATATCTGGTTTCTCTCTTAATCACCGAAGTCATCCAATCAAGTAAAAATACTATTTCCTTCGAGTACTGCAAGTGCAAAGATCTGCATGCAACACATAAAATAAATAAACAAAACATTTCTTTAAGAAAGAGCATAAATAGAAAAGAGTATAAAATGCCAAGTGTTTAGGAAGACAACATCAACTTTACTTTATTTAAATGGTTTTGTTTTTGTAATAAATTCTTAATAGCTTGGAAATCTATTTTTTTCCAGTAGCAATTTTATTCTTATCTATTTTTCTTCTTGATCACTTTTTTTTGCCAGTCCTGGGGCTTGAACTCAGGGCCTAGCAACTATCCTTGGTCTTTCTCAAGGCTAGTGCTCTACCACTTGAGCCTCAGCACCACTTCCCTCTTTCTCTGGGTTCTGACCAATCGAACCCAGGGCCTTCGTGCATGCTAGGTAAGCACTCTACCACTAGGCCACCCTCTCATCCCATCGTCATCTTCTTTTCTGCCTCTGTTACTCCAATGAAAAATGTGGAGATTTGGATACCAGGGTCTTTAATTATGAACCACTACAATAAAAGCATCAGCTCTGTACTGGAAATAGCACCATGAGTATAAAGAGCTAGATAGCTATGAACTATTTGGGACAGATTATCCTTTTCAATCTGTTTTCAGAACACAGAAAACACAAGTCTGTGAGGGTAGTTTGTCTATACTGACATCCGTTTATAATTTAGAAGACCCAATTCCACTTACCTTTTATATGAGCCACATATTACTCATTGCCTAATCATTGAAGAATTGAAAATGTGTGAGAAATGTGCTGTAAGTGCCCCTCATCTCACATCCATGGCAGACATTACTAATCAACCAAGAAACACTTTCCTACTAAGTATTAGACAAGACACTCTCTTTAGGATAAGATGGGCAGCAGAAAGGGCAAAAATCTCTCCTTTTCTGATGTTCCCTTCTTCTGGAGAAAGTGTCATTGTCTTTCCTACTTTCACTCCATCACCTCATTTATTCTGAAGCATAAAAAAGATACATAATCAGATTAATGAGCTAAGAAGTCAATGCTATCTGCTAGCTCCTAGATCAAACTCTGTCAGGAACAGCTTTTTCATCACTGAGACTCTCAGACTCTTCAGTATTATCATCATTGCTGCAGATGCGATCTGTCCCAAGCAACTCACCCAATTAATAAAACTCATAAGCAACTCTTACATACCCCTGATAGAAGTATAAATTGGTACCATCTTTTGGGGAGCTAATTTTTCAGGACATAGTAAAATTATAAATTTGCTTAGATGTTATCATGGCAATTACATTTCTATATATTTATCTCACAGAAAAATAAATGCTGAAATTGATTGCAACATCTATTGTAATGATGGAAAACTGAAGCACCTTCTATGTAACCACAGAATGCTGCTCCATAGTTATGAATATTAGAGATTGTTTTTCAAATGCAGTGCATCTGTACTATACATCATTATGTAGTATAGGATAGGTAGGGAAAGAGTAAATCACAATTACTACTCTGTGCTTCTTCCATTCAAAATATTACATATACCATTTTTAATGAAAAATTCATAGAAATGAGCACAGCTATAAATATTGTGTGTGTGTTATGTGTGTGTGCATGAGTGTGTGTGTGTGTGTGTGTGCATGCCAGTCATTGGGTGTGTACTTAGGGCCTAGGTATTGTCCTTGATCTGTTTTATTTTCATCCACTGGTATTCTACTGCTTAAACCACAGCTCCAGGGCTGGGATTTTGGCCAAAGACCTGGCTTCAATTCCTCCAGACCACATACACAGAAAAAAAAAGCTAGAAGTGGTACTATAGCTCAAGTGGTAGAACACTAGCCTTGAGAAAGCCCAAGAACAATGCCCAGGCCCTGAGTTCAAGCCCCAGGACTGGCAAAAAAAAAATCATAGCTCCACTTTGATGGTCTCACAGACTCACAGACTTTCCTGCCTGGTCTGGCTTCAAATCATGATCCTCAGATCTCACTTTCCTAAGTGGTTAGTATTACAGATATGAGCTACTGGTGCATGGCTATAAATATTTTTAATTCCACAGTAATTTTCTTCTTATATGTTAGTCATTTAGACTGTTTCTCATTGTCACACTCCTTAGAAGTTGGAATGTGATGGTTGAGCCTAGAATTGGGGCAATATAGTAGTTCTCTAGAGTTGAGGGTGGGGAGATCTTTCCAAGATGTACACATTCCTAATCACACCCCACTTCTCTTCCTTCTTTCATCACGGAGGCCAACTGAATGGACACCAGAGCTCCCATCATTACACTAATCAGACTCCTTCATGTTTTACAGTGCTGGCTAAACATATGCAACTACTCCACGTTTGGTTCCAACTTCAGAAACTCTAAGCAAATCATGGACATGTATTTCCTTCAGTCAGATATAACACAATGGGTTGAGTTTCAGCTTTGGTCAGGTAGCTGCCCTTGAGAAGATTAAAGCTTGGTGTCTCTTTGCCTTTTGAAGAGTCGTGTTAGCATTCTAAAGTCGGTGAGTGAAAATCTTATTTTTACTCTGCCCCATTTTTCTTCCTAAGAATCTTGTTTTACAGATCAAACTTTAGCTAGCACTTTAGATAAAATTGCCAGAGTTCCATTTTCAGCAATATTAATAATTCTCCTTTGATTGAATACGAGCTGTCCTCATCTCTCTGTGACATCACAGCCACTCAAGCTTTTCCTTCGTGTATTTCATTTCCACAGATAGTTGGTCTCATGGATCCCATGTCAATCCTAGGTGTAGACCACCCATCCCTATAACTGCTATCTTCTCTGCAACACAGGATTGGATTTGTTTTACAATGAAGGCAAATAATACTTTAGTTTTACCTAGTGCTTTTAACTATCATCGATTTTTTGCTTATACTTATTTCTTTTTCTCAAAAAAATGTGGCCTTTATCTAAATGACAAATGAGGCAATTGAGTCTCCAAGAAGTAAACTGAAAATATTTCCTTCTGAGGGCAGAACCAAGATGACAACTAATGTCTCTTAGCTTTGGAGTTTGGGTTAGAAGCCAATTAACTTCATGAACAGAAAAGGTTCTGAATGCACTGGACTTTTCAAAACAATGGAAGCCTCATGGACTAAAGGCTTAGTATGATAGATGTTGACTTTAAGCAAGCAGTCTTCCCTGTGTTGCAATAAATAGACTTGTATCATGGTTGCTGTTGCTATTGTTTTGTCATTTTTTTAATAGAGCTCCTTTCCTGAATACAACTATAAAATTTATTTTGAATAGCATGGCCAAGGAAAGCAGTGCCAGCTTCCTATGGAGTTCCAAGTACACTGACATCATTCTCAGTTTGTAGCACCAGAAAATTCTTTGTCAAACAAGGGGCATTTGAGTTGGGTTTCAGTAAATGATAAGGGAGAAGGAAGGGTAAGTAAAGACATTCAAGTAATAAGAATGTCTGAACACGGCAAGAGGCAGTTACAAAGGTTTTTCTGTCCTCTGAGATAAAATATTAGCTCTCATCACACATAACTGTGAAAGTTACTTTTCTGGGTCTGAAGATTCCCCAAAGTTAGACAGAAACCCAAGGGTTACACCACTGGGAAAATTGGTTAATTCCCTGTCTCTGGTACTATGTCAGTTTTCAGTGGACATTCTTTGACATATATTATTGTTGTTTTTCATTCTTATGCTTAGAGCTATAAAATTACAACTCAAAGAGAGTGCCTAAGCACCTCTCTCCAGCTCTACTACCATTTTTAGGGGTCTATTGTTTCAAAGGTCTAGAATTACCACATCACTTAAGATTTGTATGTCTAAATTTTCTAGTTACTGAATTTTAATATCAGGATACTAAAATGGAGAGCCCAAGCCCTTAGGAGGTGATTGCTCATAGAGATGAATGTTGGGGGGAGGGAGGGGAGGAACAGGAACCATCCCAAGAAAATCCCTAACTTACCCAAATTGAATTGAATTCAGTTGCTTTATTTTTCAGGTTGGTCCCCAGATAGAGTTCCTTCTGCATCCTATCCAATTAAAAGGAAAACTTAGCATTAAATCTCTGTCTCTTTAGCAGACAATTTGATTGCTCTGTCAAAAACACGCAATAGAGTTATTTACTCATCCTAACTTCCTCAGACCTCAAATTGCATAATGAATAGTTTTATCTTTAACTAGGTAAATTGATCCTCTATGATCAGTTAACTAGGGAATATTTCTTCCCCTAGAAAACTGTGCCTTAAAACCCAAGAATCTTTATCGGTTTGTTTGTAAATCCTACAGATTATGCACATCTCCTTAGAAACTGCCTCATCAGTGAACTTGAACAAGTTATTAAATCTTTCTGTTCTTCTTTCTTCAACTGTGAAAAGGAGGACAGAGGGTTCTCACATCATAAGAGCAGAAAGTAAGCAATCCCAACTATTTAGCAGTTTTTCTAGCATATAATATGGGCTTGATAAATGTTAGCTATTAATTTTACTTTGGATTTACTCTTGTTGGAGTCACTGCTTATTTATATGCATGCAAAAAGCTTTCCAGTGACTGAGAAAAGAAAGACCAACCATTTGTTTTCCCTTTATATATTTTATAAATAATACATTGTAGAGAAAAAAGTAGAAACTATTCCCCCAAAATATCAAAGAAATTTGCAATTTCCTTAATCCTATCTAAATTAAATATTTTTAAGATTCATAATCTTTTCCTTTTTAAACTTAACATGATTTTTCTATATGTGTCCAGGACACATGTAGACACATGTTTCTATTACATTATCATCTACATATTTTCCATATTAGAGTACTGTCAATGATTTTTTAAGCAATCCTTTTATTGTTAATAATCTATGCTATTTCCAATTTTTTACTATTTTTAAGCCATGTTTTGGTGTGAATTTTATACATCATTTTTCATTTGTGTGAACCTAACTCAAAATTCTTTTAGGTAAATTTACAGAAGTGAAATGTCTTATCTTCTGCAATGAAAACTTACTATATCTAAATGTTGAAGGGATTTACCTGTACTGCTAAATTATTTCAAAAGGACTGTCCAAATTGGCATTCCCACCAGCTGGGTAAATTCCATTTTCTCACTTCCTCCCCAACACTGGCTACTATTTAAAATTTTGGTCAAGTTTGTAAATCATAAGTGGAATTACATTTTAATTTTTTTCAAGTGTTGACAATTCACTCATCAGAAACTTGAATCTGTTCTCTGGGGCAACCTTGGGAATCTCATTGAAGAAATGGGAAAGGGCTTGTTTAGAGAACTTACACTATGATTGCTTACCTTAGTTTGAATCCAGGCTTTGCCTTTGGATTCAGTGGTCTCAACAATTTCTCATCCTCTCTATGTCTCAGCATCTTCATTCTAATAGGAACAGTATTATTGCTTACCGCATGAAATTAGATATAGATTGGTATTTAGCTACTGCTATTATGTGCCCATTTTCCACTTGGCATATTGGATTTTTTTTGGTGAATATGGTGAAGAAGGAAAGGTGAAGGACATACAGAAGTAATGGCATAGAGTGTCATGCCATGCTAAGGCCTTAAATTGGACCATTTTCATCATTTTCATGTATTTTTGAAGGATGAAGGACAACAATGGCTTTGTGAAAATTTTCTACTTCATAAAACCTAATTCAAGCCACGACAAAACATTAATATGGCATTGTCATCTTTCCTCCTACACTGTGCTTTTACCTCTAAGGACCCATGCTAATCAGACCTGATAAAATTTGATTACATTTGTCCCAGAATCCCATGGGACTAAGTTTCTGTTTTCTCCAATGCAAATTACAGGATACTTTTCCATTATGTAGCACAGCAGGGGACTATGATAACACAATAAGGTGCTCCAATGGTGTCCTTGGGTTTGGATGATAGTCTCCAGAAATATACACAGCCCCACTCATGCCATGTTGGGTCAATAGGAACTTTGGACTCATTTAGAACAATCTCCTCTTCATAGGAAAAGTCCAAGATTATGACTGTCAAAATCGACCTGAAAATGAGAAATAAAGAGTTTAAGGGACCTTCTAACTTTTGGAACTTGGAAATATTCTATGTGTGTTAGATTTTTCAAACCCAGTCTTTGTGTTGATCCAGCCAGCTAAGGATGGAGAATCTACAATTCCCCTACTTCTGTCTGTCTACAGTCCTATCCAAGAAGGGCTTGAGGCATTTTGGGAAAGTGCAATTCCATACCATACATTTAAGAACCATTTGTTTAAAGGCAGTTAGCCTCCTCTTCCTCACCAACCAATGTCCCAACCCCTCCTTTCCCAGTTTTGCCTTACATAGTTTACCTAACTTCACTTAGCATCTCTGCATCTCAGTTTTCTCATATTTAGCATATTTAGAAATAAATATTTCATGATTTCTGTTTTGGACAACATATTATATTGACTCCAAGAATATACTTCCCCCAGACTGTAACTACAAAAAAGTAACCCCTCTTCCACAGGTACCATGGTTGAAACCTAGCCAACGACTCAATAAAAGCACTTTTCCAGACATAAGAACCCCCAAGTCAGGGCTCTTCTTCCCCGGGGTACACCCAAAATGAATCCTGTTTCAAAACATCAAAACATGGCCATGAACAAGTGAAGGAGGATGTAAAAAATAAATTTGCCCTACTTTACAATGGAAACTTTTCAATACTTACATATAAAAATATCAAAGCAGCCTTTAACATCATCTTTTTCTGGCTGTAGTCTATATCTCTCTCTATGAGGTCATAGTTCTTACTGGCTAGAGAAAGATGGCTGAAAGTCTCCTGTATAGAACTTAAAAACTCTCAAATAAAAATCATCTAATGATCTAAATAAATTGTTTCCAAAGTGAGGTGAATAATTTATCAGTACTCCAGAAAAATATTTCAAAATGCCTTTATATTGTTTACCTCAGACTTAAAAATTTATTTGTGATTAGGATCGTTGGGTATAATACTATATACCAGTATATTTGGGAATGCATTAAAATAGTAAATATATAATTTATAAGTAAATGCATATTTATCTGAGATGGATATTTATCCAGGGTTTTGTGAGGGACGTATGTGCTTCAGAAATTTAAACCTACACAATTCACTGGATAAGTACTCATTTAACTAGGTGGACTTTGCTTTAATTGTGATATTCTCAGTCTACTATTAGCTAACTATCAATATTTATATTTCCCTGGTCACATTTATCTTATCTTCCAAAGTAGATTATATAGCCTTTAAGCCAAAACCTGTCTCCTGATTTTTAACTCTCTTATTGCCCTGTCATGGTGTTAGAGCTATCTTCTAGATGTTGAATTTGAAACAATTACTTCTTTCTCCACTCAGAAAATATAAAAAATAATAGTGCCAGCTTCACAGTATGAGGATTAGAACTAACACTGTTCCCAATATATGTTATAGACTCAATGAGTGAGAGCTCTGTTTACCACTCACTGAATTCTTACATTTCATCCATACAGAATACCAGATACCATGTTAGTACAAAAAGGAAGACATGCATAAGACAGTTGTCTTTGTGAAATTTATAGTACATTAACAACAAATATTTAAAAATATAAACACCATGCCATAAAATAAGGGGTCTGACTGGTCCACGTAGGAAGTACTATAAGAATATGACTAAGGGAATATGAATAAGAGTTTTTCTGCAGATAAAGTAAGGGCATTCCCTCGGAAGGAGACGATAGCAAACAAATATAGGCCTACTTCTCAGTGTGGCTGAGCATCTAGAATAATCCTGGAGGCAATATTAGGTGGTCAATTGAGTCAGAACAGTGATCATCATACTACTGGGACATTATTTGTTTTCTAATTCTTTGTCTCTCACAAAGATACTATGGAGCTTTCCAGAAACCCCACATTCCAGAATATATACCAGATTGAATGTAGAATGGCTGTGAGAATCTAACTAACTTCCAGTCAAGAGAGCCATAAAAATGTAAAATAATACCTCTCTTCTCCCCATGTTTTATCATGCTGTAAAAGTTATTTTATTAAAAAATTCTTCTTGACATATTATGGAAATTATTATTCTATGTTAATAAATGAATAATTTTAATTATAAATTATAATTTATACTGTATCTGTATCTATATATATATACATGGATAGTGATATGTCCCCATTATAAACAAAAGCTCTTTGAGATCCTCAACAATTTTTCAAAGTGAAAAAGAGACCTGAAACCATTAGTATAAAGACATAAAATTGCATGCTGTGTTCAAGGAATAAATGAATAAATGAATATGTACAGTTGCTACCTCCAGGTTTTTTTCTGGAAGTAGACATAATATAAATTATATATATGTATATCATGCATTTATATACAATGAATGTGATTACCATGTCATCTCAGACTAGGAATAACAGATAGAATGCTGAGAGGGTTAATCTGAGTTTATTAGTGATTTATGAGAAAGGATGAGGGAGTAGATTTAGATAATCCAGGGGAAGTCATCACATATAAATTTGCAAACTAAAATATTCCCTGGGCTGAGGTCATGTGTTTAATTTTAGCAAGTAGCTTGAGTATGCTTGGGATATATTTCTACTGAGCAGTGGACTGAGATCGAGATGGATTTGACAGTGGAAACAGTGATACAAGCCTTTATTATTTTCAATGCAAAAAAATTGAACTATTAATGTGATGTTCTGGTTGAGACTTAAACTCTCAGAAAAATCTGGAAATTCAAAGTCATGGTACCCATAGCAACCATAACTCTGCTCCCCTGCATGCCCAGTGTGGAGTATTTTGTATTGCAGTACATGCTGTGAAATCTATGCCTAAATGTGCTATATAGCAGAGTTACAGTTGCTGTGGGAACTGTAACTTTGAATTGCCTGCCTTTTGTGTCATTAAACTTTCAGCTGAAGTATTGCATTAAAGGAATTTTTTCCTCCACTGCATTTCCTCATTTAAAAAAAATTGATTGGACTTTTTTTAAAGAAAGTATATAAGTGATGTTAGTTCATATGGCTGGATAATACATTCTAGTTTCTCAGATACACACATGGATATAGTGTTATTGAATTACCACATTTACATATTTCAACCTGCGATAGCAAGTTATAAAATAATCCTTTCCTTCTATAGTACCTTTAATTCTGAAGGATCCCATCTCACACAGAGAGACACATAGTAACCAAACCAGTTTGGACATGAAAGCTCAATACATATTTAACAATGCTCAACAAAATTATACAGTGCTTTAAGACAAGCAATAAGGAAGAAAGGCCTTGTCATGTAGTTGTTGGAACAAACCAAGGGGTGAGAAATCTGATGCTCTTCTCTGCTTTTCTGGTGGAATGGGCTTTTACCCTGACTCTGGGTCGAACATTGGATTTCCTCCCAACTTTATTTTCTCTTATTTCTCATATACCATTTTTTTCTGATCATCAAGAAAGTACTTCCAGCACCAATCAATGGCATGAAAAGACTGAGAAAGGCATTTGGTTGAGACTCCTCTTCTTAGCTAGGAAATGTACCTCTGTATTCTCAAATAGGAGTCAACAGTCTTCTACTACAAAGGGCTACACAGTAAGTATTTTTTACTTCAAAGCATTCAGTCTCTGTCCTCACTGGTAAACTCTACCGTGGCAGTAAAAAAAAAAATGTAGAGATAATATATAAATGAATCAGTCTGGTTGCATTCCAATAACATTGACAATGGACACTAAAATTTGAATCTCTTATTTCTATATATCATAAAATATTGTTCTTCTAGGGAATCTTTTAACTGTTTAAATATGTAAACCATGTCCATAGCCTATGGCTTGCATAAGAACAGGTAGTAAACTATAGACTGCAGATATCTGTATCAGAAACTTGGGTTACATGAACTGTTTAAGGCTACTTTTCTTTTTCTTCTGTGTCTTCTATGTGTTAGTTTGTCTTTGTTTATATATTCATACTTGGCTCCCTTCGTAACCTGGCATGATACCATGGAACAATGCCTTCAGCCATCAAGGCTACCTTTAGGCCATGATGGGATATAGAATATTTAGCAATTTTCCCTCACTTCAAATGATGTGTTGTTTATGGATAGATAGATATGTACATCTGTCTATTGATGTATATTTGTAGATCTAGCTGCATATATATATATGAATATATATAAAAATGTAGTGTATGTGTTTATAACTTTAGTATACATTGTGATTATATGCATGTAAATAATTACATAAAATAACATAAATAAATAGTATATAAAATGTACACAAATAATAAAATATATACCCTTAATAAAAATAAATACACTGTTCCTTCTAAGTTCATATGGCCAATTGATCCTCATGGAATGTTTTTTGTTGTTATTAGTTAAAGTCTGGTATCTATAGCTAATCTATGACCCAATTAGCATGAGTGTAGTCAATAGGAATATTGGTTGATATTTTAATTTTGAGGAAGGAATTCAAGACAAAGGTGAAAAGCCAAAAATAATTTGCCCCGTGCTGATGCAGTAGCTCACATCTGTAATCCTAGCTCTTAGGAGGCTGAGATCTGAGGATCAAGGTTCAAAGCCAGCTTGGGCACAAAAGGACCTGAAACTCTAATCTATTAACCTCTAAAAACAGGAAGTGGGGCCTCGCTCAAGAGTAGGATGGTAGCCTTGAGATGAAGAGCTCAGGGACAGTGCCTAGGCCAAGTTCAAGCTCCATGACCCACAAAATAATAATAATAATAATAATAATAATGTGCCCCAGAACTTCATTCTTTTATCTATGATAAAAGCAACTTCTTTGTTGACATTGGATAATAAGCTTTCAAATATTTCCATTTTTGTGCTGCTCACAAAATAATTGGCAACAGACTCCAACACACTTTTAAGTTTAATCTGCATTAATTGAGGTTCTCTGGAAAAACAGAACCAATAAAATATGCATATAAATGCGTATGTGTTTATCTGTATATATGCGTTTGTGTGTATATGTGTGTATGCACGTGTTTATGTGTAATGTGTGTGCATACATAGAGAGATAATGTGATTTATTATTAAAAACAAAACTGACTTGGTTGCATGATTGATGATAGATTCTAAGAAGTTACAAGGTCTGCAAACATCAACTGAAGACGGAGAGCTGATGTGTATTTTTAGTCTGAGTCCAAAGACTTAAAAACTCGAGAAGACAGATATTTTGGCTTGAGCCTGAAAGCCTTATAAAACAATAACTAATGTCCCAGCTCAAAGCAGTTACGTAGAAGCAGTTCCCTCAACTTTTTGGTCTAGTTCTATCTTCTGCCATTTGGAGGAGGCCCATTTCCATGAAAGAAAACAGTGTTCTTTGTCTATTGAAATAAATGTGAATATTATTTTAAAATCTCATCACACACATACCCAGAATAATATCTGTCCAAATATGTGATCATCCTATGGCTGGATCAACACATGAAATTACCCATCACAATCTACAATAGCATTCTCTCATTTCTTTCTGTCCTGAGGAGAAAAACCCTTAAGATAGGAGAGATTTATTGTGGCTCATATTTTCAGTCCACATTTCCATCACTTCAGGCCAAACACCATGGTGAAGAGTCTATAGAAGAAACATGGCAACTGGGAAACAGAAAGTTCTGGAGGGGCCAGGTTCAAGTATTCCCTTCAAAGACACACCCCCAGTGACCCATTTCCTTTCTGTAGTCTTCAGCTCTTAAGTCTCCATCACTTCCCAATAATGCCATCAAATTATGACTCTATCAATGGATTCATGCCCTCTTTGTCCAAACACTTCCACCAATTGAAAAATCAAACCTGTGGTAAATGAACCTGTGAGAGACTCTACAGTTTCAAATCATACTTTAAGTCAAAACTATCAACAAACCAATAAGTTATGCTCTGATTTGTAATATTTGTTGAATTCTATGATCTCATACCACCACTGCCACCAATTTCCAAGCTACCAATGTTCTGTTGGAGAATGCTGAAGTCATGTACAGATGTCATGTGTTATTCTTTAGTTACATTGTGAACATGGCACTACAAAAGCTATGTATAACTTCAAAAGTATAGGTAACAGTAAATTATAAAATATTTAGAAAGTGATGAGGTTTTAGTATGCATTAGCTTTGTTTTTAATATAATATATAGGTGTTTATATAATTTAATGTTCCATAATGAATGTATTTAATAGCCTACTTGTGAAATTACAAAGAAATGCAATAATCATCTCTGGGAAGTTCACAGGAACTAGTTGTAGCACACTCGTAGAATGGCACAGTGTTAATCCTGAGAGATTCATGATGATCTTCTGCCTTTCCTGTAGAAAGCCTCACCTAGTTTCCTTTTGGTTAAAAGCTTAGTGAAGTTAGAGACCAAAATAACCTCATAATTTCTTCTTGCTATTATTATTTTTTCTGAAATAATAGCATCTCTTTATGCCCTCAGTGAATTACCATACTTATGGATTTCAACCGGCTATAATAGCTTATAAAATTATCAGTGACATGGCCAAACATATGTGGAGGCGGCTAAAGTACTTGCTGGTGTTCCCATGGTTTTGGTTGGTAACCAGGGAGTAGGCACTGCCACAGGCAGATAGATGACCACTCTAGATCATTTGCCACAATCATCTGAGAAACTCTTTAACAAAGCTGGAATTAGGGTTTGAGTTTTGCAGATAATTATAGCTATAGACATAGACACTGAAAACCAGTGAGAAATGGTTTCCTTGACTTTCAGTCTAGTGATTTACCTACTCTACCAACACTGCTTCTAAATAATGACTTAGTTAATGCCTGTCAAGTAATTTTACATTGTAAATCTTCCAATACAAGGCATCATTAACATCCATTTGAAACTGTACAGAGCAATCTTCAGTAGGCGATATATAATAATACACTATCCCTCGGTGAAGCCAGAGCTTCATGTCTGTACACTTTCTTGGCTTCTTTTTTTTTTTTTTTTTTAAATCTGGTATGGTGCGGTATTTTAATAGCCTCAGATGGCTAGGATCTCTGTTTAGCTATGCTATCGATGTTATTGGTGGTGGTAGTGGTGGTGGTGGTGGTGGTGGTGTGTGTGTGTGTATGATCAGAGATATGTTTCCAGCAACACCAGTTTGATCCAATTATTTATTAATATGTGTATCATAAATGGATCTAAAGCAAAGGAGCCTGTGAGTCACCACTTTCCCCGAGCTCCCTGCCCTTTGAGATGAAATAGTGTAGAAATCCAGAAAGAGAGACAAGGTCACAATTTACAATTTATTTAAAGTCATATTTGCACTCTTGGAGTCTAGACTTTTTTTTAAAGAAGCTTAGTTATTTCTACATGAACTCATAAATGTCAGGGCCATTTAAAAGCAATGAATTCTTCAAAGTAAGGGGTTTTTGAGTGTGTTTGAGACTGGGGTTAAGGGATCAGCAGGCCCTCCATTTTTTCCGGTCCAGGGCCTCAAACTCAGGGCCTGGGCGCTGTTCTTGAGCTTCTTTGTGCTCAAGGCTGTATCACTTGAGCCTCAAGGCCACTTCTGGCTTTTTCTGAATAGTTGGAGATAAAGATCTCAGGAACTTTGAACCACGATCCTCAGATCTCAGCTTCCTGTATAGCTAGGATTACAGGTGTGAGCCATCAGTGCCAGGCCTGGGCTTCCTTTTACTTGACAAATGGAGAAGGAGGGGGAGGAGGAGGAGGAGGGGGAAGGGAGGAGGGGGAGGGGGAGGAGGAAGAAGAAATGGCTTGGGCAAATTTAATCCAACTTCCCTGAGAATCTTTGATGAATCTCAGACCAGCTGGACAGAAAGTTTTCGGCAGTACTGGGGGGCAGAAGACCAGTGTCCACAAAGGGCATTACATGACCACTTCCAAGGAGATCGCTTTATTCAAGTTCCCTGTGTCACCTTGGAGTCTGGCTCCAAGTCCATGGGGAATCTTCTCTTATCCACAGCCCTTTCAAGAAGCTACCAGCCTTTACTGCCAAGGCCTGGGCTTAGCTTCCCACCACAGCCCAACACCAACAGGCCCCCAGTTTAAGGTGTAGCTCAACCCTTGACCACTAGAGGTCTCCTGGAAAGCAATGACCCGAATAACCCGGTTCATCCTTCTTCAGGCCAATAGACTTGTTGCACGGAGACTAGGGGAGCCAGCTGTGCGGGAGGCCGACTTCTATAATATTACCACCCACCCCACGGATCATGGTGGCGCCAGGCCTGGGGTTGGAGGTGGGGGGAGGGCAGGCGGTGGCTGACCGTCGTGGCTTTTTTATTCCACTTTTGATTCTAATTACTCTATGATTACCGCCCCCCCCCCAACACCACATCTTGGCCCAAAAAGATGGGGGGCGGGGGTAGGGGCTCTGCCAAGGGGGGCAACGCAGAGCCCCCTGAGACTTCCATCCAGCTACGGGGTAGTCAAAGGCCAAAGTCCAGAATCACCTAGCATCAAGATCACTGACATGCCAGGAACCACCCTTCCTCTCCATCCCCTTAGCCCCACTTATTTCCTAGAGTCCCCACTCTCTCCCCTGTTTTTTGCCACGGGATCCTCAAAGTGGCCCTAGATTTATCGTCCGTGGAAAGACGACACGAGAGAAGTATTTCCCATCCCTGTTTCTGATCCATGTAGTATTTTCCAGAAAAAATAGTGTCTAGCTGAAAGAGAAAAGGGGGAGGGGGAGAGGGAGGGAGTGGGGGTGGGAGGAGGGGAGCAATGAGAGCAACAAGAAAGGAAACAGCCAGGTTGAATTCCCTGTCTTTATCAAGCAACTGGTTCACCAATGAAAGAAAGCTGCAGTGGCAGATCCGAGCCACATGCGGTAGTGTGTAGCAATTAGTAGATAAAATGCTGACTAAAGTGCTAAAACATGAAGTATTATTGTAGCCAAGGTCAAAAATGCTTCAGTTGTCTTTTGCAAATTGGGGGGAGGGGAGGCCCAAGGATTCGCAGAGAGATTTGCATTTTCGGAATGGTCGCCTTCTTCCTTCAAACTGTACTTTTTTTTTTTTTAATGATCCTTGTTTATTATAGTCCAAGCTGCCTAATTATGTCACTGCTGGTTTTTGCAACTAACTTAATCCTCCTGATCCTTTATGAAACGATTCACAGACACTGAATAATGTGTCTATGCTCCCCCAGTCCCTTGGGGAGTAACAGTGATTTTTTTTTGAAATTTATTTTTTTAACCTTGTAAATATATCAGATCACTTAAAACAGAGGGTTTGGGATTAATAAAGCAGCAGAAATATAGATATGTGTGTATAGGTTACTCTGTGTTTCACAAGAAAGAACCCAGAAATAGTGGGTCATATAAACAGATATTGCTCTCCCCCCACACCTCCTTCTCTTTTATACACAGCTAGCCTCAGCTACAAGCTTTTTATATAGATAGAGAGATGGATAGATAGAGCAGTTGCTTTCATGATTATAACTGTCTTGAATGGATTGTCTTCTTACAACATTCAATCTGTTTATGAGTATTTACTTTACATTAGCCCAGGGACCCTGCACTGCAGGAGTTTGCTTCTATTCCCCTGGGCGTCAGTGTCTCAAGTCTTACATCTGCTCTGTGATTGATGGAGCCTGAATCCACGTTATTACTCTCTCACAAGCAGAAATCAAACAGGCTATTAACTACATTACTTCAAAGAACTGTTTCAATACAATCTCCTTATCTTAATTGAAACTTTCTTTGTATAGATATTTGCTACACAGATAATTTACAGGTGCCTATCAAACAGCACATTAAAGAAGAGGTAAAATAGATGTGATTTTTTTGAGGGGGGAGGTGCACCACTACTATTGTGATCTGTAATTTTAAAAGCCATGAACAGTATTGGAACAAGGTTTGATTTATTAGATTTATTATGTTCATGGCTGGTCATGGTACTGTCAAAAGAGGGGAAAGATACCCCTTGTGGTTCATTTTTGAAATTGAGCATTCATTTGATTAGTAAAATGTGCTTATTCAAAAAAAATATATTCAGACATAGGTCCCTGCAATTGTTACCATCTCTAAAAAAAATTCTTATTGGGAAGATCAGGCAGCCTTTGCAGTACCTATTTTAGAGAGAAATGGAAAAAGATTTCTAATTAGATGAAAGTGGTCACAGACATTTAAAACTCACAGTACCAAAAAAAGCAGCAAAAGTTGCTTCAATGCTGTTAAGAGCTATGTATTTTTAAAGAGAGAGATTTAATATATAATGGAGGATACCCTCAGGCATTCTGTTGAGGTTCCCTGCTTAAATGCTGCTGTGTTGGTCATACAGGAAACTGACTCAGTCGATTTCAAATAAGATCTTGTCAAAATACTGCAACTCAAGTTTTTTAATATAGGATTTCTTGAACTGAATGTATGTATTTACGCTAACAGCACAGAGACTAACAGAAGCCTGAGGCGTATCTCGCGGATTTAAAAGAAAATATGTAAAATGTCCTTCAGCCAAGCCCATTCATATGGTAAAAAAATGAACAAAATGGGTTATTCTAATCAAACGTCTGCAGTGTGCATCATAAAGTTAAAAGGAGAGCTATAATTTCTCTTTGCAACCCATGTTTATAAAATAGGAAGATCAGATGAAATTTCAAGGAAGATAATTAAAGAGTGATGTGCAAGCCATAATTTGGCTAATGCAAAAGATGGGAGGCTGTGAATTGTTACATTGTCCTCCTTCATGGAGCAGAGTTATGATGTTACTTTAAATTATTAAAATAGTTTTCCACAGCTTTCAGAATACCTTCTCTTTGGCATGGGTTTTTTATTACTTATTGTAATTGAAGGATCTGCCATTTTCTTTCGTTTATCTCTGTGTGTATAGAAATGAGAGAGATCCTGCCTTGATTCACTTCCCCATGTTCTGAATCAAAAATGTGGTTTAGATAAATGTTAAGTGCCCTAATTCTCACTGCAGCGGACATAGACATTATGAAAAAAAGCACACACACACACACTCACACACACAGGGTCTTTCCACCTCAAGTCACTGATTTTGAAACATTTGTGCTCTTCCGAGTGTATTAACTTCAGCCATGTGAATATAATTTTCATTAAAGTAATCCTGTTTCAACTAGATGCTGTGACTAGAGGTGAAACGTTGCGAAAGCGTTAAAAATAGCTTACTAGTAATTTCAACATCCTGTAATTTTATCACAGATCAAGTTTCAACTGTCATACTATACAGACCTTATTCCCCATATAGTACATGTTTACTTTTTTTTTTTTTTAAGCTATGCCAGACCCACTTTGGAAAGATTGGTGCCAATATAATAAAAATCTCGCGGGTGGGGGAGTGCTGGGAGAGTGGGAGGAGAGCTGGGAAGGGGTGGGGGAAGCCAGTACACCATTTTACATCAACACTGCGAAAATGCAATCTAGCCAGGCGGAGGACCGGCAGCTGGGTCGGAGCGAGCTAGCGAGCGAGCTAGCGAGCAAGAGCTTTGCAGTCTGTGCCTGCTCCTTGTTCGGTCGCTCTTAAGTTTCTCTGTGTTTGCATAATAGCCGTGCACGCAAACCTCGCAAGGCTCCAGGGCTCCAGAACAATAAATATACACATTTAAAGCCTTTATTGTCTTACGGTTCGTGCCCCCGGTTTTCAACAGCTTAATTTCTGGTTGTATTTAACTAGTTTGCAAATGGATTTCCCCCCCCCCACACACCCCAAACTATTATTGAGGAAGCTCCCCCTCCCTTTTTTGCCGGGGGAGGGGTGGGGGTGGGGAAGAAGTCGGTATATTATTCCTGTAGCGCTGGGTTATATAAACACATTATCATTTGAGAGCGCCCTTGGCGTCCATCAGCATTGTAAACACGTACTAGTGTATATACTTCAAAATTAAAGAATGCACACGCAGAACCGGGAGCCTGAATTCATATTCCGAGCAGACTCGCTGCTCGAATTTATTGATTTATCATGCATCGTTTATTGTTCCAGTCCCTAAATGCAGTCGCTGTCCGTTCAATATTGTTTGCAAAATCCTGAGATGTGTGTGCACTGCTCACTTGTCTTTCTGTTCTTTCTCTCTCTCTTTTTTTGCTGAGTATTTTTTTTGCGAAGCGAACAAATGCATTAATATTTATATGTTTATATAATCGATAACCCACTTTTCCCTTCCATGTAAATAGGCATCAAAAGATAATTTAACAGATTAGTTCTCGAAAACATGGCAGTGAGGAAGCGTAATTTGACTATCAAACAAATCTACATGTCTAATAACAGCAAATCTGCTAAGGAGCATTAGAAAGAGGAGCAGCGCCCCGGAATCTCTGCAGGAAATGTTCTTTATATTAGACATATACAAGCAGGTCCTGTCAGATACACAGCGGAGCTCGCTAGCTGTAGTCTCCTCCAAAAATCTCTTTAGAGGATACTGTTATTCAAGTGCAGGTAGAAGGAAAGCGATCTTGGGTTTAGACAGTTTCCCGGTGGATTTTATTTTTTATAGGTCTTCTTGTCCGTTTTATGCCTTGATCCCTTCTCTTCCCGCCGAGATCGGACAGAGCCTTTCTCCCGATTATCAATTTGATCCACCCCTATTTGGAAAGAAACCCACCTAGTTTTAACGGGAGCTGAAAATTGAGTCATCGGAGAAATATTAGGATACATTTTCCATCATTTTGGTGCCGAAAGCGAGCCAGGAGCTGAGTTTTATATTGAGACATTACGCCGGCTGAAGGCAGAGAATGTTTTTCCCTGCCAGGACCTGATGCAATCCATTCAAGCCAACAAGTTTGGAGAGAATGTTGAGTTCAATCAATTCAGAACGTCGAGATGGAGCCCAACTCACTCCAGGTATTTCGCTCTCCTCCGCTCCTCCGCTCCCAGCACCCCCCCGGCACCCCCAGCCCCCCCAACTCACCCACACCTTTACACCCACCCACACCCCCCACAAACTTTTCACCAAACTTTTACCCTCTACATCCCCCCCAAAATAATTTTTATTGTTTAAAAAAAAATCCTCGCACTGATCATAAATACATAATGTAATTTTACCGCCTCTTAAGGGGAGGAGGGGAAGAGGTAGGTCTGGGAAGGGGAATCCGGAGGGTTTTTTTTTTAATTTCTTTTCTTTTTTAAAAAAGAAAATTATTTTATTTCAAGGGAGGCAGAAATTTTGTGGGTTCTGACGTTTTTTTTCTCACCCCCCCCACCCTCCCACCCTGTGTTATATCTGTGGGTTCGACTGTATTAAGAGTGCGGGTGTCTGTGTGTAAATCTGTCTGGGAATAGATGTTTGTATTTCTCCTGGCTACATTATTTATTCGGTGCCTTTCTTCCCCCCCCCCCCCCCCCTGCAGTGGGTCGGCTCACCGTGTGGCTTGCACGGACCTTACATTTTCTACAAGGCTTTTCAATTCCACCTTGAAGGCAGACCAAGAATTTTGTCCCTTGGCGACTTTTTCTTTGTAAGATGTACGCCAAAGGATCCGATCTGCATCGCGGAGCTCCAGCTGTTATGGGAAGAACGGACCAGCCGGCAACTTTTATCCAGCTCTAAACTTTATTTCCTTCCCGAAGACACTCCCCAGGGCAGAAATACCGACCATGGCGAGGTGGTAAACCGGGCTCTCCCCCTTTCCTTCTGTCTGTCTTCTTCTTCTTATGATTATTTTTTCCTATCCCCTAGTAATGCTTATTACTGGGCAAGCTTGAAAATACTGTATTCACTTCTGCAGGCGAGCTGGATCGACTCTTTTTTTTTTTTTTTTTTTTTTTTTTTTTTAAAGGGGTAGCGCCACTAGCTGGGGCTGGAGTATTTTGCCATTGTCAGAGTTTGGCTGTCAGCGTTACAAAGAGGATCCAACTGATTTTAGTCAAGATCAGATAACTTGTTCGCCTGGGTTTTGTTCAAGGGTGTGTGTGTGTGTGTGTGTGTGTGTGTGTGTGTGTGTGTGCTGAGTCTCTTACTACTGCTTGAACATCACATGCGATGTGTGTGTGTGTGTGTGTGTGTGTGTGAGAGAGAGTATGTGTGTGTGTGTATAATTTTTTTGGCCTTTTTAAAATGTATCTTCATGTCTGGCATGGTCGGGGCTGGAGAGGTTTTCTTTCGGTGGGTTTCGAGATGGTTCACATTTTCTTTTCTTTTCTTTTCCTTTTTTTTTTTTTAAAGTAAGTATTTGATATGTTTAAGAGGGCGGAAATTACGAAATGGAGGCAGAAATGAGATCAAAAGCTATTGAGTTGGCCAAGACGTGTTGAATAAAGTGATAAATGACAGGTACTGGAATAATACATTCAAATAACTTGCAGATCTGCCCGGGCGGATTTCAAAGCGGTCGTGTAACCCGCACAAACACGTTAAGCATTAACAACTATCTCTCGCCCACTCCCCCCCCACCTCCTTCCCGTCCCACCCCCCCCTCTACCCCCCACCCCCCGCCCCGCCGAGCCATTTGATGTTCTAGTTTTCAATTACTCCACGCAAAGTGGACGTCTTCCTGCGCGATCGTTCTTTTTTAGGGGTGTGTGTGTGGGACGGGGTGTGGGGGGGGTAGAGGGGGACTCGAGGAAGGGCAGACCGGAGGGGGGGTGGGCTGTGCTCTCGCGCCCACTGCCCCCCCCCGGCGGCTTCCCCCCTCTTCCCTCTGCCCCCTCCCCTCCCCACACACGCCCAGTCCGGGGTGCCCAGACTGCGCTCCGGGGGAGGGAGCGGGGAAGGGACCCGAGCCTCCCGGCACGTTTCAGGGCGGCTCGCCCGGGCGCACGCCGCGTTCCCGGGAGGACGCAGGAGGTGAGCCCGCAGTCACCGGGCTCGGGGCTGGGGTCGAGGGTGGGGGTGGGGGGAGAGGTGGCCTGTGCCCTGGGAGGGGAGGGGGCTGTGGTTCCCGGGGTGACCTCCGTTCCGCGGGTTACCTCCCCCCGTGTCAGCTGTCCGCCCTCAGCGCCGCGGTACCCACCTTCTGTGGTGGGGGGGACTCTTTGGGGGTGTCTGGGGCGCCGCGGTGGGGGGGGTGGAGGGAGGGAGGGAGCCCCGCCGCCCGGTTCAGGCTTTTGTGTTGCCCAGGCGAGAAGCAGGGTAAGCAAACTCAGACTTTATCATCATTATTATTAGTATTAGTATTAGTATTAGTATTATTGGAGGGTTAGCTAGCTCGGCGCCAGGCTCGCGCGAGCTTTCGAGGTAGGTCCGAGGATTTTTTTTGTTGTTGCTGTTAAATGAATGATTCCCACTCCCCCCCCCCACCCCAGCCCCCCCCCTCCTCCCTTTAACTCCTCCTGGGGCCCCGAGCTGCCACTCTTTCCAGAATTCCTGGATCTGATGGAGTTGATTGTACTTTTGGCCTCGCCAGCTCACTCCCTCTCCCGGGGATCGTTGGACCCATCAGGTTTCTGCCTGTTAATTACTGGAGTTCCTCAAAAAAAGAAAAAGAAAAAGAAAAAAAAATGCTCGCCTCCAATCTGCCTTTTCCGAAATAAGCTCCTCCCACCTCCCCCGCACACACCCCTCCCCCGCCCTCTTCTCCCCTCCTCCCCCCTTCCCGCCACCCCCCCCTCCTCCCCCCCCCCCCCCGCACAGCTTTGGGTTTTAAACATTCGTATTTCCCAACGATCGCCTGCAATTTTACAAAGGTGTTGTTTGGAAATAACTGTGAAAAATCCTGCAGCCTACCAACAGGTTGAGCTCTTTCCCCTTCCCAAGGTCTCGCTCGGCCCCCTCCCCCGACCCAACTTTCCTGCGCAGCTGTCTTCCTCCCCCCGCCCCCTCCTCCTCCTCCCGATTTCTTATTATTTGCTTTTCAAATTTATTACTTCAACATGGCCTGTGATCTGGAAAAGGGAAGGATTAAATATCCAGAAAAGAGCTGGTGCCTAATAGACTTCTGACTAAACCCAGAAGGAAATTATTCAGTATTTTACGGGATATTTTGTGGTCACATTTTTTTCTTTTTTTGAAAATTGAAATTGGAATATTTTTTTAACAGACCTCGTGTTGACCCCCAACTGGGTCCAGTTTAATTTTTGTTGGTGCCATTCTGATTTAAGGATAAAAGCTATGTTCACAGGAGAGTGTATCAGCTAGAACTATGAGCAGGGAATAGATACATATTCAAATACACGACCTCTTTTTAATTGTTGATTTTAGGGAATTGGAAGTGAACCATTGTAACGATCTGTGCATTTCGTCACTGTTATATGAGGCATACCTGGGAAAATTAATCTTGCCATTTAAAAGTAAACTCTAGGGGCTTGGGGGAGGGAGATGGCTCTATTTATAATCCTCAGCTGCATATACATCGTCTAATATTATGCATGATTTGTTTTTTAATGCTAACACGGCTGGTAATTAGCTGTATGATTATACTTGTATATTTCATTAGGACTTTGGCTGATGTCATTGTGAATTATTCAGCCATATTAAAACAATTTTCAATTGCGATAATGACACGCCTCAAAATTATGCAAATGCAGACTGCATTGTGCAAAATAATTATGACAAATGTAAAGCAGGTAGAAAGTTTCCCAGTGCAGATCGGTTTTCTACTCTGGTGATGTCATTTCTACCCCCCCCCCCAAGTTAGTCATTCATTAGCAGAATAGCAGCAAGCAGCAAGCCCTCTCCTCTGGAGGTGGGGTAACAGGAACCAGCCTTTACCGCTGACAGATAGAGGGGATAACAGGGACCTCTCATTAAGAAATTTGCTTTGTTTTCATTGTCTCCATTAACCTGTTTATATACATTCAGATGGTTTTTTATTATTGATTTTTAAAGAGTTCTGAATGATGCATTTGCAATGTGGAACAGAAACAGAAGGGTTTCTTGGTGATATACACAGTGTTACTTGGAGAAAATGTTCAGCACATTTAATCAGCCAATGCAGTTTATTTTAAGTAAGCAAATGGAGGTTAATAATTTCTTGATTGAGCTGACATCAGCATCCATCTCAAAGGATAGCCAGGACTCAATTAGTATGCTTTTGGGGGTTTTGTTTATTTTTTTTATAAGATTCATTCTGCCTTTTTGAAAAATGATTTCTTGAAATGTAAAAGACGTCAGTTCTAAAAGCAGGAAAACGATCATTGTGCAAGTTTAGAAACAGCGTCCCTGTGTGGTTTGCTATAATTTGCAGAAGGTTTTTTTTTTCCCTGAATTATTTTCTCATTGATCCTTACAATCATTGTAGGAGGATGAGGAAGGCAGGATTTTGTATACCCAGCTCACAGATAGGCACATAGACTGGGGAAAGATCATGTGTCTTGTCATAGGTTGCCAGGAAGCACCCATCCCTCTTTTAACTTGAAGGTTGTTTCGACACCCAACCCATCCTGAAATCAGAGTTTGAACTGATTACATTTTGATTCTAGACACATGTACTGAGGTGAACAGCCCCTGTGCAAATCAATATTTGAGGAGTAAAATAAGCATTCTTACTCTACATACTTCTAGGCAATTGTCTATTAGCAATATTTTAATCGTAATATTTTAATATCTTTATTATTTTAATAATCATTAGACATTATTAATGCTGATTAGTCTTAATAGCCTTCATGCTCTTTGCATGCTTATATCCAGTATTGTCATCATCTGCTTATCATGCTGGCAAGTGAAACAAGCCTCTCATAAAGAGGCACATTTTGAATGTGTTACATAACTGCTTACTTGGCCTTACACAATCCTAAATTATTTGAACCTCAGTTTCTTCTGCTGCAACATGGGAGCAATCCTTAGCATGACTGAATTGTTGTAAAGATCAAGGCTTTATGTAGGTAAATGGGCTTTATCTTGTAAAGCGCTTAAATATAAGGGGGTTATGATTATAGTAGTCTTTGTTCTACATTCTGGTGTCTTGATAAACTATACCAGATCATGACAACTTTAATGTCTATGTGGAAGTAGTTTATGCCTTAAACTACTATGAAAGTGACTACCAGGGCTATATGCAAGGACTTAAGTCTCTTTAGTAATTACCCACAGTTGCCATATCGAGCCAGTAGCTCTTCAGAGAAAGAAAATGGCAAAGTAGGCCTGTAATGGGTTCTGTTACTGGGTCACATCCAATTACATTCATTTTCAAATTGCCAAGCACTTAATCTATTGGCAATATACTCTCTTAAAATAGATGGATGTGCAAGCTTGGAATTTAGCCTTCCCAGCAAGGGTCTGGGTTCTACCCAATGGCTTGCTGGTCAGCTGGAACTGTGACTGGATGGCTGGGGATAATAACGTCAACAAGTCAAGAGCCAACATCACTGGGTATCACTCAAGATTTCTAGTAACATTTACTTACCACCACCTAACTCCACTATGACTTAACATATCACCACTATGCCATCCAGTATAAACCATGAATAACCATCCAGTTACAGGTTGAAGAGTTATTGAGAGTAACCTCACTGGAATCGCTGGGATTAGGTTCAGGATTTTAAGTTTTAAACATTTTGAACTAGCTGTATGACTTGGGGCAAGTCTGGAATCATCCTCTGGACACCAAATTTTTCATCTGAAAAATGGAAATAAAGTATTTCCTTGAATGGATTTAAAGGTTACATGAGTGAATACATGAAAGGTACACAAAATCGAAGTTGATTCATAGTATATACTTCATCAGTAATGGATTGTCTTTATCATCATCATCACCATTACTATTATTGTTTTCACTGAAATTGGACCTTATTGAAGAAAACTTTCCCTGTGAGAAGGTGGTGCCTGACTTAGTTTACTACCTCATACAGACTTCCAGGCTCCTTCAACTCAGACTATCTTTTCTCTGTTTTGGGGGCTTGCCTCTATCACCAAAATAGCTCCTGAAGAATTTAAATTTTGCTGCTAAAGTATGCTGGTAACTGGATCAGCAAGATTTTTTTAAAGATTATCTGGGCACAGGAAGACTGGTTTTGGATTCAAGACAGTGCTTTTCTCATCTTTTGTATGGACCTTGTTTTTAGTTTGTTTCCATAAGTTGAGTTTTTAGAGATTTCTGATCCACCTTAACTGACTTCCTGATTTAGGCTCTGTTTTAATTTTTCTGAACCTCAATGGATTTGGTGATCTCTACTCTGTGAGAATGATTCTTTCTAAGAACAAAAAGTTTTGACATATAACCTAGTATCTGTGAAGACTCAACAGTTGCAATTGTATGCAAGATTATGTATTGTTAGTAATCACTTAAAACTCATCTTTATCCTCTGCCTGACAAGGTTTTTAAAACTAGGATAAGACTGAAAGAATGACACAGAATTCATTAAACTGTGACAAGTGTTAGCCAACTAAGGCCTTCAGGGCCAAATCTGGGCCAGTGTATGTTTCTGTAAATAAAGTTTTATTGGAATGTAGCCACACCAATTTTGTTTATGCATTGTTTATAGCTCTTATGCTACAGCAGCAGAGTTAGTAGTTTTTTGATCATTAACATATGACCAGTAAAGTGGAAATATTTACTATGGGGACTGAATACAGAAAATGTTTTCTGACCTCTGGCTCATGGAGTTGATCTGAAAAAAGATATGTGACTATATACCTGTTTCTTTCCTTCCTCTCTTCCTACCTAACTCTTGTTCTTTCTGCTCCTCCTCTTTCTCCTCCCCTCCATCCCCTTAGGGAAAGGGATTGAACCCAAGGGACACACATGCTGAGCACATGCTCTACCATTGAACTGTAGCTTTCTGTTCTGGGTTTAGAGAAGTTTAATAAAGCAAATAGCCAGGCATCAGTGACTATGCTCCGTAATCCTAGCTCCACAGAAAGCTAAGGAGGAACATAGTGGTTCAAAGTTATCAAAGGCAGGAAAGTCTATGAGGAAGCTTATTTCCAGTTAACCAGCAAAAATCTAGAATTGGAGCTGTGGCTCAAGTGATAGAGCACCAGCCTTGACATACAAAACTCAGGTCCTGAGTTCAAGATCCAAAGCCTAAAAAACAAAAACTTAGAGGAAATAATTTAACAAAATATTATGTCATTAGTATTTACATGTACAAAACATTGTTCCAGTATGACGTTTATTATGTTAACATTTGAGGATGAGAAAAATATATCTTGATGGATAAATCTAAATACTAGCAGATACTAATGCTGTCTATCTTGAGTTAATTAAAAAAGAAAAGAAAACCCTACTTGTTGAGTGCTGATGGTGTGTTCAGCATGCTGCTAGGTAAAGAGATGGATGCGAAACAGTTGGTGATTTGGCTCTTTTCCTTACGAAGTTTATCCATCTTAATAAAGGATGATATCAACACATGTTTAAAAGGGCAAAACCATATTAGATGCTATGTAACATGTGTGTAAATCGCACTGACAAGTTATATCTTGATCTATATATCTATGTATATATGAAGTTCACAATTGGCATGTTGGAAAAAAATTCCTTTGATTCCTCAGATGTTGATTCACAGCCTAGTTCGTGCTAAACACTTGACTACAATGGTAAAGGGAATGGTTCCCAATTCATTAAGATCACTGTTTACTTGCAACCTTTCATTATCTTGTTGGAAACTAGAAAGTACTGACTTCATCTTGAATTCTCTTTCACTGGATACACATAGATAAAGTGCCTACTGTGTGACCAAACCTGTTTTAGTTCTGGTATGCATCATGACCAAGGAGCCCTACTTTTAGGGTATCCACAGTCTAGGGCTGGCTGTTCACCTTGTACAAACCTGACATATCCTTCCTTATTTACCTGAGTAAATAGTTACCTGAGTTAGCAGACTTCTCTTCCTTTGCCTTGCTCTGTTCTATGGGCCCCAGAGTATTCAGTGAGTACTGAATGCCTGTACAATGTAGTTAGATATCTTTTTGCCCACAGCCTGCCATCTTTAAGCATAGTCCAATTTCTTTGTGCCAGAGGGAGATTCATGAGTCACTCTCTTGTGGACTTGTCTAGCAACCCTCACACACTTTTCCTTCTCTTCAAAAATGTTTAGCCTTTTTGCACCATTGTATGGGAAAACATATGAACTAATGCTTTTAGGACAACTCACCCAAGTAAATGAGTGAATTATTGGGGAGTGAGTGGGTAGCCACAATCTATCTGTAGTGTTACTTTTTCATTTGATATCAACCAGGTTACTAAAATACAGGGCTTTTGGATGGCACCTGTGAAACCTAGACTTATACAAAGAAGAGTCACTTGAATTTCCAGAGTATGTTTCGGCCCCATGGTCTTAACTAAGCCCCATGTTTAATTGACTCAAAATTGTAAGCAATTAAAACCTCTCTTGACATTTAGATTGTCAGGCACATGCTAAGGAAATGTTATTTTTTATGAAGTACAAGAGTCCACACATGTAAATACTTCGCTATTAATTATTAATAAAGCACACCATTGTTCATAGTGGCATCTAGTGATACATGGCTCAAGCTCATTTATCAAAGTCTAGTTTTAACCAATATCCAGAATATAATTGCTCAAATCAAATACATTCGCTTGTCATTTATTTTTTATAGCCAGAGTGGTTGGATATTTGCCATCTTCTCCTCAGAATAATATTGTAGCTAATGACTACTTCGTTGGCTTGGCTTTTAAAGAGATTTAAAACAAATTGATCGATTGCTGGCTTAAGGATGCATTCGCTTCTCAGAGGTATGGTCAGGGATTCCTGTGTTCCTTCCAGAATCTGCGCCTGTGCCCTTGTGCAAGGATAGGTATTTCTGGGCCGTTACTGTTATCATTAGTTACCCTTGCTGTCTCACTGAAGATTAGAACCCGTGCTTTGGCCTTCAGAAGGCCTCAATCGCAAGCTGGACTAGGAATGTCCATATCAACATCACATTTCAAACATGCAGAGGATGATAATGATTGAAAGGGTGCTTTAGAATCATGCTAATGGCATCCATCTCCCGCACACACTTGTGTAAATTAATTCTGCTTTTAAAATGAGATGCACTGTTAGCAGCGTTAAAGATGGATATTTGACATTTATCATGCAGACTAGGATGGCTGGTTTAATCCTGCGAATTTTCGTTAGGCTCTTTGGGGCTGTGTACAGTCACAGGGGCAGATATCCTGTACACAGGACCCTCGACGGCAGACCATCTCCGTCCTTGTGCCCCAGTAAGAATAGGTGGCAGAGGACACATGTTGCTAGTTAATCTAGTGACCCCATAAACACTATCCTCCTTTTTTTTCTCACGACTCCTAACACACAAAGCTATGTAACACCCCCTTTTCCTTATGTTGAGCTCCAAAGCCCGATCAGTGGCACTAAACATTAAACTCTTGTCTTTGAGAATAATAGGCTTTGCTTTCTATACCCTCAAGCATGTTGAGCTACTGTGCAAGCTGGAAAATAAAAATGTTCTAATTGTGTCTTTTAAATAAGCATAGGAGTGAATTAATTAGACCATATTTTGTCTTTAGTTGCTTAGTTACACAATAGTATTCCTGAGCACGAGTAAGATAAATTGCCTCTTTTTTTGTACTGCTTGTCCCTTAATCATAATTACTGTATTGCTTAGGAGAGTAAAGCATACATAGATTTTTGAATTTTTTATTAATAGTCAAAATATGCATATGATATATAAAGTATATGCTGTTCAACCTGTTTTATATGCTTTTATGTGGGAAGAAGTTTTATTGTGGTGGTAACATTTGCATTAGTTGCTCAAAGATGTAGTTCTGGGAAATACATAATTGAAATGTTTTTGAATTGCTTTTTCTGGCCTCTTCAATCTTATTCAAAATAATAGTGCCTCCAGTCCTAGAACAGTCATTCTCATTTGATTTAACATCTTTCTTTGCACTACATACAAGGAGCCCAGTTTTTAACCCTGCAGTGCCTAGAGGACACTCGGTGATTCATAACGCCTCAAATAATCGTGTCTCCTGGATTTTCTTTTTAGCTTATATGGTAGGGATTTGGAGGCAAAGAATCGAGAAGAGTACCCACATTCTTGGCCATCATTGTGATACCCTTCACCCTTGGCACACTGCCTTATTCCTTGGAGAAGGTGCCAGGGTTTGCGATGGCAGGAGTTTGTGATATCAGGCTGTGCAAAGCACTGTACTTGCTTTCTAGGAGCTTGCAAACATGGGATGTTATTACCAGAACTTTGAGATTCCAGTTTTCTCAACCTCTTCTCCCTCCCCCTCAAGCCTCCACCAAAGAGGGCAGTGAGAAGAAAGACAGCTTGATATAGTTATTGAACAATAGGAGAGTCGGGCTTAAGATCCAGGATGCATGCTTGGTGAATGCATGTGAAAACTGACCCCATTGTTCTGTTGTGTTTGAAAAGCAAGTAAATTATTTACAGATATTTGCTAATTAAAGCACATGTTGTTTCACCAGCACAAAAGAACACAGTATGACTAGAGACAAAGAACTGAGTGCACATAATTTAAACTCAATAATTCTGTGTATTCTTTTTTAAGGGGAAATACATTTAAAATATGTTTATAAAAGCTGTGGGGGCTATAGTGATGTGGGGGTCACTCACAAACTTTCAGTTGTAGGTGAGGTCTGAGATCTCACAGGTGGAACCATGGCTAATGATACTGTCTGATATGTTTGAAATTATATACTGTATGATATATATTTTATGTTGTGATGGACCCCCCCACCAATGGTAACTATGTGAGGTCAGAGGTGTTACTGAACATTTCACAGTATATCAAAGCATCACACTGTACATCTTACATATATATATATTATTTGCAATGATACCTCAAGTCTGGAGAAAATAAAAAATGAAGTAATGTGTGTACATATACATATAGACACACGTACGTGTGTATGTGTGTGTTTTGTCACAGTACCCCTCCTAGGGCTCTGATGCTGAAGAGATAACAGACCAAGTCATCACTGAGCTGCTTGTCACAAGGCTTGCCCTAGGCTCTCTATGGAATGTTAGATGGAAGCAGTTTTGACAGAATATTGTTTTCCCTTTGCTTGTTATTATCTAGCTAGAGTTCTGTTCAGAATATCATTAGAAATAAAGCAAGTTGTAAAAAACATTCCACCATGAGACAAAAAAGATACTTGTATAAAAACTGTATTTAAAATGTAGTTTTAATATACGTTAGTATAACTTGATAAATATCCCAGAGAAAAAATTAGAAATTTAAACTTTTTTTTTTATAAAAAAAAAAAAAAGCAAATTGGCCACATATTGTATCAGGGAATACAAATGACCTCACTCACTAAGTTTTTAGGCTTTTTAAAATGATAATCATCTTAGGACTTTAGTTAGTTAATTCATTTTACTGTGACTATCTAACATTAGCTGGTCAGATGTTTGCATTTTGAAATAACTAGGCTGATGTTAGAAGACGAAGATCAAGAAGTGAAGGTCAACAATAACATTTTTCAGACCTGCTACTGGCTGGAGCAATGGCTTATGCTTTGATGAAACTGATCTCTTTCACTGTGCCATCCATAGACATTTTTGGTTTAGGTATAATTTGTCTGGGGTCCTTTGGTATTGTTGATAAAAATAATCCTGAAAAGTGCTCTAAGTTCATTTTTTTTTGTTTTATTCGTGTTCAGGTCTAATTTGCCATGGATATTTTGATACACTTATAGAACATACAGGATTGAACAAAATGTTTCTATCTGCCTGTATTTCACAAATACACATCTGAAAAGCTAGAATGTACATGTCTTAGATGCATACTCAGAGCTAACAAGTGATTGAGGTAGAACTAGATAGAACCCAATATCTTTATACAACAGTTTAGTCAGCTGTTTTGGGGAAGTGACTATTCTTTTAGAATAGGTAGTTGTATCACATTGGCATATCAGGGCAGGTCATTTCAGTATTGTCTTATACCAATGGATGGTGTCCCTAAACAACAGCACTTTTTTTTTTTGACAGTCCTGGGTTTGGGCTCAGGGCCTGAGCACTGTCCTTGGACTTTCTCAAGGTTAGAGCTATACTGCTTGAGCCACAACATCACTCCTGGCTTTTTTCTATGTATGTGGTACCGAGGAATCAAACCTGGGTCTTTGTGCATGCTAGGCAAGCACTCTACCACTAGGCCAAACTCCTGGCCCTAAACAACAGCACTTGAAAAGAAAGAATTGTGGAATCCCTAATGGAGGGTATAGACTTAATTTAGATGAGAAGATATGGGCTGGAAGGCCTATATCTGCAGAAACTAGGCTTGATATTCAGGGTTCCCAGCTGGACCTATCCTTCATTTCCTCACTCTTTCCTAAACCTAAAGTTCAGAGAATCCTCTGGTAGGGGTACTTATATCAGCCCAATATAAGGTTTTCTAAAGGTGCCAATCTTGGTGATAAATGGAAATGGCATTTCTTCCAACATGCTCCATTCATTCAGAAGTCTCGTGATGGAGTGCCTACTATGTATTCAGTTTTTTGTGCTAGAGTTAAGATAATAAGGAATATAAGTATTCTCATAGAGCTTAGCTCCTATTTTAAGGAATAAGAATTTGTGTGGGGTGGCTCATGCCTCTAATCCTAGCTATTCAGGAGGCTGATAGCTGAGGATCTTGGTTTGAAGCCAACTCCAGCAAGAAAGTCTGTGAAAGACTCCTATTTCCAATTAACCACCAGAAAACTAGAAGTGGTGTGATGACTCAAAGTGGTAGAGCACTTACCTTGAGCAAAAAGAGCTCAGGGTCAGATTGATAGTTGACTGATATATCAGTCAGTAGTAATACTGTGCACGTGCATAATAAAATATAAAGGACCCTGGGGCTCTGGTTGGGATGTTTCTCACATTTCAGAAGAGAGGAATCTTTACCTCTTCACCTCTAAAGTATAAAATTGTCTTACATGTGAAACCTAGTGATGGGCCATGGAGAAGCAGGCAGATTCTGCCCTATGGAGCATAGAGAGCTCACACACATTTAATTGAATTATTTCCAAAAAGAGGATCCATTCTGTGGCAAGTTCAGAATGATGAAAGGAAAATACAGATGTCTAGGACAGGGTACCTGATCATCTTGGGAAAGTCTGAGGAGCCACTTTGAAAGAAATGTCATTTGAATTGAGGTCTCAGTGCATAATCAGATGGAGATTGGGAAGAGACTTCTAGACAAGGCAGGATGGCTTTTCATCTGGGACTGACTCTGGGAATCCAATAACCGGGTGAGAGGTGCCTCTTGATGTCCTTTGAAGGCATCAATTGTTGTGGATATCCATAAAACCTCTACATAACATCTTCAGAACTGATTTACATTGCTTGGTTATAGACAGTAGAAGATTAGGAAAAGCCCATGTACTAAATGTAACTTGTGGCCTGTCTTTGAAAATAAAGTTTTATTAGACACACCCAGTTGTTTCCAAAAAAAAAAGCTGTTGCAAATTGTGTTTTAATAGCCACATCTAGTTGTTTACAAAGGTTTCTTGCCATTTTCACATTGTAGTGGTGACAGAGACTGGCTGATACTCAGACCCTAAAATACCTGCTATCAGGTCTTGGATAGAACATGTTTGCCGATCCTGGTTTAACACAATGTTATTAAAGTTAATTGTAAAACTAGGTGCTAACAACTTTCCACATGGCCTTTTACTCCTCACAACTTGAATGCCATGAGGAAAGTTCTACTGTCAACTCCTTTTTGAAGAAGCATCATATCTGAGCAGTTAGATAAATCGTCTAGTTTTCCAGCTTGATTTCTCAGACAAATGGCAGCGAGAGCATGAATGGGAACTCAAAGTGTCCTGATTCCAAAGAACAGAAAACGCAGATGGCAGAAACGTTATGCTGACCTGGTTCCAAGTTCAAGAGGCAGGTGGCATCAGAAAAGGGGGGATCAAATTAGCTGAAGCTCCACTCTGGGAAATGAGGCAGCCCTACAGCAGTATTCAAAAACACCTCCTTACCAAACAAGGCGGTTCACTCCTTCACCCTTTGTATTCAAAAGGATGGGACAGAAGGATTGCAATCTGGACTATATAGGAGTACCATGCTTGCCTGGGGGTCCATAATATGTCTCAACAACAACAATTAAAAAAACATTCACCTCCTCTTGAGGCCCTTCAATTGGCCATCTTGACTGGGGGTAACGCTAGGGGATGGAGCATGGAACCATGGAAAATTGACTAATGTGGATATGCTCACCTGTTCTTAAAGGTTAAGAAAAGTGAGTGAAGGCATCCAGTTCTAAGAGACAATAAAATGCTTGCGGAGGGAACCTGGGAACTGAATGACTTTCTTGAGGTGTGTCTCTTAATACATTATTCATTAAGTCCTATCATTGCCAGGCAGGAATGTCCACCAATATACTCTGCCAAATCTTTTCAGTTTTTGAGAGAAACCGGGAATCCAGATTTTTGTATAATTTTAGTTGACTACTCAATCCAATTCTTAAAATGCTCTAACATAGGCCAAAGAAAATATCTTCAGTCCAAATGTGGCTCACTGGCTACCACCTTGCAAAGCTTTGGACTATTACAATTTTTTATAATGTTCTCATATTTGGCCCAGTTCATGTAATTAAATCAAGAGGGCCAAGTGTGCACATCTGGTAATCCTGACACTCAGGAGGTAAAAGCAGGAGGATTGAGAGTACTAAGCCAAGTTGAGCTACATAAGCAGAACCTGTCTCAAAACTTCAAAGATGAATGTTAAGTCAATGGTAGAGCCTTTGCACAAGATCCCGAGTTCCACCCCTAGTACTGAGAAGGTAGGGAACAGGGAGGAGGAACCAACAAAAAACGACAATAAATAACCCAGAAGGAACCTGTTAGTCTGAAAGATGAAACCAAGAAAGAGTGGGATCACCATAGTTTAAAGCAGCATGCTATTCTCAGCAGGTAAGTTCCAGTGTTTAGAAAGGTGGTAGGAATAGAGGTGCTGAAAGATCTTGTGCTCCTTATTTAGATGTAAGGAAGGGCCCAGAAGCTAGGGTGTGAAGGAATGTGTGCATGTGGAGTTGGCCATAGCTGAAACCTGGAAATATAGTCTGGAGAAGAGGAGCTTGTAGAAGAAGAGGGCATAAAATACAAGGGCTTTCATGGGTAGAGATATTGAGTAATGCATTGGGTAAGATGGGCAGATCCTTGACAGAAAACCAACCATGGACAAGAGGGAAGGAAAGACAACGTGGTAATGAATATGGGCGGACTGAGAACCTGGGGTTAGTGAAAACCAAGGTAGACTGAGGCAGACCTCCTGGGGCCTACTGAGTGGCCTTGAAGCTGTAGACTGTGCTAATAAGCAATTTCACATCTGTGTAACTAATTTTCTATTTGTTACATAAACTCTCAGCATTGAAGCCTGGTAGAACAGAGTGTGATTATTTATTCTGCCAGTAAGTAACTGTGGGTCATCTCAGCCAGCTTGCTTCCTCTATTTGGACTCTTCCCTATGTGTGAAATGGGTTAATATTACTGGATGAATGAGATATATAGGGCTTTGGGATCCAAACCAGAAACTGGCTTATTCCAGGGCCCTAGTACATGCTAGTTAACGACACTGCTCTTTCTGGTTAAGGACCAAACTATAGCTTTTGAAGTCTGTCCCCTTAGTAAGTAATTTATTAGTTGAGTCATTGGATTATTGCTTGAAAAAGAAAACTATCATTTTAAATAAGACTTGAGCTTCCTGGTTCTTGGTCTCTCTCAAGAGTTTTATTGAGTTAAGTTCAAAGTTTTTGATCCATGTTTGAGGTTTTCAGTGTCGGTGAAGGGGACACGTTTAAACCCATTCTGGCCCATTGAACTCTTAAAGGGTCTGCCCTGGGCATCTGCGCCTCAGCCACGACAAAATACCATGAGATGGGAAGATGATGAAATTAAGAGACAAAACCTGCATTCCAGATGTTCTTCCTCAATCTAGTGAACGCAATTTAGACCTGTTGCTCCTCCTGAACGGTGTTCACTCGTATCCCCAACAGATGATGCAACCACCAGAAAACCCGGTGCTGATCTGCTGAATGAATGTGCAAACACGGAATTTACTCTCATTTACTCTCAATACACCCACTTTTTCCTCCCTTAAAAAAACAAGCTACTCCTGTTTTTTTTTTTTCCTCTTAAAAACATCCTTAATTTGAAAATTGGTTGCATTTCCTCAGTGCTTCATCCTCTTCCTCCTCCTTCTCTTCTGGTGGTGGTGGTATGGGGGAGGAAGTATATTCCAGTTTTCAGTCTTTCCAAGATACTAAACACATCCAGCCAAAGGATGGAAGGGGAAAAGTCCCAGCCAAATGGCTGGGAGATCTTAAAAGAAGGATCTTCAAAATAGACTGCCTGCTGGGCCATTAAATCCTTTTGCTTTGGGTTAATCCCATAGTGTATATCAGCTTACCAGAGAATTCAGATGGAAACTCGGCTGCAGTGCTGTCTCTTCACCAAATCATTCCAAAATACATGGCTTATGAATACAGAACCTAATTGAATTTTCTATGTCTTAAGTGAAGTAATCTGTTCCATCCTTGTTTCTTGTGAATATTCTCCATAATAGTCTAATTGTGTTTTGTGCTCATAAGGGCTTGAATATGTGTTCAGCAACAATGGATTGGGTTGTAAAATAAGCATTCCTGATTCAGGGCAGGCCAAAGAAGGTTCTAGTAAACCCACCCAGGATATTTTTGAATGATAGTGTCTTGAAATTATTAACAGGCACTGCTTTTTTAAAATTATGATTATTACTTTTCAGTATAGATCCTTTCATTTTTCACATTTTTGATGTTATTAGATCAGTAATTCAATAGACAGCCAAGCAGGTGTTCAGATCACTTCTGACCCTAGCATTCTTTACATGACCTCTTAAAGCAGCAGACTGAAAATGTTCTCACTATGTCAAATACTGAGATATCTCAGTTGTCTTATTTTTTTTTGGTGGGTGTGGAGGGATGGATTAAAAGACATTTTTTAAAAAGCTTTTTCTTCCTCTCCTTTTTAGTAAAAACAAACCTTGCCTGAACTTTGGCCATGGGTATTGTACAGTTGTGTGTTTTTAGAACTTGTAGATTGTGCTGATAGATGACATAACCATGTGTGTTCTGGCTGATCAGCTGGGCCCAGGGTTCTTAGAAAACTATTCTGAAGGCAGAAAGAGGAAAAGAGAGATGAGGTTTATGAGGTTTGGAATTATTCTGGGGTAGCCAGAGCAACATAATACAGAATTGCCCTTGAAACAGGAAACATTCTTGTGTGTGTGTGTGTGTGTGTGTGTGTGTGTGTGTGTGTGTGTGTGCATGATGGTGGGTTGTTTGAACTCAATGCCTCACTCTCTAGGCAGGACCTCTGCCACTGGAGCTATACCCCCAACCCTTTTTGCTTATGGAAATTTTTTCTTGAAGGCTGACTTCTGACCACAATCCTATCTCTTGCATGGCTGGAATGACAGTTGTCAATGCTCACATCCAGTTTGTGTTTTGAAGTAGAGTTTCACTAACTTTTATTGGTGAGAATGCCTTCATACCTTTCTCTGCCCATTTCTGCCTCCACCATAGCTGGGACTACAGATTAAGTAGTTGTTTGCACCTTATTTCATAGACTTTATTTCCTTGTGGTACAATGGTTTGTAAATAAATGGGTCTCAGGTTGAAATGTGGTGTATTAGCGATCTATTTGTGTTGTACAATGAACAGTTCCTAGTGTAGTGTCTCAGAGCAGCTCTATGTCTGTGGGTCATGGTTCTGAGTGTGGCTTCCTTCTGGTGTCTTGGGGGTATCTCTCAACGCTGTAATTAAAGTTTCAGCCTTGGCTGCTCTCACCTCAAAGTCTGCTGGGGACAGACTCTCCAGGTCCAGGTCTGTGGAACTGTTGGTACTAGTGTTACTCAGTCCCTGGTGGAAGTGATACACTAGCTCCTCAATGGGGCAGTCTCTGTCAGAATGTGGAGTCACGTGAGAACCATAGTCTAACCTAACCTGAGAAGCAGTATCTGATCATTTCTGCCTTGTTCTGTTTCTTAGAAGGGAGGCATTGTGGCTAGAGGAAGTCATGGCAGGCTGTGGATAGAACTTGAGGAATCTTTGGGCACCATATTGCAGGGAGCCTACTACAATCAACAATAAAGCCCATCACTGTGGTGGACAGCTCATCTAATGAGCATTGAACTGTATTCTTATTTGGCCTTGCTTTTTTCCTCCTTTCTCCCTTGTATTATTATGCATTCTCCTTGGGCAGTTCTTCCCAACCACCTCCCCTGTCTTCTGGGCATATAATTACAGATGACATACACGGTAGACAGCAGATTGCTTTAATCTTTTAAGGATTTGTTAGTCTTACAGCATGTCAACAAGCCATATTGAGCCTTTTTAAACCTGATGTCTTGATCAATGAATTTGGAGAGTTTTGCCAGAAAGGGCATTGTGTCTAGGATGATGATAAATCTGCAGAAAGAAGAGGGGGAAGGACCTGCAGCTAGTCCAAACAGGCTTCTTAATGCATATGAAAACAAGAATGTTTCATGCATACATAGCTGAGGCCGGGCATTAAATCAAGTTGTCTTTTAAAGAAAATCTTAAAAACCAGATTTGTCTTTTCACTGAGCCTCTCCTAGCTGCCCTTGGACCTTAGTCATATGTCAGGAGAGCAGCTGGCCTGCCAACTTTTAACTTCTGTGGAAATTAGCTGTTTTGTGGGCTTGCTGATCTATTTCTCCTTTCTGAAGGAGACAGCGTGGCATTCAGCAAAGCGTTCAACACACATACATAGGTAAAGGCTTGAGGAAAAGTGATTGTGGTCAGTTTGCAATAATAAAAATGGATGTGTGACATAGTGTTAATGTTCAACCTAATAGGCATTTAGAGAAAAGGGGTGGGACTCAAAGAGTTTACCTCAACTACAAAATGTTCTATGGATGGGACATGTTGTCTGCTTTAGCTTTTTTATTTTTCTCTTTGAATTTGACAATATACCACATGCCTTTATATGCTGAGCTTCCTCTGCCAAGACCTTCCCTGACCATGCAACGTGATCATCTCTCATTCTGTTCTGCTTCTCTTTACTTCCTCTTTTAGTTCCTTTGCTTCAGATTTTATTTACTATGTGGCTTTTCTGCTCCTCTTCCTCTCCCGCAGTTTATACATAAAAACCTAACCATGGGTATTCAGTAAGGCAGGAAGTCTTTTTGGTCTCCTTTATTCCTATCTGTAAAACCAGTGCCTATCACCTAGTTGATGCTCAGTAGTTATTTGTCACTAAAATTATTCCCAACTACTTCTCCTTCTATAAGTGACATTTAGCTTAGGCTTGACTGTTGACTGCCCATCTGCCCCATTACACTGGTATCGCATGAGTCAGAGACTGGCTCCGGAGCTCATCCCCTTGCTTAGCACAGCTAAGGGTAGATGATCAGAGCGCTGCAGAATAGTGACTAAGCCTGAAACAGGACTGGAAAGTCACTAAGATTCATTTCCCAAGACTCCGTTTAGTGCCTGGCACATAGCACAGAGTCCCAACAAGTTCACAGGATCAGATAGAACTGAGTTGGAGCAAAAATTAGAACAAAATCTCTCCTGACAGGGTTTGATGAAGGTTGGCATGTGAATGCTCCCTTAAAGGTTCAAGGATGGCATCTTCTGGATTTCATTCTATGACTGTGTTGTCAGAGTGACCAGTAGCATTCGTTCACTCCTTCCTTCATTCATTCCCAAGCTCTTGAGGACATTTGGGCAATGGGAAGCCAAATATGTTTCCCACTCCACCTTTAGGAAGTTTGTTTTGGGGAACGTGGGCTTTATTCTCTGGTTTGTAAACCTTCCTGAGGTTGCAAAAGAGTTGGAATCGGGTGGCTACAGTTGCTTGAGCGCATCCTCTGCATTGCTTCCACACACAGTCTTTGAACAGGAGTAGAAAGGTCACCAACTGTGGTTGCAAATTGGCTCTTGCATTAATCTTGGCTTATTCAAAAACACTCAATATTTTTCCAGACCGAGTCTAGGGCTTTGAATTGAAGCCTGAATCATTTGCCATGGCAGAATATCTCACCAGTAGAGGAGAAACTAGAACTTAAAAATACAAAGCCCCTTAAAGTAATCCAATATAGGATAATTACATTATTAAATAAAGCTGTGGGTTTCAAATTATTCCATTGCCCTTGCACATGTGAGGATAATAATGTGAACTGGTGCTAAGTGAACAGAGGGACAGAAAAGTTTAACAGAGGGAGTATGGCTAAAATCAGATGTTTATGTTAAACAGGGACTACACGAAAGAGGAAGATTTCCTTCATTTCTACATGAAGGTGTTGTGGAGGCTTTCTGTGATGTGAAGTCCATTTTCCTCATTAACAACAATACTATATCAAAACTCCATGACAGATGACCAATATAAGCTTTAATAATTTAGTTGCCTTATATCATGATCATATGCCAACAGAAACAAGGTTTTCTTTTTCCATTATAAGTCTTTATGGAGCAATGGCCCGGCTAAACTGTGTACCTGAGTACGAGGGTCAGGTGCCTGCAAATTGTATTAAAAAATAACAGGAGATGTAAAAGTACTAATAGATTGAAGTCATTAGTGTGGTAGAAGAGCTGGACCGTGTGCTGGTTGAATTTGGGTTTATTGTTATTGCTTTTGTTTGGAGAAAGTGTCCTTATAGATAAATAAATAGAGTTTTAATACTGAAATTGGGCTGATTTAGTGTGTGTAGGGGGGTGTAGATGTGTGTGTGTGTGTGTGTGTGTGTGTGTGTGTGTATTCTGGTCTTGGGGCTTAAACTCAGGGTCTGGGTACTATGCCTGAGCTTTTTTACTCAAGGATAGTAATCTACTACTTAAGCCACAGCTCCCCTTCTGTTTGTTTTTAATGGTTAATTGGCGTGAAGAGTCTCACGGACTTTCCTGTCCAGGCTGGCTTTAAGGGATGATTCCCAGATCTCAGCCTCTTGATAACTAGGATTACAGGAGTGAGCCACCATGTTCGTGTTTATTCATGTTTTACTGTCCAGAGCTAAGTATTTGAATGCTAACCTAGTTCTTCCTATCTCAACATGAACATAGTTAAAAAAATAGACTGAGGAGTGAACACCCCATTAATTTGGCCAAAAGAAATGTAGCTAAGTTCAACCATCTTCTCTACGTATCAAAAATGCTTGCCTATTTCGAGAGGATATATCTAAGACTTTGGGATACCATTTCTTAGTCTGGATGTACATTGTCTTTAATTTTTTAAAAAAGGAAAGAGGAGTGTGTGTGTTCAGTTCAAGAGAAAACAAATGGACTTGGGAGTTAATGAGAATATTTGGGGGCTTTTTTTGAAGTGGTTTCTTGGTCACCGAAGCAGGCTGTAGCCTCATAGGCTTTAGATTAGCATGTATTGAGAATGTATTTGGGGACATAAAATATTTAGGATTTTTGAACGACTCTTTGGAGACTCAAATGCCGTTGGCCATCCCGTGAAGGATGTTCACATCACATCTGACAGCTCAAGCCTCAGAGCAGTCTTCTGTTTGCTTACTCTCTCTCATTGCGCCAGGACAGATTCTAGGATTTATTGGGCCATGGGCTTCACCCAAATATCTGGTAACAGGGATGGAAAAGGTTAGAAGAGGAGGGCCTGGCTTGGGAAACTGGAACCCAATCCACTCATGAGCTTCCATGGCAAACATGTTTTATCACATTAAGGGAATCACATTAAATCTTAGCACCTACTTAAGGGACAAGTTCAACAGCAATTTGTTCACTTTTTAAAACTAGCATACAAATGACGATAGTTGAGTCTGGCTAGTAGAATTTTTTTTTAATAATTGTCGACTTAAATTATGAAAGCCAGCAATGAAAATCATTTTTGTTCTGGAATGATTGTAAATCCCAGACACCTTATGGAATTAGCAGATCGGGGAAATTCAGTTATCATAGGGTAAAAGGTAGAGTGGTGTATGATTATTGACCAGAAGGACTTAAGAGGCTATTTCCTGGAAAGAAGATGGAGTTATCAAGCTTTTTATCTGCATCCACTTCAGTTTTCTCATCTTTTAAATGGGCCTCAAGGGTGGTAGGTGAGCTGGTGCTAGCAGCAGTTGTTGTACTGTCCATTTCTTAAGCTTCTTTAATGTTCCATCCAAACTTTGTCATGAGTTCTTTTATAAGCATCCCCACCTGATTATCATTGCTCAAGACTACTATCCATTTCTTGCTGGGATGCTGATTGCTTCATACAGTCTTTTATTTATTTATTTATTTTTTTGCCAGTCCTGGGCTTGAGCTCAGGGGCTGAGTACTGTCCTTGGGTTTTCTCAAGGCTAGAGCTCTACCACTTGAGCCTCAGTACCACTCCGGCTTTTTTCTATGTATGTGGTACTGAGGAATTGAACCCGGGTCTTCCTGCATGCTAGGCAAGCACTTTAACCACTAGGCCAAACTCCCGGCCACACACAGTCTTTTAAAATAGAGTAAATATACCCTAAAAAACCTTTGCAGCCTTGTCCTCACTTCTCTCATTTCTTCACTGACCAGTGACAGTTTCATCTTTATCATCTGCATCTCTCATCCCAGTGTTCTTGAGTTTTGAAGCGATAACCACATCCCTGTACAGAGTAACTTTGTCCTTACCCTTTAACTGTCCCTTTAGTAGAGCACACTAACTTGTAACAGACGGTTTTCGTGGGCACTGATGGCTGTCTCCCATCTCAGCATGGAAGCCAGACTCAGAAGCTTCATGGTCCTCCCTCTGCCCTGAATCCACCCTGACACATCATAGACATACCATGAATGACTAGGATGCTTCCATTCCAAATGCAAGGTCAAGTGATCATAGTTAGTTATTCTATATTTTGACATACACAGTTTTTGTTCCTTATTATTAGTTTCTATCTTGATGAAAAAATTCACTCTTGGGAAACCAATTGGACTGTTACTTTTGGTTTCAAATTTTATTATCTATTCTCATGTATTGTTGTGTTATGGATTCCCAATGTATATCATCTTTCAGATGTTACAAGTCAAAGCATTTCTAACTATGTTTGTGGAAGATTGAGGTGAATATGCTATATGTTCCTGTTTGAGTCCCCTCCCCTTCCTATCAGCGTTCCAGATACTGTGTGTTCAACCCTAGGATCCAACCACTTGTCACATAGCCATACTTTGCTATTGGGCAGGACAGGGTGTCATGGCAGAGAAACCATTCATGTTCTCTTTCCTAAGGGCTAGTGCAATGCACAGAGATTTGGTTAGGAATCAAAAATCTCTCTTCTGTCACAGCTTGTAGGTCTGTGGTCCCATGCCAAAATGGGCCTCTTGTATCTATTCCTCTTTTGTTGTTGTTGTAATTGCCCAAATCCTTACATATTCCTTTTGAGGATATGATTGGCAAGGTGCGTCACTAATATGCATAAGCGGTCGCCTGGCTCAACGTGGATGTTAAGGAAGCTGAGAAGTTGTATCTGTATCCTGTTCACAGCAAATTAGCAATTTACCATTAAAAGAAAAGAAGACTGAACACTGGGGAAAAACCTGGTTCATATGTTCAATAGTTAGGTCAAGTAAGATATTTCCTTAAAAATAGTTAAATGGACTGTATAGTTGACTGAGCTTGTGTTGATTCTGAGACAATTCTGTGTTCAGAATGAGTTTTTGGAACCCAGCTTTGAAACATATGTTTAAAGATAAGCCTGGGACTCTAGGAAGGGTGATTTCTTCAAGCAGCAAGATATAGAAGATCTGGATGCAGACTATGCCTAATCCAGCTGTCTCCAGTATCTTCCCTATTGTGAAAGGGAATAAAGAAGAGGAACTAGACAATACAAAAGTAGTAGATTATCAAGCAGGTATTCTCCTGTAACTTCTTGCTTATGTGAAAGCATCCGGTTAGCAAAGGCATTGATTCCCTTTGCTCTGAACCATCATTTCAAGGCCATTTACGTAGTGAACAACCTTGGAAGACAAAAACATTGTCTTGCTCTAGAAACAAAAGCAGTTATATTGTCTAGTATTAAAGATTTGGTTCTGTAAGGCATCATAGCTGTTATCTAACTCCCTAGTGTCTCCTTTTAGGATCTAGATGCATAAAAACTAGCTTAAATGCTGGATTATTAAGAACTGCTATTAATATGAGCAATCAACCACCCTTTATCTATGCCCAGGAGTCCCGTAGCTTCTAGAAGTGCCCATGAAACTATGGCAGGCACACTTGAAAGTTAGCTAGGACAGTGAAATCATACACCTATCTCAGTTTCTAACAGAATGGAAAGTTCCGAAATGTCAAAGAAGAGAAAGAAAAGTGCTTCAATAGTAGAGTGGCCTCAAACTCTTGGATTCAGGAACCTTTGCACTGAAATGACTGATGATTCAATGGGTGCTTATTTCTGTCATATCTATGGATACTTACTGCATTCATAAATTGAAGCTGAGAAATGAAGTATTTAAGTCACATGTCCCCTTATGACCTTCCATGGGGAAAAATGAATGTCTAGGTAAACCTCATTATTTGACACAAAATTAAGGCAAAATGGATCACATTTGTAACTGTAAAATGTTAGCATTATACAAGTATTGTACAAAGACAGAGAAATTCTTTGTGGCCTAAAAGCAGGCAAAAACCCAATGGTATGAAAGCAAAATCATATTCATCAAAGAAAAAAAGCCGAGTAACAAGACTTAATCAAATTCACAACTTTTGTGAGACACACTATTAGAAGAATATTCCAAAGTGAAAGAGGACATATTTTCAAACCATGTATTACAGATTAAGTCTGTAAGTTGTAAGAATTGTTAAAGGTCAACAGTAAGAAAATAGCACCAATGGTTTAAATGACCAAAAGATTTAAACATGTTAATTCATCAGAGAAGATATACAGATGGCAAACTGGTATCTAAAAATAGGCCCAGCGTCATTAGCTATTAATGAAATGAAAACATGATCAGAAACCACTAGGTATACACAAGAATGTTGACCACTAGTGAATGCCAACAATATCAAGTGTTGGGAAGAACAAGGAGCTCTTCTACATTGCTAATGGGAATGATATAACCACTTGAGAAATATTCGGGCCATTTCTGAAACACTGAATGTGTATCTCCCATATTGGTTCCTTTCCTAGGTGTTTAGAGAACTGAAAGTGGGTATTTACATAAACACTTGTACATGCAAGTTTATAGGAATTAGGTTTGTAACCACACAAATGGAGGCAGCACATATGTTCCTGAGTCTGTGAATGGATGGACAGAATGTGATAGCCACCCATATCGTGGAATATGACTTAGGAAGAACACAAAAACCCAAACCAAGCAAGACCCAAGCTGCTCATACATGTGGATCCTAAAGGTGTTGTGCTGAGTGACAGGAGCTGTTCCCAGAGGTTACATATGGTTTGTTTGGCATATGGTATATTTAAGAAAGGCTAAACTATAACAGGTGTGGATCAGCCAGTGTGGGAAGGTGGTGAGGGACGAGAAAGTACAATAACTAAGAAATGATAGATGGGACTTTGGGAGATGATTGACAAGTATGAATCTGATGATAGTGGTGATGGTAGAAATAACATGCATCTATCCTCACATTGAAACTCTTAGAAATTCACTGGGTCCAGTAATACATACCCGTAACCCCAGCACTGGGGAGGCTAAGCGATAAGGATTATGATCTATGATGAGACCCTGCCTTGAAAAAAATTTTTCTCTTAAGTAAACAACTTATAACAAGCTTATTAAAAAAACTTATGGAGCAATACACCACAGAGGAAATTTTTTATTGTAAGTGAATATTTAAAAATAAAGCAACCTTAGCAAGAAAAGGACATTATTGACACGAAACATATTTCTTTAAAAAAAACAAAAGATTAAAGAAAATAAAACATACATTTTTTAAGCCTCTTCACAGTCCAGCTTCATAAAGAGTTGGAGTCTCACATGTACTTCTGCATTTTCCCTGGTGTAATATCACTTGTCTCAGTCTCTGGAAAATCCCTCTGCACCCTGGCCAGAGACTGGCTGAGAAAAGCAGCCAGTCCTGTCTCAAGGTCCCTTTGGTCACCACCTAGGGACCACCAGAAAGCATCCTGGGAACTTCTGAGGGTTCCTGGGCTCTTTCTACTTTGAGAACCTCAGATATAAAAACATTAATCTAAATTTTAATCTTTTTGATAGTAACTTGGTATCCTTTCCTCTCGCCACCCCATATCTACATCCTCTTCCTCGGTGTTTGCTTAATGCCTTTGTTCAAAGTGGTCCATTGTAACAAAAACATATTTACAGAGGAGACTTTTATGCCTGCTACACATAGCAAACCAGGATTTCTTTCCGACAAATATGATTATCTGTGACTCAGTTGAATATGTCTCTTCCTGACATATTTCAAAAAGCACCAGCATCAAGAGTGATGACAGACAGATCAGTGTTCACAGGCTGCTTCACTTCTGTCTATCTCTGAGTAGTTAGATAGTGCTAGATAGGCTTATTGCCCTTTATTTTCTTTTGTAGTTATGGTAGAAAAAAGTTGAAGCAAAGGGAGCCTCAAGAAGTTACCCAGTATTACATGGCAAGAAAATTATTTTAGCGCTGTTATTTACAAATAACCTCTGGTACTCTAGATACAGCAGATACGGATGTCCAAGATATGATGCTGGTAGAAAGAAAACCTTGATTCTCATAGCAATCCTGGCAATAAGTGGCATCAAAACATAGGGGAGGTAGAATAAATCACTGTCTATAAATATAAATATCTGGTTGAGTTTGTGGGGTCAAGGAAGTTCAGGAAAATGTGAACTGAAAATAATGTAAGAAAAGACTGGTAAGGAATTCACATATTACCTACCAAATTTTTTTTGCTACTTAGTTTCAAGTGGTTTTTATTGTTGGTTTTGGTTTTGGTTCCCTTTTTGACTCATTTTTATTTTATTTAATAAAAGATTGAAGTCTGGATATTTTGGGGATAAAATTTCTGATTTTACACTCACAAGGGCTGACTGGTTCATGTTTTTCTCTGACTTACAGGATTCATGGTTAACTAGGCAGCTACTGTGCAGAGGCAGAAACAAAATCCAGATTGCAGAAATAGTTTCAAACCCGGTGAAAGAATAAAGATTTAGTGTCTTAACACAGCCTACATAAATATTGATTAAAACCTGGGCTAATTGAAAAGTCAAGGTACATTAATAGAATAACAAAGTGTTATTTCTTTGTGTTCCTTTTGTGTTGTATTAGAGTGAATCAGCAATATTTATCCAGTGCTAATTCTCAGTTTGCAGAGAGCTAATGTAATCATGAAATGAGCTTATTGAAATTCTTTTCTTAGACATAGAGAAGAGAGACTTGCCCAAGATTGGTACATATTAGGAATTTTAGTCAGTACTTGCCTGGAATAGTAAATAAGAACATGTGATTTATGCCATTGTGTGTACAAAATAATGTTTCCTGAGACATTTTGAGAGAAAGAGAGAGAGAGAGAGAGAGAGAGAGAGAGAGAGAGAGAGAGAGAGAGAGAGAGAGAGAGAGAGAGAGAGAGAGAGAGGACTATTTTCTTTAAGGGGTTTAGTTTGTTGTTTTCCCTCCTCTGCTTATCAGATTTCCTTTTAAATCCTGGCATCTGACAATGTTGCAGGGCCAGTTTCTCCCTGAATCCACAGCAAAATGAACTGGTGGTTTCACAATTAATCCAAACTTGGGTTTTTGGTTTACATGTTTATATAAATTTGTGTGTGTGTGTGTGTGTGTGTGTGTGTGTGTGTGTGTGTGTGTGTGTGTGTTACAAGAGAGAGGGGAAGTAGGAAAGAGAGAAAAAAAGAGAGAAGTCTGGATGCTATCTATAGACTAAATCTTGAAAGTTGAGATTATTCATCAATGACATCATAAGGATTGTATTTTCTCTTGGTTAATAAACTATTTGTTTGGCGGGTGTTGTAAGCCAGCCAGAGCTAGTCATGCTATTTCTTGGAAAAGATCTGAAGCAACTGGTAGTTGAAATGATAATCATTTGATCATAGAGCTATTTGAAAATAACACTCATCTCCAAACTTGTCTATTCTAGGAAACCTTATTTGGTCAAAATGTTGCCAAATTCCATTTTCACTAATGTTCAGGCTGCTTTCTTTTGCTACTTAATCACTTTCCAGTACATTCTAAACTGCATTTTTGATCTGCCCTGTGCAAAGCTGCTACCATGTACTTTGAAACAATACCCAGCTTGAATTTTCATTCTCACATTTAATAATCACCATGGACTAGCTACAAAATGCATGACAACTACAGATGTTTTATTTTGAGAAAATGGTGTGGTGAATCTCGCTGAAGTCATCCATTGAAATGGTACTTTATAATATACCCCATTGTGTATTAAGTATTGACATTTTTTTCTAAATAAAGGACAGAAACACAGTTTCCACTTTGTCTCCTTTTTACTGGAAGTTCATATCTGATCAGGATAAGGGGAAGGATTTCTTTTTACCAAAGTTTTACTTTTCATTTTTGATATTTATTACTTTGCTGCTGCCTAAGGAAGTTTCTTCTCAGAAGCTTTTGGAACTAGATGTAAAATGAAAATTTAGACCCTATCTTAAAACATTTAAAAACACACACTGTAAATCCAGGGCTTCTGATTGCGTGAGGATGATTTTAATAAACTCTTTTTGTTTACAGTAGTGGGGGGGAATTGCCTCAGTGGGATGAGTAGGTGGAGGAAGGAGGAAAGAGTCATGTTTAACAGCAAAATTAGCCCAAATCAGTTGTGAATGCCTTTTGTTTAATAGTTTAGAGACACTTTCCTGTTGTTTTGTCAAAAAAAATTCAGAGATTTTGTAAGTTTAGGGGTTTTCACAGCTAGGCTTTCTTCAGAAATGTGAAGTAAAAGAAATGAAAGGAGTTCAAGTTAAAATGTCAAATACTTCAAATAACTTAAAGCTCAGAGAGATGAGCTTCATAAGTTTTTCAAAAAAAAATCTATGACGAGGGGCCCTCTCTTTTTTTCCATGTATGGATATCTAGTAAATATCTTGCTGGCTTCATTCTGAGGCAGCAAAGCGGGTTGCTTCCTGGAAGTCATTAGAGATGCTTAAAATTCAAATTTATGATCCATAAGAGAAATTTCAGTTTCAACTGCTTTTCTTAGATTCAAAGACTTTCTCCTCACTCACCCTCTCAACCCTTTGCTCCATATGTATTAAGAGAGAAAAAAAAATCAGCTCACTTCTCAACTTACAAAGTTTTGGAGAAACATAAGACTGTGTAAGTTTCTTTCAGTGGGAAACACATAACATTTATGAAGTATTTCTTTTGGGATTACATCACAGTTTTATTTAATTTTTAGGACAAAAGTTAAATTCAATATTTGTGTATAAGCCAAGGGAAAATATACCATAAACATAGGAATTTGGGGGGTGAGTCAGAGTTCCAAGAATCCTAGATTTACTTAGACCATTTATATGGAGACAGGCTAACCATTAGTCATCTAGCCTTACTTTTTACATTGGCAATTAATTGCCCCTTAAAATTAGCTTTCACCCAAATTGTTGGCTAGGCAGAGTGAGCTTTGTAACTAGCAGTCAAAATGGCTGTTAGAATTATTGCTCTATTTTTAGATATTTTCTAGCTATATAACAAATAGGCCCTATAAATTATTCTTTAAATAACTCCCAGTGAAGTGCAGTGAGTTGCTGGAGATTTTCTGATACTTGAAGCCACATGCTGTCTGTTTGCCTAACATAAAACCACTCCCCTGGCTTTTCAGGTGGGCTTTGCTAGGAATGTGTCATTTATCCCGAAGCCCTAAATGACGTTTCTTTTCATTCATTCCATCTCATGTAGGATGAAGTCATTGCTGTTTCCGAAAAGGTGATTGTGAAGCTTGAAGACCTGGTCAAGTGGGTACATTCTGATTTCTCCAAGTGGAGATGTGGCCTTCGTGCTGGGCCAGTGAAAGCAGAGGCTTTGGGGAAAAATGGACAGAAGGAAGCTCTGCTGAAGTACAGACAGTCAACCCTCAACAGCGGACTCAACTTCAAAGATGTACTCAAGGAAAAGGCTGACCTTGGTAAGTATGATTTATGCTTTGACATCTAATGGGGTAGGCTTTTGGCATAACTAACACACTTTCTTTGGCTGCAGGTCTTTGTGGAAACCCTGACATTCATATGAAATTATGACTTGTATATTATGTTATTCGTATTTATTATAGGATTCAAAATATGTTATATTAATTTTACTATAGTATTATACAACATATAGTTATTCATAAAACTATTATATATGTATACGTGATTTCTTTTTGTGTTGATACTGGGGCTTGAACTCAGAGCCTGGGTTCTGTCTCATAGCAATTGCCACTGAAGGCTGGTATGTCACTTGAGGTACAGCTCCATTTTTGACTTTTTGCTGGTTAATTGAAGATAGGGTTTCAAAGACTTTCCTACCCAGGCTGGCTTTAAATCTCAATGCTCAAATCTCAACCTCATGAGTAGCTAGGATTACAGTCATGAGCCATCAGCATCCATCTTGTATATATGATTTCATTTCCATCAAGGGGGTGGGGTGGGTGGATATGACCTGCTGGGTCACAGGGTCTTCTATCTAGAGTCTTGGGAGTGGTAATAAAACACATGGCCTTAAACAATTTCCAGTGTGCTAAAAAGACATGACATAAAACATAATTAATTGAATTAATTAATTCAATTTGAAGAAGAACTAGGTGTTTGGACTCACTCATTCACTGCTTTGGAGAAGTTTGATTAGTGTGTGAATATGAACTCTGACACATTGTTGTATAATCTCCCTGACTCCGTTTCACCTTATGAAAAATAGGATTAATATTTGATGAAAGATTTTAAAAGCCTAACTCAATGAAAATAGGCACAGTACTTCCCCAAATAATTCTGTTATTCTTTAACACTTTTGTCTCTACTAATTTTTTCCCCTCTCCTTATTTTTATCTTATTCTTGCCTTTTTGTTTCTGGGTCCTGATTCTCTTCACATAGCTCAAAACTAAAGTTGTTGACCTCAAATTTAGAGGAGTTACTTCCTCTTTAGGTAAAGAGGAACTTCACTTTTCACATATTAAGACATCTTTTTATTGTAGCACTGTGCTGATTTTCATAGTCTTCTTTTATGTCTTAATGTGACAACTTCCTGTTTGTTTGTGTTTTTAAAAAAAACCTAGAACTTGACAATTACAAGAAACCTAGACAATTTATTTTAATTGGTATGAATAGACCAAATAATACCAGGAACTGACTGTGCCTTTCATGTGATTCTAGTTTGTGATGACTTCTGCTGTGTTTGGGGAATAGTATTAATGTTTTTTGTTTTTTGTTTTTTTTTGCAGTTAAACAGTCCTGGCATCTTTTGGTAGATGCCTGACAGTAATATTTTGGACACACTAACCTGATTGTCTTGTATACAATTAGAGAAAAGTATTAGACTAGTGGCTTTTTTTTAAAGCCAAAGAATTTGTTAATAGACCTCTTAGATATTTTGTTTCAAACCTAGATTTTGTGGGCACACAATGGCTACTTTTTTGGTGTGTAAAAATGGGGAATAACACATGGGGTAGGTTGCCTTTCTGACTTCTAATCCCCTTATATAACCATTGTCTTATGTTTGTCTTAACATGAAACTTTCTTTGATTTTTTTCTGCTTATAGAATATACTGATACTAGTAAAAAAAAAGAAAAAAATAAACAGGAAATGCATGGGGGACAAAAGGATGTATAGATGGCTAAACTTCATGTTGTACATGTAAACAAGAATATTTATAGCAGCGTTGTTTTGTATTTAAGGGGATAGTTGATCAATGAGCAGAGAAATAAGCATAACTTATTAATTCCATCTGAAGATGAAATAGAACTTTTGTTCTTGGATTTAAGAATATATCTATAATCTACCTCTTAAAAATTTTTTGAATTCAGAAGAAATAGGTTTCGCGTGAATAATCAAAGAATTGATAGGTGGCTTGGAAAATCAACATAAGCCACTTATAAACCTAGTGGCACTTTTGATTTGCTAGGGGAATTTGCAAAACAATACTGATTATCCAGGCAAGGCCAAAGAATGTGTAGTGATAAAAAAGTTTTCCTGGGTGATTCAGATTACATTATTATTATTATTATTATTATTATTATTATTATTAATTTTGCCAGTCCTGTGCTTGGGCTCAGGACCTGAGCACTGTCCCTAGATTTTCTTAAGGCTAGGGCTCTACCACTTGAGCCACAGCACCACTTCTGGCATTTTGCTATGTATGTGGTACCGAGGTATCAAACCTGGGTCTTTGTGCATGCTAGGCAAGTACTCTACCACTAGGCCAAACTCCCGGCCCTTACATTATTATTATTAATTTTATTGTTTATTTATTTATTTTTTTGATGGCTAGGTCTTATGTCTCTTTTGGGTAACATCTCTACTATTAGTGCTAAGGAAGGAGTTGTCCACAGAAGTCTTGAATACCAGGCTCTTCTGGACAAGAAATACTTAGTACCTTTTCGTTGTTTTGTTTTTTTTTTTTCTTTTAATGTAAAATATCCCTTTAAGGATAGAATTTAGAGCCTTGAAATTCTACTCAGCTGGTATGAACTGTGGGGAATTTCAGACAAATAGCTTTTGTAATTGGAATGCACACTGTGTTGTAATAATGTAGAAAGAGAAACAAAAACTTTCCTTAGTGTAATGAGTTTCCACTATCTGCCTGATCTAAGGTTCGCAAGTTGCCATTGTCAGGTTTCTACCAGGCAGACATTGAACTTCACTTGTGAAGTACAATCCTGTCCCATCAGCTTTCTCTTCAGGCTTTTCCTTTCTCTCTGTGGAACATCATTTTTGTCTCTACTATTTGTGTCTACTAATTTTTCCCCTATCCAATGTTTTCCTTATCTCTTTCCCTTGGTTACTCTGAAACCACCTCCAAAACCACATTGTTCATGGAAGTTCACACACTTATTAGGTTTATCCTTCTCTAGATCATTTCCAACTCCTCATTGTTTCTCCCAAAGAAAGATGGACTGTGATTACCTAAGACCCTCCTCTTCCACCACCCCTTTCTCTTCCCTATCCATCCCCACCTCCAGTAGAAGAGTAGAAAGATCATACCTTTCTATCGATAAAATAAAATTTCTACATACTATGATTTGTTAACTGAGTCCTTGCAAAAATCTGTAATAATGAAAGAATTAGGTTGCATCTAAGAGAAGGAGCTAATTAAAGAACACTTCTTGCTTTGTGCTTAAATAGAATAAATACCCTTTAATCCCAGTTTCTGTCACTTCCTGTCTCTGAATAGAAAAAAATCTCACCAATGTGTGTCTGCCAACAAATTAATACTCCACAAAGAGAAACTCTGCCTCAAATGGCAGTTTTCAATAACTACAAATTCAAATCACAACTCTTTCATTTAAAATAAATTTCCCATTCCCCCTTGAAAGAACACATTGGATACTATTTGAGGATATCCTGAAAGATTCTAAATGACTGCTGACTGAAACTGCATAGTTAGACAGTAGAAAAATCTCTTGTAAAAAATCTGTGAAATAATGAACATGTATTGTATTCTCTCTCCTTTATCCTTTTCAAGAAAATCTAATATGAAATCAATGCAGATTGTGACTTTTACTAAGTGAGGTGTTTTATTTGACTTTTTTCATGCTCAAGTTTATTTTTAAAAATGAGGAAAAGTAACTATGTTAAAAGAGAAGGGTTAAAGAATGTATTATTCATAAGCAAAACGAACACAAGAACCTGTTTTTCCAGAAGAATCAGGTTGATTAAATCATTCACTACACCAGCCTCTAGTTATTTATTTTTGTCTTTAGAATTACAGTGCTTAGTTTTTGTAATAAAGTGGATCTGATAACCATATTTGGTATGCTGTTGGAAGTAGTCAAATGAAGAATTATTTCATTTTTACCAGATTTTTTTTTTTACCAACTAATGACTATAAATACTATCAGTTAAACATCTTGAAGTTATGGGTGTGGGTATGGCTGTTTTTATTCTTTGGGCAATAGTTTGAAAAAATATCAAATTATTTTATATAACACTGCTTCTCACAATGTTTCTTTAAGTGAAGTATGAAAGCTTCAGTGTAAGCTTTATTGGCCTATAAATATGTCATTATAGTTGGACTACATTTATATGCTTTGGATTGTTGTTTAAGCCAAGAAAATATGTCTCTACAGGTTGACTTTTTATTGAAACCCTTTGAGGCATACAACAAAATGTATTTTAGGCCAAGGTTATTAAAACAGCATTTTCATTTTTTTTTGCAGTAGACTCCTTGTCAGTTACCCTGCCACAAACTGTCTGTGTATGGGCAGCTATGAATGGTTTTCTCTCCAAGCATGTCTTTAGAAACAGGAATAAAGAAGAAAGAAGACTGAGCTGAAACCAAGAAAAGAGACCCAAATAAGGGTGGAAGGTTTTCATGAATTTAGTAAAAGAGGTTTCTTCAGCCCAGTTTCCATTCCTGAATCCCACCAATCAGATAGAGTGGCTTCCCATCTTCTGCTGGGACTTGCCTGATGTTTTGGTGAGGAGACAGCAGGCTGGGTTCTAAAAGCAGTGAATGTGTCCTTAGACACAGTTACTAGAAGTCACCATAGACTTACACTTTCAAGTTCTTTTTTTGTGCCACATGAAATGGACAATCATACAGACCTTGCTTCTTCTATTTCATAGGATTGTTTTCAGAATTCAGTGCAGAAAAAATGGCCTAATATCCATGGGACAATTTTTAGTTTTGAGATCTAAGGTAGTATTTTCATCATCATATTATTATCAGAAGGAAATTCTATGATAGAGATCGTGTGGTACAATGTTAGCTTATTCATTTTAAATGTTGCTACTCACATTCCCGTAGTTGTGATTTAGGTCAGAGTCTGCTCTTAATACTGCTTATTTCCTTAATAGAAGAACATTTCTTTGTTGTTTCTGACAACTTATCTATCGATTATATGCAACTAATAAAAGGATTATTTGTATAATCTCAAGTAATGTGCCCATGTTACATACAATCATAAATAATACACAATTGGCATATTTGATTATCTTGTGTAACTTTTCTCCTCTTGAAAAATATGTCAGAATTAAATGGGCTATATGTAGTCAGTTGGATATATAACTTCTCAGGTACTCTTTGTTACAAATTGACTGTAGTCTTTTATTTCAAAAAGTTTGAGGCTTTGCGTTTACAATGATTGTTTCAGATCACTTCTGAGCTTGCTATGTCAAGCAGTTTCTTAGGGAATCATCATAGAAAGGATTTTCACTCTTTGTTCAATAAAATACATAAGTGTCTTTTAACAGAAGCATGTTATCATTTTGAGATAATTAATTGCTTTATTTAGGATTGAAAACTAATTGTTCTTTCCCTCCTCTCCACTCTAATCCCCTTCCTGTGCAGAAAAGGATCTTGATCTGGGTCTGGTGGTATGTGCTGAGACAGGAAGATCAGGAGTTTGAGGCTAACCCGGACTACATTGTGTGATACTGTATCTAAAAGAAAGACTTTACACCCAAACAAACATTATTTTGGAAGCATTTTTGTTTATATTTTGCCTTCAGTTGCTGGGCTAGCTAAGCCATTTTGAAACACTGAAACTTGAGTTTTTGGATTATATAATTCTTCCAGTATTCATGAATATTTTGAGAAATCCCTGTAGAATAGGCTCCTTGCTAAAACAAATCTGCTATTTATAATATCATTAAGTTAAAATAGAAATCAATTACATGTGAGACTTATAAAACTTTGTCAAGATACTTTCCAAAAGATTTTCTCAGATGGTCTTCTCACAATATTTTTATATTTATCCCGATCCTTTAAAGAATCTGAGCATAGCCCAATTAACCTTGGAAAAACATGCTGTCCAAGTGGCAGCATTGCTCTTTAAGAGCAATTTGAATTAACAACCCAGAGGATCTTTAAGAAATAAATTCACGAATCTTCATTCAAGACATCAAAATTTTAGAATTTCTTCGTAGTAGGATAATTAAGAATCTGGGAACCTCTGGGTGCTGGTGGCTTAAGCTTGCAATCTTAGCTACTGAGGAGGCTGAGATCTTAGGACTGAGGTTTGACGCCAGCCCAGGCTGACAAGAGAGAGACTTATTTCCAGTTAACCAGCAAAAGACTGGAAGTGGAGATCTGACTCAAATGGTTGAGTGTCATTCTTGAATAAAGAATCCAAATAAGAACTCAAGAACCTGAAAGTACTGACATGAACACATGTACGTATAAATGCACACATACAGGCACGAATACACATGTACACACAAAGAACCTAGAAACCCATAAGCTTTTAAAAAAATGAATATTTATTTAAAGGTAAAATGAACAATTTTTACCAAACTACTTAATTAAAGGTAAAAATTCTGCTCTCCCATCCATGTGACTATTGTCCTGATAAAATGATAGAACAAATAGTAAAAAGCTCCAAAATAAGACATTTTCCTGTTGTCTGCACTTGGCTTTTCTTCTGGAAAGGAAGTCTGAAAAATCTAATTCTAACTGAACCAGTCAACAGTGTGTCATTGACACCATTTCCCAAATACTTTCTCGTCTGTCATGAAGGCTCATTCCAGATTAGTGCCCTTGAATTTGAAAGTTCTGTGGACTTGAAGATTTCCCAGTATTTTCTACAATGATGTGTGCTTTTTGGAATTCTGGATTTCTTTGATCTTTTATTTATTAATAGAAGATAGACAATCAACTAAGGAGAAATTAGTAGAATTTAGATTCCTTTTAGAAGTAGAAATTGCTTTTTGAAGTAAAAAATATAGTAATATTAGAATTTCCAGTACTGCGTGAGGGATCCAGGTAACAATATTCACCTCTAGAATAAATCCATGAACAAAGAAAGAAACTCATTTTTTGCAAGCTCTATATAGAGTTGTCAAACTGGGAGATGTCAGGGATTTGGGTCCAGTTAATGTTTCCTCTCTGCTTTCCTTGAAACAGTCTTTGACTAAATAACACAGTGTCTTCAATTCTTCCCAGAATGTGGTTTTAAAATCCCTCAACCATCCTGGTTACTCATCTTAAGATACACTTTAGATGTTTTATTATACCACTTTACTCGTTTATATTATAGGCTCTTTGTTTTTGCTAAGAACCTTAGAGCCAACGTAGGAATGTCCTCCAGAAGAACAGAGGCCATAGTGCATCTAACCATGCATCCATACATCAATTGCACATGGTCAGAAAGGTAAGGAGCTGGCTTGGCACATCGTCCAGATACCAAGTAATGTGAGCAACATTGTTAGATTCTTCTTTATAGCTGGCCATGGCTGACAGAAGGAAATGTTACTTTACTACTATATCTCTTTGGAGTTTGGTTATCTAGTTATCTGGTTTTGCTTGTCCCTACCCCCAGTATTTTCAAGTACAAATGATTATCTCATGAATAGAATTACTAAGTAATGTGACAGCTACTATGGCTTTAGTATCAGTGCTGCTTGTGCTTTTTAAACTCTATAACCCATGTAATTGTACAATTCAGCATTTAAGAGTCAACTTGTACAAAACTGGGTTTTGGTTTAGTAGTGACCTATGATTAAAAAATAGCTTATGATCCTATTTACTTAACCCACTGCTTTAAGCAAACAAAATGAAGATTGAGAAATTCTCATTACCTTTTCTAATATACTAGTTTAATCCATCTCATCTTTCAGGACTTCAGCTATTCTATGCCTTCTCACCCCTACTTTGTCCCCGACTTTATGTTCATTTCTATAGAAAGACCATGATGGAGGTGCCAATCAAATTCTAGTGAGAGTGTGTACTGGTCCAGGGGCTTGAACTCAGTCTTTGGGCTGTCCTTGAGCTTTTTGATTCAAGGCTAGCATTCTCTCACTTGAGCCACAGTACTACTTTGTGTGTGTGTGTGTGTGTGTGTGTGTGTGTGTGTGTGTGTGTGTGTGTGTGTGTATGATAAGAGTATCATGGACTTTCCTGCCTGACTTGGCTTTGAGATCTCAGCCTTCTCAATATTTAGGATTATTAGATGTTAAGTCACAGCTTCTTGCTAAATTCTACTTTTTTCAGTCTCACTGATGAGAAATGTTAATTTTACAATGAATGGTCTGCCATAATCACCATCTCAACGGAAGAATAATCAAAAATGAATGAATCCAATCTCTTGTGGAATTTCCTTGTTATGAATGCCTTTGATTTCATGCTGTATAACAGGAGAAAAAATCAGAAATTTCCCAAATCACAGACAAATTGCCAAATTTGGGGTCAATGACTCAAGTTTGTCTTTGGTGATATGCTACTGTAAAGAATACATTTAGTTGGTTCACCAAGGTTTGTTAAATTTTATCTCTTGAAAAAATGCAAGGTGGCTTGTTCTTCAAGCATGCATTTTCAATGAGATTCAACCATCCAATCCCCCTTTCCATGGGTATACATGATGCTTTTCTTATTTTCTTCATATGTCATTTTTGGTTTGCCTTCTCAGCTCTAGCCACTGCGTGATTACTGAGGCCAGACCATTGGTCTTGATCACATCACCTTAGAATTCAAGCTGATACATCACACATGTTGACTGAGGTGACTTTTCCTAAAGGTTTTCACGAGCAGATTTGATTATAGTCCTCCAACCTCTTCAATATTGACACCCATTCTCCAAAACAGCTTATTTATCTTAGAGTACTTTAAACATGAGCTTTTAGTGTAAAACATTAATTTCCCTAAATGTCAAAGATTCATTCCGTTTCTCTCCAATAACATGATGGGGTTAAGCCCATAGTTTATACAGGTTATAGTGGAGGAAAGCTGAGCTTTAGATTTTTCAGCCCATTTTAATAAATATATTTATTTAGGACAGGCTGGAATAATAGTGGGTTTTTCAAAGGCTTTTCAAAGTGCTTCATGCACAGTAGGGGCTAAGCAAATAGTGTTGTTGATTGGGATTTTCCTGGTTACCTAGCTCAGTGAGCAGGGCTGGCTTGACAGTATGTCTGCTTTATTCACTGGCTCCCCCAGGGTGGACCTTCCCCCAGGGGTGGGCTTTCCTAGTACAATCTTCCTTCAGACCTCCTCCCTTGCTCTTCAAAACTTTTAATCACTTCTACTTTTCATATATATATATGTATATACTTCTTATATATATGTATATACTTCTGACCTATTTTAAATACTGGCATCCAGCTTAAAGCAAACTTCTATTTATTTGATAATTCCAGACCTACTGAATAAAATACAAATGTGGTCGGCAACCATTCAGCAGACTTTTGAGTCTGTCCCAGCTTCCATTTATTTTCCTTTTATTCAGAATTTTTATTGTTAGTCCTTTTCTTCATATAAATATTAGGTTCACTTTTGAAAATGTAGGTAATATAGGAAAGTAAAACAAAACGCAGAGATATAAGTGGCTTACTTTCCTTCAGCCTGGATACAAGGGCTATCAGCATTGATGCATGTACCAATGTGTATATAGGCAGGAACTCATATTCATACACCTTTACCCCCCAAAAAGTAAAATCTTCTGTTTGGAAACCTATCTATCTCATACTCAATTTTGTCTAGAGTTATTGTGCTTATGCCATTATGTTGTGAAAGACTCTTCTGGCTTCAGAGTGTTTCACAGTTTCATACTTTAATGATTGCTGGACTTTTTAATCACTTTTGATTACCACAAAAATCTATGAAATACTTGTAGCTCTGAACATATCCACCACTACGTCTATGTATGCTTATGGGGACCTGTGGGGATTGCTATGTCATAGAATATATAGAATCCTAAGACAGCCTGTCATTTTTTCTGATCCCTGGTCCCCAGATAGGCCCTCTACCTTAATCTAACTAGCTGATCTGTTTGGTTTCTCTCCTCCAAAAACTCCTACTCTACTGCTTTCCTGACTCTTCAGCGTTGGCTGAGTGGCTCATACTTTTCCACTATTGGAATGTGTCTTCCAGGACTCTCACCTGTAGAATTCTTCCTCTCCTTTAAGACTTAACTTAAGCTCCTGAAATAGTTCTTAGCCATGAAACTCCTAGGATTTTTCTGCTTTATTAAGTCCTTATCTTATCACACTTAATGTTCCTACCACTTTATTACTGCTACCCTACTCTGTAACTACCAGTATTATACAGTATCTTTTCATAAAAAATGTGTTTGTCATATCTTCCCAATAGCAATCTTAGCTCTGTAGTATGGGCTGCCTCACTTCAAAGCCTTAGTAGGCTAAGTAAACATGTGCTTTTATGATCAGCTTTCTCTGGCCTCTTTCAGGTTCTCTGTTCTTAGTCTAACTGAGATAGCAATGTGCAGGTTATGTTGACTTCATTCCAGCACTTCCTTAGACCCCATCTACAGGAGGAGGCTGTCTCATTAGTAACTGAAGGAAGAGGGAACATACATGGGGTATCTGGTTGCCAAAGATTCTTAAACTTATTAATAGTCATGCATTTGACATTCATTCTGGAAAACTTTAGATACGTTTCTTTAAGATGCTTAATGTTAGACTGATAGCCAAAGGATTGGTGGTGGTGTTTTCGCTGTTAGTTCTGTTTTGTTTTAGGGTGTGTGTGTGTGTGTGTGTGTGTGTGTGTGTGTGAGCATATTAATCCTGGCACTTGTTAATGTCTCTGTTCCTCAGTGGAATCTTTTTTCATGTTTCAGGATTATAGCCGAGACAAAACTGTGCGAGCAAATAAATCTAGACTGGACTTGTTCCTCCTTATCTTTTTAAAAATTATTATCACCTTGTTTGTAATCTTTCTTTTTGTAGGTGACAGGTTATTAAGAAGATGATATTAGCTCAACATCTAATGATTCTTTATTTCTAGGCAATTGTGCTGTTGTAATCCTTGCCTCCCTTAAAATGGATACTTGCTAATACCAGGGGAAGGCACTCTCCACCTTTCTACTGCTCACTTGATTCACAAAGAAAGGGTTCTGTTAGGCACTGCCAAAACAAAGCTTCATGCCAGGCCTGTTCTCTCAGTAAGAAACAAAACATTGTTTTCATAGTAGTGCTGATAATAAGGCAGAGTTCAAAGCATGATGAAACATATACTTTTCCAGAACAGAAAAACCTATAGTTACCTGGCTAATTATTCATCACGTGCAGGCTGCATGTATAAATACAGGCTTCGCATATGTGCAGCCTCCATGTGGGGTTCTTCCCATTCTTTTTTATATATTTTTTATTTTTGTAATAGAGAATGTTCATTTAGTTCCCATTGTTCTGCATTAATCTTTTCAATCAAAGATTTGAGAGCTCAGCAATTGGAAGCTAACATTTGAGTCACTTCTTCCTGACAACTGTCCTAATCCTTGCTTCTAATCACTTTGTTGTAACAGGATGACGGTGGACTTTAAAATAAAAACCGGGTTGGATTCAAATCCTAGTAGTATAAGCTATGAGATCGTACCTTTTAAATTCTACTCTGATGGCTTAATTAGAAAACAGTACTAGCAACATGTGACTCAAGAAACTGGGGAAGGTTAGATTAGGTCATTCAACACACAGTGGGAGCACTCTCTTAATGACTTGAGTTTCTTTCTCTTTCTCTGCTTGAATTCAGGACCTGGCTGCTAGTCCCATAGCTTTTTCACTCAGGGCTGGTACTGTACCACTTGATCTATAGCTCCTCTTCAACTTCCTGCTGGATCATTGGGAATAAGTTTTGTGCAGGCCTTCTTGCTTAGGCTGGCATCAAACTATGATCTTCAGATCTCAGCCTCCCAGGATTACTGGTGTGAGCCACTAGTTCTGGGCATGTTTCCTTATATCTTTTCTTGAGAAAAGTAAACCTCCAATATTGTTTTCTCCCTCCACAAAAAAGCAGATAATTATAAATGAAAGATATAGCTAACTGTGGTATGTGATCTCATTTGATTGACTTCACACACATTCAGTTTATGTATTAGAAGGCATTCAGCATTGAAATTGGCTCAAAATTAACTAAGCTATGATCTCACATCTCTCTAGGGGTTCCAGAAAATGCACACACACACACACACACACACACACACACACACACACACACACAATTTTTAAAGCATATAGAGTTAAGAAACCTACTTACCTCCTTTCTGATTTCACTATTCTCAAAGGAGCACATTGCTAACAGTTGGTATTTTTAATTCCTCTAGTTGTGGTGTGTATATGTGTGTGTGTGCCTGTGTATATATATATATATGTGCATTCATATGCATGCATGCATATGTGTACTGTAATCTGTCTTGCTAAGCAAGTGAGATTTTACTTTATGGACTAGATTGAGCTTATTTAGCAGTAAGCCCAGCACTCTGCTAGACAGCATGGAAGCCGCTGGCCACAAATACCTGCCACACACTTGAAATATAACTATGGTGAATGAGAATCTGCATTTTAAGCTTTATTGAATTATAATTCATTTCAACTTAAAACTAAACACTGCAACAGTGTAAAAGTACTTTGTCACATAACTTTATTATTTTGGTATGACAAGCTATCACTTTAATGGTCAAATACTTAGTATGCAATTTAACTGTACCAGCAGTATAAAATGTGCTCAGGTTTAAAAAAATGTAGCATAAAAACAACATAATCTAATCGTTGAGATTGGTTCTCTGTTGAATTAATATCTATATATTGGATTAAGTATAATATATTATTACAACTAATCTGACCTCTTCATTTTGTTTTAATACAACTAAGGAAATATGTGACTCACTTTATGTGTATATACAAAAAGATACCTGTAACTAAATCTAGATGTATAGAGGTATGCTATATATGCATGTACATGTATACACGTACACATATATTTGGCATATATATGTATCTATATATTGGACACCACTGATCTGGAGAGATTTGAACAGGTGATATATTCAGCCCAATTTTTTTATTTTAAAGTGGTGCTACTACTTCATATACTAGCTGCTTAATAAAGCTAAGACATTGAATGTGCAGTGGAATGAATTCAATTTTTGCCTGATTGGTGCTCATGATGTATCATATTAAGTGGACAGAGATGACTGGGCTATGTGGTGGTGTTCAGCCAGCACTTGGATCAAAGCACTTCGATCAAGTGCACTGGAAAATGGGTGAAGGCTCTAGAGAAATTGCTGTGCATGTGAGCATGTTTCTCACTTGCTTGAGAAACATCAAAGAAAGCCATTTGGGGGCAGGAGTCTCAGGTACATGACTGTAGAATAAAAGAGGAGATTCCTATGGCCTGTGCTCTTTATAGTCTACTGAAATATTACGAGGATGTCTCCATTCTAGCATGTTCTCATCCCAATCATTCTCACGGTCATCTCTTATTAGGTATTACTGAGTGGTTTATTCATCTCACTAGGAACTTGGACTTATATCAAACTTGGATTTTCAGATAGAAATGCTGTGCTTGATGTTCAATAATGACATTTTATTTTCTCATAAATATATGTCTTTAAATCAAAACTTCTTGGAGTTAGCAGGCAAAATGGTATATTTTATATTCTTGTTGAAATGCTTAACATTCAAATTCCTAGAGCCAAAGCTGTACCAGTGTGCACCTAGAAGTATTCTGAGGTGTCAAGAGGACCATCCTTAAGTGTAAGGCTCTTTCTTGATTTATTCTGACTTAATGAGTTTCATTTGTTTCAAAACTGTGAAGACTCTTCATGCCTACGAGTGTGAGCTCACACAATGAAAGATGATCCGTTGAATGGCAAGAAAAATCTTCCGTCTTTTCCTTCTGTGTCAGTGATTCATCACAGCACTATTTTTTATATCATATGCATAGGGTATAACCTACAAGATGAGAATAAAATGTTAGAACTTTCACATCACAAATGATAGAATTGTTCCATGAAAATGTCAACTTTCTGCCTAGTTACATTATCCATGGTTGCAAATGGGGCTAGTGTGATTAAGCAAGTCAATTCATACACAAGCATTTCTCCCCATGGCAACATTAGTGGTGGAGCTTATAAAATTCACCTTGGGCAAAACTTTGTGGCTGAATAAAATTTCTGTCACATCTTTATCTTGGCAGTAAGGTAGGAGAGGTGGCAGAGAGGCTAATCTACAGATAGTGGATTCAGGGGTTAGCAAACAGCATACTGGAAATTACTATCATTTTTCCTCATGCCCAACAAAACACTACAAACTTGAGCCTTAAGTCAACTGCCTGAATGTTCCTCTGGGAAATAAACTGAAGTCACTATGGTTCTTAATTAAGAACTGACAGATATATTTTCATGGGGATGCCATCTCTTTCCAAATGTGCATGTAGAACTTAGTATGAAATGTGTAAATAAGCACACCTTTCCTAGATTGGGTATTCATAAACTTCATCTGATTGTTAAAAGGGTCTATCAAAATGCAATGGCTTTTTGAAATATTTATAGATGTCTAAAACCAATTGTTCTTCTCCCTAAACATCACTCAGGTATTTTAGCTAAGGTGTTTTTTGGTTCTATTTTTCTAGTTGTCTGTGCACACATGATGGTGTGGACAGACAGCAAGGCTCCTTTGTCGTGGTGGTACTCTACATTTGGAGTGTAGCATAGATATCGAAGAGCTAAAGAATCTCAGAAACTACTGATACCCCAGATATAAATGACATTTGATATGATTCATGATCTGCCTCCTTGATCAAAGATGGCCTGGCAGACTCCTATTAAGAGTACAACCCAGATTTCTTACCACTGTCGAGTGGAAGAAGACAACGTGGTGTATCACATATATTGCACAATGAAGTATTATTTAGCCATAAAGAAGAATGGACAGGGAAATGGATAGATCTAGAGAGCAAAGTAAGCCTGTTCTAAAAGACAAGAGTCACATGTTTTTTTCTCAAATGTACATGATAGGCATGTTTACACATATAACTGTGTATGTATATGTATGTGTGTGTGTGTGTGTGTGTGTATGTATATGTTGGGAAGTGGAGATGAGTGAGAGTGATAGAGGAGTCATATTTGACCCAGGGCACATTGTATACATATATGGATATGTCATAATGAACCATCTTGTACTTGATGTTAATTAAAAAAAAAAAGAAAAAGGAAGTACTAGCTCATCAAGCTTTAAAGAAGAAAGGCGGGAGTGGGAGGGGTACTATGTGCTGATCCATCCGTGGTCGGAGTCCATTTTCACACAGTAAGTTTCCTGGCTTCCAGACATGGTTGGGAAGGAAGGCATGTGTCTCTCATAGACACTTTTTTTTAAGGCTTTGAAATGTAAAATTGGAAAGCAAATAATAATAAAATTGAACATCAGCAGGTAACACTTTTGCTGAAATAGTGCACCTTCTGTCATGAAAATACATTTTCTGTGGCTTAGATTTTACATATCAAGTTTTAAAAAGGAACCCCAGCTTAAGGATTCTTTTGAAAGCCCCTTGTCTTTTCTAACAGCAGTATGTTTATTATATTGAAGCAGGGATGCTGAATCTAACAAGTGCCATCTTGGCCATTGGGTTTAACTGGCAGCCATCTTGTCTTCATGGTGGAGGCAGGTAATGGGCATACCTGAATGTCTAGAGGTAGGGGAGGGGAGTTGGACAGTAGGTTACTAGATGTACCAGTCTTGGGTCTTGAACTTTCAAGCTCCCTGTGACCTTGTCCCCTGACCTGGCTCTGTTTAGGCCTGGACCAGCTCAGGTGCCAGGATGCTATGACACATGTCTTATGTCTTTATATTTCTCTCCTGTCTCCTGGCTCCTAGCTTTCCTGTCACCATGGTGTCTGGCTGCAGCTCCAAACTGAAGCTGATCTGATTTGCTGGTACTGTTTCTTCTGCTTTTCCTTTCCTCTCTAGCTCTCATGGCTCAGTTTTCTGACAGTGTTAGGTGTATTTACTGGGCTGCAGCTTTTTGGGACAAGAGTCCATCTGTAATCATTGGTCTTCTAATAAGCACTCCAGATTCAAAATCTCAAAATATAGCTCCTGTGCAATCTCACCATGTAACAGTATGTGTCAATCCCCGCCTCGACATTCTAGATATCTACAAAAACAATTACTTTTTATATTTTACTCAGGGAGTGTGGCATACTGTTTGGGGTCTAAATTTGGCCAGTTTCCTGTAAGCATGATTTGAAGCATAGAAAGAAAAGCCTTTTTTCTCTAATCAAGACCACTTCTGCTATCTACTACATTAAATGACTTAAAAAGAAAACAATGAGGCTCACCCACCCTTTGTTAGCACAAGATATTATCTGGCATGTAGCAGCTAAGCATTATGTGTGGAGAATAACAAACCTTTATGTCTCATGCGTGGAGGCAATGGAGTGTAGGGTTAAGTTGAGTATTGTAGGACTGAAAAACATTGCATTTCAGGTGATTAGGACAGAATCCAGTGCATTTAGCTCCTGTAAAAGGCAGCATTATTATAATCTAAGGGCTTAAATTGGGATTTCTTAGACTTTAGTTGTTTATAAGTCAGTTTCATAGTTTTTGTTATAGTGATAACTGTTGCTTTTATTTACTTATTTTTATATAGTATTGAGATGATTACCTAAATACCCTTATTTTAAATAGGCCATTTTATATTACTGTAAATGGAAAACAGTTTGTTTGCTATAAATAATGGTAAGAAATAATCTTACAATTCTTAAAAAATTTATTTGTTCATCTAAATATGATTTGAGTACCACCAATGTGGTACCATACTTAAATCATTTTATTTGAGGCAAGAGCCAAACTGAGATTATCAATAACAAGGCCTTCTCAGGCCATATAAGGTCTCATGTCAACAGTTAGACCTAGTTACACAATATGACCCTTTAGACTATAACTGCCACTCATATGTGAAGTGTGAAAATGATATGCAAAACATCTGCCCCTTTGTGGATTAGTCACAGTGTACTTTGAATACCAGTAGGTTAGATGTTGTTGGAATATTTAAACAATGATATGGGTAAGATGTCTGGACCCCTATTGACAGTTTTATACTCAGATTCTGATTAGGTTTTGGGATAGCTTAAGGATCTAAACTCTGGACAGTTTACAAAGGCATAAACTCCTATGGAGCAAGGAAAAGAACAATTATTATTTCTGTGTTATGGATTGAATATGAATGTTCTCCACAAGCACATGTATTGAGTGTATGCTCCCCCACTGGTGGTGCAATTTGGAAGTTCTGGAAACCTTAGATGGTGTACCTTTATTTGGTTCCCTCCTGTTTCTCTGCTTCCTGTCCTCCATGAAGTGAAGAAACTCTCCTGCCTCACACACCTGCTGCCTTGATGTTCTGCCCAAAGTGAATGGGGCAAGCAAACATGGACTATACCCTCTGAAACCACGAGCCAAAATATACCCTTTCTCCTTTCATTTCTATCCAGTATTTTGGTCACTACTATGCAAACGTAATTAGTGCAGTACCCCTAAGTAAAACTGATTTCTGTAGAAATTTGCCTGTGCAAAAGTGGTTTTCTGCATCCAGTTCATTTGGATTGGCTAGATTAGAACCAGTCCTTGTTCAAATATGGAGTACTAAGCCAAATATAAGGAAATAAATACCACTAAAAAAGGAGTATACTGTAATAAAACACAATAAAGGTGAAGGCTCACATCTGTGTTGTGCTGAATAACTGACAAAAACGAAAGCCCTCCACAAGGAGCCTCATGGTCCACACTGTTCTCCTAATCATTCAACACATACATCTTGCTTTAGAAGACTTGTCTGTGACTCCATGGGTACAGTAGTAGTCCAAGTATTGCATGTGGTTGGAGAAATGGGCCTGGATGGAATTGCCAGATAATCTGATTCCAACCATGTTCTGAAGGCTGCCTTCAATCTGACCGTGCTCTACTCTGTTATACTGTGAAAGAAAACAATGATTCAGCCAAGCTTTCTTCAATAGGCTAGAAACACCACAATTCTGAATTCAAATACTATAAAGATAAATGAATCATTAAAAGAATAGTACCATAAAATACCTGACAGCTCCTCAAGTTTGTACTAGAATAATTTTTCCACATCCATAAACAGTACCTTAATCCATTAACTAATATTATTAATTGTCCATTTAAATTACTGAAAAACATTATCCATTTATCATCTTAGAATAAGTGATTGGTAATTATGACTTTCAAAGCTATAAATACCTGGAGACGGGATTTGGTGATAGCATCATAGAGCATGAGAGATATTTAAGTTGTTTCTAATGTTAGTAAAACCTTGAAAAATATTTAGAACCTTATTTGTAACACTGTAGTTGGGTTGCTGTTTTTTAATTGAAGGGAGTATGGGATTGACACTTTACAAATGTGTGTGTATGTGTGTGTGCAAATCTTTTCCATTAGAATCATTGGGAGTATCCTGACTGAGATTGAGCCTTTATTTATATAATACATGGCCATTTTACCAAATAGAAAATAAAGAAAAATTCCCTCCTGGGTTCCTTTTAGTTTCTTAATTTGTAGTTTCTCTCCTTTGAATGAGTTTTTCTGTAAGTAAAGAAAGACTACATCAAAGTGTTCTGGGCCTCTTTCTTCCCTGTCCCCAGATTGACTGGTTTATCTCCTATTTCATAGGCTAAACAGAAAGCATTAAATATTCCATCTGGCACTTTGTTCCCCTCTCTGTTACATCCTCGCCTACTTATTGAAAGGGGAACTTACTCACATGAGCCTAGTGGCTAGAACGAGCCACAGCCAGAGCAGCCTGTGAATGAGGCAGCAAAATGGTGCCCAGAGTCTTGGGACACCACCAGACATGTCCTAAATGAAGATCCAGACTGACTGTTGATCTCTAGACCAATGTCACTGCCTTGCAGGACCATCATTATAGAACATCCTATATTTGAGTAAGGAAAAAAAAATTTCTTATGAAGATCTTTAGTGCCAGAGACTGTTCCACCAAAAATGACACATGTCAAGGGTTGGGGAATGTGGAGAACTGTTCTGTCTGCACTCCATCTTCAGAAGACTGGGCTCATCTTTGACCTCTGGCATTGTTTGAACACCTTCTGTGTGTGTTTACTGGTATTTAGTATGCACAAGGCTCTGGGGAAAAAACAACTCCCTGTGCAGTCAGCACACCTACAACCTCAATCAATTCAAGGAGCCTCTACTCAAGAGCCCATGTGCCCTGTGTGAAAACCATGGCCAGGATCTGCCCCAGAGTAATTTGATTTTTGTGCATTTCTATAGAGTTCAAATCCCTTTTAGATTTGCACTTTTCCTGATTTGGTGGTTAAATACTAAGTCCAATTTATGGAATAATCAGATGGGAGTGTGGAGGCTGTAGGACCAGCACATTAACAGCTGGAGATCAGAGGCAGGCACACTAGTCAGAAGGGTCTCAGGCCTCAGGGCTGCCACAGCAACTAGGGATCCCTTGCATGTGCCTGGAATTAACCCCTCAGTGCCTGGACAGTGGAATGTCTGTCTCTCAAGGGACAACCCAGGGAAAAGAAGAGGAGCACCCAAGGAAAGAATGGAAAGACAGTGGCTATTTCCTTATCTGCATTTTGACTGGATGAGACCATAAGTACTGTAGAACAGATTAAGGATATTCCACTCTGTAGTCCTGGGGTCCAACAACTGAACATGAGTTAATTTTGCCTAGGCTCTGATCATAGCTTACTGAAATCCACCCTACAATGCTTAACTGAATAGTGCTCTTCAAAATGCACCAACTAAAAATAGTTTCATCTGCAGTGTGAACATAGTTTCATATTTATACTAGCATCTGGCCTAAGGAATTGAATACTCCATTCTTTAAATAGCTTCACTCCAGCTCTGGATTACTCTGAGATGAAAATCTCTCCCAGTCAAACACCTTGTTTACATAGCCATGTTTAAGTACAAACAAGCTCCCATTTTTAAAGTGCAGAAGAATATTAATTTGAGAGTTCATGTTGTTTTGAAATGATCTTTTGGGGAACAGTAGAAGGGAAGTTGAATATAGAATAGCAGATTTCCTAAATTTGATTCACAAACATGAAATTATGTGTGTGAAGATGAAGCACGGCACATGCTGTCATATGTGAAGCCGGTTACAATAAAAGTTCTTGGGCTGAAAATTTTATGCTGGTGCTAATGCCCAACAATAATAGAAATATAAGCCTAGATATACTTTAACTTTCTCTACCAGAAAATGCTTTGGGGCCGGAAATCATTTGCTAGCAGGCAATGAATGTACTTTTGTTAGTCTTAGGGGGGTACTAATGGTTAGTCCCCATGAAGAAAAATGTGAAAATAACACACTAAAAGGCAAACATTACGAATGGATGGCTAATGATTAGCTGTTACAGTCCAAAGGGGCAGGGTATTTTTTTTTATAGTTTTATGACCCTTGCCCTGCCTTTATTGAAAGAACATGGTATATTCAACTATATATTTCAAACCTATACCTGCTTTGGACATCTTTCCTTAAAGATAATGGAAAACATTCTCCATATTACTTTATGAATTACACACACACACACACACACACACACACACACACACAATACAGAGACAGAGAAAGTGAATGAATATTTTAACTACATGCTGATTTTAATTATATTAAAGAAGAGGAACAGACAACAGCTTTTTAAAAATCCAATTCATGAAACTAAACAGTAAGATATGACAGTACACCTTTAACCTCCAGCCACCTCAATCATCCTGAAAATTAGCAATTTCTGTCACCTTTTGATTACTCTGTCTAGTGGAGGCGTTTGTATTCAGTATCTTACTGTGACGACATAGTTAAGATATGTCTTTTTTTGAAGTGAATGGCTTTTGTGTATTGTAGACCAATTCACACTAAAAATATTTTTTACCTATTGAAAACAAAATTGGCTTTTCTGGAATCCCTAGGGCTCTAGGTTTACAACTCAGATTAACTACTTTAGTAAATAAAGGAATTTCAGTAGAACGTTGGCCACTAAAATGTTAACATATGGGTATATTTGAGAAGTAGAAGCATAAAGGCAATGTTTTAGTCATTGATGTTAAAATTAGATTTTGAGGCCAAAATCTCAAAGAGGTAGGCCATGGGTTATTTTTCATGGTCCACAGAAGTAGTGCTTTTGCCGAACTAAAATTATGTATATTCTCTTGGCAACCCTGAAAGTCTTAATTTAAACATTACTTTCATTTTTCACCAGTGGGACTTTTCTAGATAAAAATCTAATCTCATTCTAAATCATCCTTTCGAAATGTTTTCCCCATTACAAATGTAACGTGTTTTTATTGCACAAAACAGAGATATGCACAAAGAAGAAATAAAAATCATTCAGAGTCCCACTACCCTGAAGCTACCATCATTATTTTTCTTGAGACTGTGATGCCTCTGGTTGCAGGGATGCCTCACTGAGTTTCACAACAGCTTTTGGGAAAGAAGCAATAATTTTATTCCAAGGACATAGAGGGTTTCATACTGATTTCAGAAAACTATGAAGTAGTGAAGAGACGTGGGGGGGGCATTTGGGAATTTTATTCTCAAAGGCCAATCCTAGCCTTCCTTCTGCATCAGCCATAGTCCTTCCTGAGTTCCCCTAAACTCAAATGCCCCCCAGAATCATAAAGAATCACTACAATTCACCCTAATCCCCTTGTACATCCATTCCAGCAACCCTACCATTGTTCCTCCAGTGACATTGAGCTTCCTTACTTAGGCAACTATAGACTTTTTTTCCATGCACTAAGTCTTAGGAAATGGTTGCTTTGTGTTAGACTAAAGACTATGGCTTAACCACCTCTGCCTACTGGGATCAGCTCCTTTAAGGTAGACCACAAGGAAAAGATGTAAACTCTCCCCACACAAAAATCTTCCAGCTACCTGAAGGGCCAATTCTCTTACTGACATCTCTGTTCCTCACATTTTCCTGGTTCTTCTGAATTCTTTAGATTTCCCAGATTATTATCACTTCATCTAAAGTCTTCCTTATCTTCATCTGTCCAAGTGCTTCAATTGACCAATACCCACTAATCAGTTTTTGTCTTTAGACCATATATGTGATCTACCCAATGTGGAATATGACCAAGTTTTTATATTCTTTATCTTGAACCTGTATTTCCATATTTTATAATTTATTAATTATTAACAATACTCTCATACAGAAATTATAGCTAGCTGACAAAAGCAGGCTATTTTTTATTCATTTGTTCCAAAACTAAGTGTAAGACTACATTCTCCCTTATTAGATTTAGGGTTATTAGTTTCAGGTCATTTTTTTGGCATTCTAAGAGCTTTTTGCTTTGGATCATATCTACCAACAGTGATGTTTACATATTTGAGTATATATACGTGTGTGTGTGTGTGTGTGTGTGTGTGTGTGTGTCTGTGTGTGTATTTTGTCAGTCCTAGGGCTTGAACACAGGGCCTGGGCACTGTCCCTGAGTTTCTTTTGTGGGCTAGCATCCTAGCACTTAACCACATCTAGATTTTTTTTGACTGATTTATTGGAGATAAGATTCTTACAGACTTTCCTCCCCAGGTTGCCTTCTAGCCGTGATCCTGTAATCTCAGCCTCCTAAGTAGCTAGGATTATAGATATGAGCTGAAGTTCTTATATCTTTATTCAAATAAAGTGCATAAAAATAAGCAAACACCAAACAGACACCAACCACTCCTATCCATGTGGATATTACTACATTTCCACTTAACTTTCTTTTTAAAGTATATATTCCTAATTTGAGTTCAAGGTAGGAATTCTGGCACAATCTTACAAGAAGTAACTGCTTTTATTGGTCACTGCTTATATTATTGAAAATTTTGAGCTCAAAGTAAATCTTTAATTGATAAATCAATAGTTATTGGATCATATGTCTACCTTGCTCAACCACACCAAATGTTGTGGGTTAACAAAGAGAAAGTAAGTCATGTAAAACACAGCTGGAATTGGTTCACCATGTCAGGTACCTTAAAGCAAAGAAGTCTTTTTCTTACACATGAGTTTTGTTAGGCAATGACAAGCAGAACTAGTTGATGGATAAATGCTCATCTTTCATCTAGATGATTTATACTGTGTACACAAACTGCCCAAACATTTAACTCAATTTTTCCCTTTTCAAGCAGATGTTTTGCTATAATATAGACATAGCCTCCACAGATACATTTCTGGCCTGAGATGTTAATGTCTCCATTAATGTGTGAGCCGTTTACAATAGAAAGAATAATGCTGGCATTTTATTTCAACAGAATGCGCAAAGTATAGCTGAGTGTCATGAAGTCCAGTTGACCAGGCCTGGGGAGTATTTTATGTAACCTTTTGGTTTAGACATGCTTGATGCATTCGTGCAGACTGACTGTTTACACAGTGTTATATTTATTTATTCATTCATGGGCTTGTTCTGTAAACATGAGCCTCTGATGTCCAGGCTTCATTAGACTCTAGGCTTTCTTTTAAAAAATAGTGAAAATGCTAATTTTCTTATTACATAGAAGTTGGCTCACAAAGATTACTTAAGTAAGAAGTAGCAGCTCTGTAAATACACTTAATCTCATGTCCCAAATAATGAATTTCATATGGAAAGGCAATATAAGAAAATATTTACATAGATGTATATATGTATGTAGATGTATACACATGTATAGGGGTATGTATGTATGTTTGTGTTTATGATACAAACAATGATTTCACCAAGCACTGTTTACTCTATAACTGATGATGTTGACAGTTTCTTTTTATTCCATTTTTTAAAATGGATTATTGCTACTCACCTAATTGGTTTTATAATCCTTGTAATGGGCTGCTAACCTCAGTTTGGAAAACACTGAGTCAAGAGTAATCATTTTGCATGATGTCTTCTTTCTGGTTAGACACACGCTTTCCAAACTTAACTGTTTATGATCTGAATTTAGCTAATTGTTACTTAGATTCTCCCCAACCCTGTAACAATTCCAGCCAACTTTACATTTATTTTCCAAAGTCTACGAGTGAACCTTTCAAGGTGTCCTTATTTTGAAAGCACCACAACTAGTACATTCTGTGTTCTTTTCAGTAATCTCATAGAAGATATCATTATATTCTCTTAAGCTTATGTACAAAATAGAAGGAACATCTCACATTGCAAGTCCATTTATGACACAATGCCCTGAATTTTTCAAAATACAGGCACAGGTTGGCTATTCTTTCCATGTTTTTAAAGAATCCATCTTTTAAGGCATTGTCTGAGTCTGTATATTACACCATGGTGGAGAAAGAGCAATAATTTCCTGCCTCTTTGCCTGGACCTAAGAGAAACTGCTTTGCACCATCCCAAAGACAAAGGAAAGCTTCTATTTATAGGCTTCTTGTGGTTTCTAAAGTTTTAACCAAAGTGAATAGAACAATAATAAATTGCTTTCACATTTCTGCCCATAGAATTGTTTGTTTAGCATTTTCTGTAAAACAAGAGACCTTCCATCCGAGTGAAAAGACTGTATTTTGATTGCCTAGGAGATTCAAAATGATTTCTAATCTTGCCACAACTGTCTTCTGCTGTATAAATGAAATGTTTCATTTTCAAAGAGACTGTCAGGATTTTCTGAAGACACTTCCCTTCACTGCTCTGCAGCCCCCACTCCTTTAAAAATAAAGTGCTTTGCTTTGTATTTTCCTAGAGAACAATGGCATTATTTCTTACATTGGGAGATATGATTTTCAGCAACTCTGAAAAATGCTTATTTGCTAGCTTTTTCTTTGTTTCATGAAGTTGCACACAGGCATATCTCCTTTGATTCATATACTACCAAGAGTTGCCAATTTTGTGGGATAATCAAACAGGACTGTAGCTCTCTGCATATGAAGAAAAAATAGAGCCTAAAATATGCTCACCACAATTTAGTTTTTTTTCAAGGTCAGATTACTATGAGTCTACCAATAACAAAAACTAACTCTTTTCTGTTGATGAAACAGAGCTGGAAAAAGAATCCAGATCATCATACATGATAGACAAGGGGTCCATCACTGAGCTACATAACTAATGTTGAGACTTAAAAAAACTGACCAATTTACACATAGGAATAACACATTCTGCTCTTTCACAATCAGAACAAATTTGTACTTCCTTCACTGAGTTTCTTAGGCATTCTACTTTTGTTTAGAATAGCCTGATGTTTTGTATCACTTAATTCAATTAATCATCATCATCATCATTTTGTTTTGATTTTGAAGCATATTGTCAATATGTAGCCCAGGCAGACCTCAAACTCATGATCCTCCTCCTCCCTCAGGCTCTCACATTCTGTAACTATCTATGTAGGCTGGCATTCTTGGCTTAGAAATGCCTTTATGCGTAGGCCAGCTCGGTGGTGCACAGCTACTCAAGAGGCTGAGATCTGAGATCTGAGAACTGCAATTCAAAGCCAGCCTTGGCACTAAAGTCCATGAGAATCTTATCTCCAATTAATCACCAGAAAATTGGAAGTGGCACTGTGGCTCAAGGGGTAGGGGATAGCCTTGAGCTGAAGAGCTACGGAATAGTGCCCAGGCCCAGAGTTCCATCCCCATGACAGACCAAAAAATGTGCTTTATGTTTCTTTTTTAAAAATTATTTTTGGTAAGTCACGGAGCTTAAACTCAGGGCCGGGATACTATCCCTGAGCCTTTTCGCTGAAGGCTAGTGCTCTACCACTTTGAGCTGCAGTGTCACTGCTGGTTTTCTAGGAGTTAATTGGAGATAAGAGTCTCATAGACTTTTTTCCTCAGCTGTCTTTGAACTGCAATCCTCAGATGTCAGCCCCAAGTAGCTAGGATTACAGGAGTGAGCCACCCGGCGCCTGGCTAAGCATATTATTTTTGTAATTGTTTTTAAAGCATCGAAGAGTCAAAATTTTAAGCATATGGTAGCTTTCCATTACCAGACAAGTGACTAACATCCAAACAATAAAAATAGCCAGTTCATTAATTACATTCATATGATCAAGTCCCTGAGATACAGTTATTCAATATATTCTGCCTTGATCAGCCCTACTGAAATACTTGAAACCAGGAATTATAATAGGAAATTCCAACATACTTAAAAATGCCAATAGCTTTCATTTATAGTCAACAGTTGATGAAAAAGCTCTTACTTAAATAAATTGACTTTGAGCACAAGGATACAAAAAGAAACATAATTCATTCATTTTATAATTGCTCCTCCTTTTGTGGACATTAGCCTTTGGCATCTGGTCTTTAACCATAATCTATGGCTAGATATAGCCAGGGCCATGGAAGAATGCTAAGGTGAATTCCAATTCAATAACATTTGAGAATTCCTGTTAGACTAAAGTCAACTGCCATCTAAAACCCTGAAATATAGACAAAGGAATTGTTATTATAGATTAAATGTATATAGAAGATAGAGAAGGATTATTGTGTCTGTTTCAGAAGTAATTTCATGACTGAGAATTTACATTGAAGAGAAAATGGTCTGGATCCCATTAGCCAAGGCTCTGTTTTGCTGTCAGTTTAATTAAATGGAAACTGTTGGCAAGAGAGCTAGGGAGGTTGATAGAAGCAATACTATTTTGTATGTTGGAACAGGAAACTGTTAGGTCTTCCAGTTTGAAAAGGATACAGAAATGAAACCTGTGATTCATTTTTGTTTACAAACTCCCTCCTAGTTTACAATGACCTTAGTGATAAATTAGCCACAGTAAGTTATGTGTAGTATGTAGGACAATGGCTTGATCCCAAGATATGAAATGCTAATCTCTAGTTAGGAGGGTAGAACTTATTTTTATGTGACTTTTCCCCTAAACAATGAATTTTCCAACAAAAGTAATTGTTTCCTTTAGTTTATTTTTCTGTAAGTAGATTGAGAAGGAGGGGATGTTAGTTGGCTTTAAAGACAAGTGTGTGTGTGTGTGTGTGTGTGTGTGTGTGTGTGTAAAGAGAAGGAAGAGAGAAAGAAGAAAATGAAAAGAAAAAAGTAAAATAGAGACCATGGAATAGTGATTTATCTGTTAAGTGTGTTTGGCAGCCTGCCTTTTGGCTGGAGATTTTGAAAGAAACATATTTGGTTTACTTTAATGGGCAAAAGCTCTGAACTTCATTTGTAGGGGGAAAAAAGAGCATGCTTTCTTTTCCCTTTTTCAGTTCAAGTTTGTTATATCTTGACATTCTGTCTTGTAATTGAATAGTAATTCTAGATTTAGAGTGGAGAAAAAGAAATTTAAGTCATTTGTCCTCCTCTTCTACCTCCTCCTCCTAAGACTAAAGTTTCAGAAAAAACTAGATGATATCAAGTTTTATCTCTTTTCACAGACACCCTTTGAACTGGCACCAAAAAAATATTGAATGTTTAATTTTACCAAAGTTCTGTAAATGTCTTTGTACCCTGGACTGTGAGCTGTTGATACATTTGTGACTATTCTAACAATGTGCAGATTCAGACATGTTATTGGAAGAAAATTTTTAATCTCAGCTAAAAAATGAGTAACCATGAAAGTATCTTGTATGGTGCCTGTACAGTTTTATCTCTGACATGATGCATGTGGCAAGACCTATAAAACTGTACAATACAGAAAGTGGACCTAGAATAAATTATAGACACCATTAACAATGTGCCAATATTATTTTATCAATTATAAACAGTGTACCATTCTACAAATATATTAAGAATGTTTTATAAGAAAAATTGAACAGAGGGAGGTTGGTTTACATTTAGTGTATGAGCAAAAGGAAAACAAAAGAGATGGAACAATTAAGAAAGAAAAATAAAATGAAGATTCAGTGACATTTAAACATAATCTATTTTCTCTTGATTTGGTAAAGCTATTTTATTGCTAATTAAATATGTTTATTGGATTATCATCCCATTAGGATATCTCTCTCTTTTTTGGTCCTGGAGATTGAATACCAGATGCTGGGGCTTGCTAGCAAGGTTCTCTACCACTTGGGCTACAACTCTAGGACCATTTTATCTTAATGCCTTTCAAGGTTGGATTTTATTTTATGCTTGAGCTGGCCTAGACTGTGATCCTCCTAATTCTGCTTTCCTATCCCATGGGGGTGAAGGGTATGTGGTGCTGCATACAGCCCTGTAGCTGAATTAACACACACATACCACCTTGCCCAGCCATTGGTTGAAATGGAGTCTAGCAAACATTTTTCCCCTGTCTGATCTCAGGGATTCCCCCAATGTCTGCCTTTATAGCTAGGATTACAGGTTTGAGATGTTGATCCTAGCTTATGAGATCTTCTGAAGGAGATTAAAATTTAATCCAAGTTATAAAATAATACACATAAGTATTTATAAGTATTCAAACCATCTAACATTGGTGAATTTACATGGACTATTTTCTCTGGACACATTAATAAGTACTTTCTTTTAATTGTGCTTGTTTTGTTATAGGAATGATCCATGCTTATTTATTAGACAAACATAATAAAAAAGAAAAAAAATTGGGGCTGGGAGTTTGGCCTAATGGTAAAGTGCTTACCTAAGCCCAGGTTCTATTCCTCGGTACCACATTCATAGACAAAGCCATAGTGGTGCTGTAGCTCAAGTGGTGGAGCTCTCACCATGAGAAAGCCAAGGACATTGCTCAGACCCTGATTGAAGCCCCAGGGATGGCAAAAAATAATAATAATCATACTTATGCAGCATCATTTTTCTTAATGTATTTTGTTATGTGTAAAGTGTCACAATACAACTGATTATTCCCTTGTTTTTGTTTTTCCCCAGCCTTGAATTACATAAACTTCAGGGACACCCTTGAAATGATTTCATTATTTTTATTTTTGATTCTCTCCTTAGGATATATTCCTATAAGTAAAGTCAAAAAAGAATTCCTTGTAAAAACAAAGCAGAGCTCTGAGGTATCTAGTAAGTTCTGGTCACAATATAATTTTCAGTACATGTTGGAAATCCTTCATTGCTTAGAACTTAAAATGTATACTTATCATCGAGTTCAAAAGAAGTTGACCAAACTTAAGATATCAACAGTCTTGGGTTGACTTGTCCTCTGTGTTAAAAAACACAAATACACAGATACTTAGAATTCCATCCCGGTCCTCAGATTATGATGTGGAAAAACAAACCAGCTCCAACAGAGTCCTCGTTCATTCCTTTATCTACCTGTTAGAAGCTTCTATGAAGCTGCTTTGCATGGAGATTTTGGTGGAAGACACACCCCTGACCTTGACAGTGTTCTACCTGTGTAATATGTGGATAGGGGGCTGACTCTTATGCATGCTCACAGATGAGTACAGGAAACTCATATTTAGATGATTGGAGATGAGTGAGTACTTGTGAAAGAGTTAGCATATAAGGCCTTTGCAGCCAATGAGAGTTCATCCTGATGATGTCATAATGATGACATCAGAGGCTGAGAGACTTGAAATCTCACAGAATTAAAAACATGCATCCTTCTCTTAGTGGCTTTGATGTGACCAAAACGAGAAATAAACTGAAGTTTTGATAAAAATAAAGGTACATTTGTTACTTTGGGTTCCTAAAGATCATTATTTTTAGTTACAGTTAAATTCACACACACGCATACACACACACACACACACACTTCAGATGCTAGCATGGGGAGGGCTGGGGTAAGGTTAATTTTTGCTATTGATTTTCTGCATGTAATATTTTATCTCAAAAGTATGATTTACCAGCTCTTGTGGGGCTAGGTTTTAAGGCCAATAAAAAGTGTTGTTTTGGGCCTTAGAAAATAAAATGAGATATTCAGGCAGTTAGTTTATTTTAATTTCTTTTCTTTTCTACTTCATGACAGGATTTTAAATAATTAGGTTGATTTATGATTACAGATAGCTTTAAGATATAGAATGTTTTAACGGTGCAGGGCTGGTTTATTGTCTCTGTCCTTATCCAATTATAAAACTGAGTTTAGTCATGTAATGATTCTCTAACTAAAATCCATCACAGTGAATGGACTCTGGCGGTGTATATAGTGGTCGGCTATTTTGAGCATATCCTTGCCAGGCTCCTGCATCTGAATATGCTTACTTGGCTTTACTCCTTTGCATGTAAGAACACATGAAACTTGGGGCTAAATTTAGCCTCCCGAGTCAAATGCACATGCTTGGTGACAGTAAAGAGGGGGGGTTTGATGACGAGCAGGATATGATAGACTAGAGTAATTATTTCCACCAGAAAATGAGCATCCTACATTATTTGTAAAATTACACAAGTGATTATTTCGCTGTGCCATTGTAATAAAACAATAAAGATCATATTTAATTTAAAACAGTATCCCCAGGGACTCCCTTTTTATTCAGAGCATTTTTTGGCTACTAAAACAAACTTGAGTTGCTGTCACAGTTAACAACAGAATTTTAAAGGAGGGAAAGAGGGAAGGAGGGAGGAAGGGAGGAAGGGAGGGAAGAGAGGAGGAAAGGAGGGGGAGGGTATGTCAGATCCTTTCCTTTCTTTCAGTTAAATCTAGCATTTCAGAAATCACGATAAGGGCATGTAGGACAGGGATGTTGAAATAAGTCGAGTATTTTTCTATTCTTTCCATCTTGTTCACATAACCATTTATTTACAATAATTTGAGTAATCTCAGAGTTCCTCTTAAAGGCTTTTTTTGGCCCGGATAAAAAGTGCAGCTTTAAGATATTTCTCCTAAAATAAATTTGAGACGGTCTCATTTATAGTCAGCAGTGCCTTGATTACTTGCAGACACACTGGAAATTTACATGCGCTTTTCTCCTTTATAAAACACGGATCTGTTCATATCATTAGTTCCCTCCTCATGACTAGTGCTTGGCTGCTTGCCAAGAGGGCTAAATCTGTAGTTGTAAATCGTGAGTTGAAATAGCAGAAAGTGGATTTGTAACTTAAAAAGTGTAAACAGTTTGGAAAATGAAGTAATTTTGGAGTATGATTGATTGCCTTGTGATTGTACTTTAAATTAGCCTGGGGTCTCAGGGGCAGATATGTGCTGTAACTGCTTATTATACATTTTCAGTTTTCGAAGGAATAATAGCATTGTTGGTAGGCTTTTAAACAATGTATGCATCTCCTGGAGTGACCTTTTAGGAAATGAATAGTTTTATTGTGTGTCCATTACTTTGCCTGAAACAACATTTTTGAGTTATTAATTTGACTTGTTCTATAAATAAAGAATTCAAAATGCAAAGCAGCTGTGCAACCCAGAGCACCGTATATCATTCTCCTACTCCACGACCACTGTTTGAGATGGATAATCCACAGAACAAATGGTTTCGTGAGTGATAAATTAATAATGTTTCTGGAGCCTATGGTTACCAAAGACTTAACCCTTCAATACTGCAGAGGCTAAAATTTATTATGAGGGAGGATAATCGATTAGTTGGTCTCCTGAGGCACTGAAAGTGATCTCAGCACACTGGACAGCCCGGATAGACTGGAGGAACAGCCCAGTTGGAAGTTTCTGGGTATAATGTAGCAGACAGGAGAGAAGAAAGAGTAAGAAAGCCTGAGGGCAGATGGCCTTGCCTCTGATTTGGCTAGCCGAGACATCCCAGGCATTTCATTAGATCTCTCTCTTATCCTTTATTTTCCCTGTCAGTAAAATGGGCTGGAGAATCACAACCTCACAAAATGTTTTGAGATTCAAATGAGAATAGGAGTGAAAGGATTTCAAATACATAAAAAGCTCTGTGTTGCCTGAGTCTCCTTCCCATCTCCCAAATCATTAATTCATCATGAATACTACTATGGTTATTATATGTTGTTATAACATGGACTTCAGTAAATTTGTCTTCCTATTAATATTATAAATTTCTCATGGTATATTGTGAGCAAGGGTCTTATTAATTCTCTGGGCTTTTTTGAAGAGAGAGGGGGGGTCAGGAAGTATTTTTTATTCTAAAACTAGAATTGCAGTCTGTATTCATGGAAACAATTCATCCAACATAACCCTTTTTTGTTACTTCTTTCTTGCTCAGCATTTTTTTATTTTTTATTATTTATTTATTTATTTATTTTTGTCTGAGCCTGGGTGCTGTCCCTAAGCAATTCAGCTCAAGGCTACTGCCCTACCCCTGGGCCTGGGCATTGTCCCTGAGCTCTTTAGCACCAGGCTACTACCCTGTCCCTGGAGCCACAGCCTCACTTCCCACTTTCTAGTGATTAATTGGAAATAAGAGTCTCACATTTTTTAGTGTCTGGGCTGGCTTTGAACCATGATCCTCAAATATCAGCCTCCTGAGTAGCCAGGATTACAGATGTGAGCCACTGTTCCTGGCCTTGTTCAGCATTTTGAAGGGATCATATTTTATCTCTTTATTTAAAGGTGATTATTTTAATTCACATGATGGTAGCATTTACTATATGTCAGGCAGTTCCTGTGTATGGCATCAGGGATAGTAGGGAAAAAGATGTAAATTTGAGCCTACATTTGCCCAAGCCTTCAGACAGCACTTACTCATCATTGTACTGTTCCTCTATGGAAATGTGGTTTTGTGGTCATTTTGTTATTTGCTTATTTGCTTGTTTTGTGCTGTTACTGGAGCTTGAACATAGGACTGGGCATTGTTCTTTAGCTCTTTCACTCAAGGATGGTGTTCTACCACTTGAGCCACCCTCCACTTCTAGCTTTTTTTTTTTTTTGGTGGTTAATTTTAGATGAGTCTCATGGATTTTTCTGCCTTTGCTGGCTTTGAACCATGAGCTACCTGAGTAGCTTATAGTCCTGAGTCACTGATAATAAGTCACTGAGTCAGCTATGATAATGTTCTTATTTGTGTTTTCTAATAAGACATACATATATGTGGTTATTGACCATTTGAAGAGTGGATAAGATGGCAAACTGAAATCTTCACTTTAAAAATTTTAATTTTACTTAATTCAAGCTTAAATAGCTGCATGAAACCAGCAGCTATTGTATTGGGCAGCACAGTTACAGAGTAAAATTTGCTGCCTTAATTACTAGGTTGTTAGGTAAAGGTGGTTATTTTGTAAGCACATGAAAAGTAAATTACCCATGTCTCAATTCTTCTTAATGAAACACAATACTAAGGTAAAAAAAAAACCCTAGTGTTTGAAGAATACCAATGGAAAGATTACTTTTTAGTGTATAAGTAGTCCAAACAAGAAATTAGTGCATACTGAAGGGAAAATTAATAAAATATTCAAACTGCTTAAACCCTGACACAGATGGTCATTCTGTTAAAAATATCACTACTGGCTGGAAGAAAGCCTTCACCACACCAGCTTAATTGTGCTCATTTGGTGAGTAAACAGGAATTGGGGCATCGGAACCCAATGGACAAATTTGTAAGATTCACAAAAGTTGAGTTAGAATCCAATAACTCCCTTGTCACCCCAGATCTTGAATTATGTGGCTCTGACCATTTTCATGTTGAGTTATCCAGATTCTTTCATATCTATGAGACAGACTCTTCCAAAGGTACTCAGTTTGAAGTCTGACCATCTTAAGACTTAATCTACAACATGGCAGGCTGGTTCCTACTAAGTGTGGCACCCAAAGCCATGAAGCACTGGCCAGTTATGTGTGTTTGCGAGACACCAAGTTCCTCAAAGGCCTTTCTTAGTTCCTTGTATTACTGAGTTTTTCCTCTGGGAGAGGAAGCAGCTTTTGGCATTGTTAGTTAAATATTTGTGGTGAAAAATCTAATATTAGAGTGGGAAGAGAAGGACTTTAGACAGCATAGAATCCAATGTCCTAACTTTGTTTTTATTTTATTTTATTTTCTTAAATTCCACATTCCTGGTAAGCAATATAGCTCCTAGGATTTCTTAAGAGAAGACAGAAAAGATGGAGGAAGGGGAGTTTATATCCCACTCTTGGTACATACTCCTACCCACCGTTTCTTTCTGCCCTGCCCGTCCAGCTGACACTCAATTGGCAGTATCAACTCCAATCTTCTTCCTCACAGAGCCCTTCTTTTGCAAAACAACATTTATGGATCTGGCAAATAAGGGACCCACTTACATACCTGACAGCCACAGCAGGTTCATTGCTTAGAACCCACAAGATCTTAAGGGTCCCTCCCAAATATTTTCTTTTCTGGTAAGAATGAGGGGTTTCAACTCAAGGTCTTGTGTTGCATGTAGGTGCTCGACCACTTGAGTCATACCTCCAGCACTTTTACTCTTTAGTTATTCCACCCCCCAACCATGTCTAGCCTGTAATCTTATTTATGGCCTCCCATGCAGCTGGAACTACTGGCTTGAGTAGTCAAACCAAATGTTAAAATAAGAATCAGTGACTATTTCTGACTTAGGAAGTGTTTTAATAGACAATGTATAATAAATAATATTGTAATGTATAATATATAGTATATCTTGTGTATGATAACAATGTATAGTACATAATCTTGAAACATTCATTTTCTTATTGTTTTAGTCTGTTATTATCTATTTACTCATCACTAATATCAGGATGTGAACTTAGCACCTTATACGTGCTCAGATAATACTCTACCAGTTGAGCTATTCTTCCAGCTTTTTGCTGGTTAATATACATATGGAGTCTTGTAGACTTTACTGTCCAGGCTGGCTTTGGACTATGATCCTTAGAATTTTAGCCTCCTAGTTAGCTAAGGTATAAGTCATCAGTACCCTGCTAGTCCACACCTGTTGCAATATTACTTTTCTGCTGGCTTGTTGAAGAGAAAGTCTGACAACACTTGCCATATCCCTGTCTGTTCAAGAGGCTAACCAGAGAAAATCCAATTTCTGCTCACCTGAAGAGTACTCCCCAAGAGACAACCACCTTAACAATGTTTCAGGACAGCTAGTGCAATCTTCTCTCTCAAATGCTTAACATCTTTCTGTCCCTAATTCTACCATGAATCTCAACACAAGAGGAACAGTGATCACCTATCAAATGTTATAGTCAGGGCTGTCCAGGCTGTTGAGCTTGCTGGTCAAGAAGTCTCTTTTCATATCCTGGTAGCAGTCCTTATCTGGTCCAACCTTTCTAGAAGGTTGAATAAATGGAGAGCCCTGAAGTTCAGATACTACCCTATGAGAGCTGCCCTGCAAAGCCACTGCGTGCTTTTCAGTCTCTTGCCCTAGGCTGATGCTTCTAGGACATCATGGTAATTTCTTCTTAAACTGATTTATTCTGAGGCTGATTCTTTTCCCCAGTGGTAATATAATTGTAGTCTAATCAATAAAAGAAAAATTTCCTGTGGAAGAATGGGCAGGGTAGAGAGGACAGAAGCCTAGAAAATGTAAATTGTTGTTTATTTGTCTCTCTTAAACAATGTTTCACTTCAAACTAGCTGCAAATGAAACGAATTGTATTATGGAAAATTCAGCTTCTGAAAAAAAAAATAGCTCCTGATCAAGGAAGTTCATTGAGATTCTGGCCTCCAAAGGCATCTCTTAGATTCACACTAAGTATTGCTCAGCTCAGTAAATACCTGCCTTCACTTAGTGGGCAGAAAAGGAATTACAATTGCAAACCAAGAATGAGCCATTTCCTGCTTTTTCTGAAGGTAAAGATTTTGTGAGGACTTTGAATATGAACAGAAGGGTGATGTTGTCCCAGAACAGTCTCTTCAGACCTTGATTCTACATAGTGCCTGGGTCCCAAAAGTCATCATTCAATAAATAGGTTGGTACACTGGGCATCTATCCTGCCAAATACATGGCTCCATTCTCAGCTTGCTTCAGTGCTTTTTGCCAAAACATTGTGGGTTTACATAGGCAAAGTTCTCTAGACTCTGTAAGTAGTTGCTATGTTCCTCATCTTTGGAATCAGACAAGTCATTCTCAAGTGAAACTAGACAAGTGGCACAATATCCCTAAGCCTCTGTTTCCTCATCAATAAAATGGAAGCAATAAATATATCCCTGCCAGGTTGCTGCAATAATTGAAGGTTTAAACATTTGCCTGTCTGTAGAATATGTTCAGAAAAGGGGCAGGAGAATACTGGGACAGGTGTCCTGATGGCTTCCAGTTGTTGTTGTTATTATTTTCTCTAGTTTGGTAAGAATTGTGATGAAGGCTGTGTTAATAAACATCAGAAAGTGTGTTTGGCATGTTGCAAACTGGACCATATCTTACCTGTCCAGAGGTGTGAGATCTTAGAAAATATTTCCTAGTCAGTTGTACTCGAGTGTTGTCAGAAGTGAAGCAAGTTCGTCAAGTTTAAGATCTCGAAGCCTACAGCATGTTTCTCTCAATACAGGTCTCTTAACACCTGTCTGTTACATTATGTTGGACATGGGAAGATGTATTAAGCAGAAAAGAAACACCTGACCCCGAGTGTTACTAAATTCCATTATCCTTCTGTCAGAGAGCCATAGCTGAAGGGACTTTGGTCCCCACTAACCTGAATTTCTGAAGGGTTTCACTACCTGTCTTTTTATAGTCTTGTTGGAAACAAATGGCATTTTTTTTCTTTTTGCAGGTTTAGGAATCTTATTTAAATCAGTGTAATGAGACACTTCAACAAAATGTAATCATTCTCACTTCTCCATGTGTTGGAAGAAGCAGTGTCGCAGTTGAAGAGGGGGTTGGTTATATAGAGCTGGTTATTTTCACACACATACACATGCACACACACACACACACACACACACACACACACACACACACACACACCCTGGCTATGTGTTCTGACTTGTCACTGTACCTATTAGGTACGATGCGTCTGTGTGTCTATAGTAAGTAAATTATATTCTAGATGAAGCAAGAGGCCAGTTATTTCATGGAAATTTTTGGAAGAGGCAGAAATTTCAGATGGAGCAGAATTATTACTGGACCAACTGTTTCCCCTTGTTTGAGAAAGACAGTTTTCACTCTCACAACTTGAGAAAAATGGTTCTCTTATGGCTTGAGAGTCTGGATTCTGTTTGTCCGGAATACTCTATTGATGAAGAACTTAAGGCCCCACTAAAGTACAAGGATTAACAAAGTTCTAAGTGTTAGTTGGGTACTGATGGCTCGTGCCTAGAATCCTAGCTATTTAGGAGGCTGGCGTTTTAGGATTATGGTTCAAAGCCAGCTGGGAAGTAAAGTCCACGAGACTATTATGTCTAATCAACTATTAAAAAACTGAAAGTGAAGTAGGGACTCAAAGTGCTAGAGTGCTAGTCTCAAGTAAAAAAGTTCAGGGACAGTGCCCTGAGTTCAAGGCCCTAGACCACCACCACCAACAACAAATTGCATCATTTTATCTATTTATAATCATTAGATCTGATTTTTTTTAAAGACATTTGTGCTGTTATTGGGGCTGGAACTCAGGGCCTAGACTTTTGCACTGAAGACGGGCTCTCTCCCACTTGAGCTGCTGTTCTACTTCCAGCTTTGGGGTAGTTAATTGGAGATAAAAGTCTCATGGAATTCCCTGCATTGGTTTTGAACTGTGATTCTGCGCTTCCTCGTGTGCAGGATGATAGTCTTGAGCTATAAGCACCTGGCATTAGTTCGGAAATTTTTTGAAGTTAGTTTTCAAGATCATCATCTAAGAAAATATGAAAGAATTATCTCAGTTCTTCTAGCAAAAGAAACAGTCACTTCTTTGCTGCACATGAGGGAACAATACATTGATACTTACAAAAGGAGCATTATAACCCAAGATACCAGGCAGAGGGGAAATGTTTCTGGAGTCCTTTCCACTAATAATATGAATGAGAATATTGCCCCAGCTCTAAAGTTCCCTATTTGAAAGAAATGTAAGTGGAGGTTTGGCGAGCCTTTGGAAGTGACAGCATTTGAAATCCTTGTATTCCTTAGTGTACAAAAGAGAAGAATTATTTCCAGATTTCAAAACATGAACATGAGTTAAAACAAGAAAGAACAATCTGCGATGGTAAATGATATCATTTAGTAATGTAGACATTGACCTTTATGAAAAAACAAAAGATGAATTGAAATAATCAGATCAAATGAGAGATGGAGGGACCCAATAGAATTCAGAACCTCTTTCCTAGGTGTATAATATCGAAGCTCCTTTCAGGTATTATTGATGTGGGCCTCTGAATCCCTATCAAGTCCTTCAAGTTGTTGAAAGTCCTCTAAGTTATTAGATTTGGTTACTAGAGCAAGTGGTGTCCCACCTGGTTTGAAATAAAAGTAGGAAATCTTAACAGTCAATAAAACGGAAAGGTGAGGGAGGCTATGTTAATTTTGTTTGGAATGCTCAGAGCTCAGTGTCTCTAATCCAAACCCTTTCCTTTCTTCTCACATTCACATTTCAAAGTGAAGAACTGTAAGGCTTTGCCTTACAAGGAGAGGTGGCATTCCTGTCAGAGAAGAAGTGAAAGATGGAAGTTTCATAACATGTCATATCTGCTGGTATTTAAGAATACTTTGGTGGTATCTTGGCTGACATTCAAAGACTGTGGAAATCATCTTGATTGTGAAGCATGGCTAAATGGAGCTGTTAAATCGTGCCTCAGGATTTGCATTTAGTGGCATCGTGTCCATTGGCCTTGGCCTTGTGAGTGAGAACAACTATCACCTAGATGCTCTATGTACAGACCACCTGAGGAAGAAGTCAAATTGGATTTGAATTTAGTTGAGGCAAACTATAGTAGCAATATCCCTTCTCATTATGGAACCTTAGCTGACCACAAACTCTGAGAATAATTTGCCCTTTCAAAGATGTGATGAGCCAAGTATAAGAAATACTTTTTTTTTTTACAGAAAGAAGCATTTAAATTTGGATGATATGACACAGTTAATATAGCCTATCTTCTTCTTAATCCAAGTTACAATTTTTCAATCACACCCCCCTTCCTCCCCATCACCATTGTGTTCCAAATATTGGACTGAACGTCGTTTTCAAAATTTCACATTTACTGATGAACTACAAAGCATCTTTTACAGAGCTGGGGCATAAACCCCTTCAAATTTCTGAGCAGTGTGGTGTGGGATAGGGGTGTAATCCTTCATTCCTGAGCTCGGGAGCTCCTTTTGGAGCCATTGCTCTCGTCGTCTCCTGGAGCCTCATTGCTACATTTTCTGTCCTTGCCATACAGGCTGAGAATGCTTTGAGCTCCCGGGCCTTGCTATGTTCAGGTTCTCACCCTGAGTAGAAGCCAAGGATCATTTCTTGAATGAACAATATAGACATATGCCCATGGTTCTTTTATATCTGGTTAATCAGAGCTGGGTTATCTTCCTGAGATTTGACCCTCAGACTTGAGACTGGCTTCATTTGCACTTGAAGAATCTTGCTTCGGTTTGAAACTGTGACCATGGTTCCCCTTGAATTTGGGCCAGAGCAGCTTAGGCATGCTCAGGGACAGGGGAGAGAGGCACATCCATCAGCTAAGATGAAAGGGAAACAAAGGCCAGGGTTGCAATCTGGCTGGCCTTCAACGTATCCTCTGTGCTTACTCCTTCTGGCTTCAGTCCACGCCTGACTGTATGCCCCACTCATGTCTGTTTTCAGCTTTCTTGAGAGGGCCCATCCTGTATTGTCACCACATCACTTTAATCCCATCTTTCTCTCACGTTCATTCCTGCTACAGTTCTGGAGATTGGGGATGATCTCTCTCTGCTCATGCGGCAGTGCACATGGGCACCAGAGAGGCAGCAGTTCTCCAGGCTTCTACAGAACTGGGGCAAGTCAGTTAATCTCTTCTTGGCATCAGTCTCCCCGTCTGAAAAATAAGCTAATGGTACTCATTTTTTACAGCATCATCTAAAGCTGGTGATGAAGGAGTGTTCTCTGAGGGATACTGGGGAGACGTTCTTGATGTTTATGGGTTCCAAGACCATCTCAATCCTTGTCAAGATCCTAATTTGTTTATTTTCTGTCCTGTTCCCCCCCCTCGTCCCCTGCTAAGATTTATTTACATACTTGAAGGGAAGGATGATAATATTCTGGTCTTCATCTTGCCATGACCTGCTGTGTCTTGTGCTCTTTTAAGGTCTGAACAGTCAATGCCTGGATGAACATTTTGACATTGACTCTTGTCTTTTTGTTGATGTGGAGGGGGCAGTGATGAGTTGAGTGGTTTGCCTATCTTTGTCCCACGATATATCCAAAAAGACTGAGTGGAGAGGCTGGCTTCTGTTTGAGATTATCATTCTGTACAAGGCAAAACATGCTTTATTTAGGGGACTGTTTGGAACGTGAGGCCTGAAGGGGTCCTTTTATAAAATAACCTGAATCAGAAGTTTGCTTCTCATTAGTTCATTAGATCACAAGGATTCTCAAAACCACCAGCACCCTGAAGGGTCAGAAAGAGTTGACTGGACATAGTGGAAATCTACCAAAATTGATCTCAGTAGTGTAGGCCCAGACAGAAAGAAGCTAGCCTGAGATGGGAACAAATGGGATTAGGAGCCAGATGACCTATCCTTGTCCCCAGCTGAGTGACCTTGGGTATGTCATTCACTGCACTGAATTTTTTGGTGCCCTTCAAATGGGGAGTGTTTTCGAAAGACCTCAAGGGAGATTCTGGGAAGATCAAATGAATTTAAGCTTGCAAAGGTTTCTTTATTTTTGAATATAAATTATGAAGCGTTAATGTACATGAGTGGTTATACTGGGCATGATAAATTGCTGTAATTATTTGGAGTTAAGCAGAATGTATAGGAAGGGGTGAGACGATAGGAGAAGGCCTGAGACAGTGGCTAGAATCAACATTTAGGTACATATTACATCTTTATGATGTAATCCGAGAAACACACTAGCTTGTTAAGGTGAGCAATGAAATGACAAAAAAATGTGTCTGTGGAGAGGTGGTGGTAAAAAGGGAAGAAGAGGATTTTGTACTAGAATAAATACAGGAAAGGCAGCAATCCAACCCAAGGAGCTTAAAATGTCTATTAACATGGTAAAGGTTCCAAAAATGCCATCTCGGTAATGACCTGATAATCTCAGTGCAGAGCCTACCTTTGCCTAGGTAGTGCTCCTCCCTTCCTTTCCCAAGAATCAGCGGTCACTGACATCCTGTGTGAAGCAACCTGTAAAGCATGATTATAGGGAAGGTCCTCTGAATAATAGACCCATCATTAGCTTAAATTCTTTTCACCTCTTAACTCAAGAATCCTGAGAAAGTCACCATGTTAAACCCATTTGACAGAGGAGAAGCCCAAAGCACTGAGCAATAATCTTTTTTCAGATCACATAGCTGCTGGTAGGCCAGCATTGGACCTCGCTGCTCTGTCCTGCACCTGTGACATCTTGATAGACATGCTTGGACTATGGGACTCTTGATTTTCTAACACTCAAACCCATTTACCTTCAGGCTCAGCATTGTGGTGGGACTGATTAAGAGATGATCAAAACCAATAGTATGGGATATGTGACATTGAAATGTATAGCCTGTTTTAAAGTGACCAGGAGAAATGAATAATTTCTGATAAGGCTCCAGTACCTCCTGTGTCCCTGTCTTAGGAATTGAGACTGCCTTCTCCCTGGAGTTCATCTGTATTTATACCTCTTACTCCAGGACCTGTAAGATTCTCTGCAGTTGGCAAACTGGTTTCCTGTCTTCTCATTTTTCACTCTGCCCCCCAAACCTGAATTTCACTGTCTGTTCCAATAGGTGCATTGGGAACACCTGGGGGCCTTGCTGCAAAGTGCAAATCCAAAGCCTGGATATCTTTGTGAGCATGACAAGAAAGAGACCCAATAGTCTCCTCAAACAAGCTCCTCAATGGTTCTGATCTGACATGTTCTCAGAACATGTCCTCTCTTGGGTTTTGTTTGACAAACTCTGAGAGTGGGGACTGGACAATCTACTGAAATACATAAGACTGTGGTTCAAGATTGAGACAGGAAACTACTTTCTGTTCAGTTCAACCTAGCAGAGTTTAATACTGTAGCGATTTCAGAGCTGGGTTGAGTGATGAGAAGCAAAAAGATGAAGTTGAGGCAAATAAGGACTGGTGACAATTGGAAGCCAGTGGAAGAAATGGGCTACCTGGTAAAAACAGAGATAATGGAGTTAAAATATTGGAGAGGTACTGCCCAAATGGTGGAAGCTGAGGAGAGCAGAGAAGACAGCCATATCTTAGCTTCTCTCTTCTCACATCTGGTTCCCTACTGGCTATACCTAACTGAAGGCAGTCTGTGAGGGGAACCCACTGCTACAGATTCCAGAGAAAGGTCTGGATCTTGGGACCACCCAACAGTGAAAATCAATACAACAAAGACTAACGTGAATTGAAAATCTGCCCTTCCAAGAACTAATAGTTTGGAAAGTTGACCCCACCATGAAATACTTACAGTCAAACATTAACCGGATAATTGTGTCTCAAAATTTAAGGTGATATCAGTGATCCAAATAGCAGGTTTCTGGGAGTAAAAATATCATCTAGAGCAAGAGCAAGCAGACTTGTGATTCATAAGGTAAACAACATGGCAACTACACAGCTGTGCCTTCAGAGTACAAAAGCAACCCTAGACATGTAAAAAGAATGCACACATGTGGCAGTGTTGCAATAAAACTTCATCTACAGAAACACATCTTAGCTTGGCTTTGCCAGTCTCTCATATGTAAACCATCTCACAGAAATATCTGCAACATAGAAGAACTGATTGCACTGGGCACTGATGATATATACAGAACTGTAACTGGAATTTAGTTATTAGTCATCACCATATTATGTCCTTATGAGAAAAGTTAAGTCAGTTTGGATATTAGAGATTGGGGCAAAGAGAATATTGACAGTGAAAATGATTTTCAGAGGCTGACAGGTATTCTGGAAAACATGAATCACATTTCTGATGTAAAGAAGAAGGTTCACTGCTTTCTTCGGTGACAGTATATGGACAGAAGGAAAACAGAGAACCTTTCTAATCATTGGGCACCTTCAGGGTACCTTAGAAGAACATATTAGAAAGCTCTGGAGTTTTTATATGACTGCACTGTCGTGAGATTAGGTTGCAGTTTCAGTTTTCAGTAGTTTTTTATGTGCATGTTCTTCCAACGTTAAACTGATTTTAGTCTTGCAGACACTACAGACACCAAAGAAAGGGGGAAGAAACCCAATCTGAATGACTGATATTCTCCTGGCATTGTGAGAAGAAAACAGAGCATGTGGTTTGTGGGAATATCACCAGATAACCTTGTAGCTACCATAGGATAGGGCTTCAATCGCACTTTATAGTGAAGGCCATATTTTTTTTAAAACCTATTTTATTATTGTAGAGGTGAGGTTCAGAGGAGTTACTGTCATGCAAGTTAGGATGAAAGCTATTTTTTTTTAAAGTCTGATTTTACTTTAACAGCAACACTTTCCTGTTTTGACCTTTATTGGGGTCTGGAGTATCACACAGCACACTAGGGGTTTTTCCTCTTGTTCTGAACGCTCTTCTCGGTAAGACTTCTGAATCTTTTCTAGACTCCCAAACTTAGTGCAAAGTTGGAGGACTAGCCTCATACCACAGCTAGCCTATTTTCTCCAAGGTACACTTCCAACCCAGATTGTCTAACGTAACAGTCTTTTGAATTCCTTCTTTGGTGGAGTTCCTTAAACTTTGTTGTCCAATACAGTAGCCACACATTACATGTACCATTTACGTCCTCAAAATATAGATGAGCTGCAAGTGTGAAAGGCTCATCAAATCTCAAAGACCTAGTAGAAAAATTATAATATTAACTAGACCATTACTTTCTTTTTGTTGAGCACCTATTGAGATAATATTTTGGATATTTTGTCTAGATAAAATTGATGACTAAAATTAATTTCACCTTTTTTTACCCATTAAATGGATTAAAATTACATAGTTGACTACATTGCAAATGTAATCAATATGGCTTACATTCAATAATGTGATCAATAATATACATAATAATTACATATTTGCTTCACATTATGTTTTTATTCAATAGTGCTATTCTAAAAGATTTTCAGAAAACTTTTATTTATATTTATTTATTTGCCCAGTTTTAAGTGAATTTCTAATTTTCAATAATGAGTTTGAATGTTTTTGGTTAATAGGTTAAAAAAAACACTAAACATGATGAAGAATGAAATAAGGTGGTGATGGAGTTTAATTAGAATAAACATTGCATATAATTTCATGAGTTTTAAAGTTTTATAGAACATGTACTTAATAAAGCATCAAAGTTCTAAAACAAGTCATGTAAAATTTTTATCTGTCTGCTTATCCAATCTATGTCACCAAAAAATCTGGCAGCTCTGCCGAGCACTCTAACTACATTTGAAGAGATCAGCTTCATTAACCTTTATTGCTCTGGTACTTCTGAATTCAGAACATTGCACACAGTACTTTATTTCTACTACTAAACGTTGGGAGAAACATGGAGAAAAAAGGAAATCTCAGAAGCCTGAACCTTCACCTGTCACCCTAGATACTTCTGAGCCTGAACTCTGAGGATCATGATTCGAAGCTAAGCCCAGTCAAGATAGTCTGAGAGATTCTTATCTCCAATTAACCACCAAAAAGCCAGACATGGAGTTGTGGTTCCATGTGACAAAGCATACACCTTGAGTGAAAAAGCTCAGGGGCAACACCAGGCTCTGAATTGAAGCCTCAATCATGGCACACAAAACAGAAAACACTGTGACTTGAGGATGCATCTTCAAAACCCGTGCTTTGGTTTGCCTTTAATTAGAGCTAGAAAGACTAAGGATAGACAGTGCATAAGGGAGAATGCTATAATGCATGTGAATATATTCTTTAAGACTGAGGGGCTAGGAGTGGAGGGTCGGCTCCATCCCTGTGGAAATCCTCCTTAAAACGTAGGATATCCTCTGGGGACTCACCAGTTTAAACACCAATTTAAGATGAGTCACTGGAAAAAGAAAGAGGCCTTTGCCCTCCCTTCCTTGTTGAGCCACTCCAAGAATCCTATGATAAGATGAAAGGAAACAATGTGATCATGCAGCTTCCTGTCACCTTAGGGTAGGAGATCCCAGAAGGCAGTGCAGTTATTTGGACATAACTCTGAAGTTTGATGGTGAGATTTTAAAATCTCAAGGACTGAAATGATGAAACAAAGAATCAAATGACTACCTGTATCCCATGACCCTTCATCTGAGAAAGTCCACCAGCCAATGACAGGGTGACTGTCATTTTTCAGATTCCTCTAGTGTTTTAGGAAGGGTTGTTGGTCAGGAGGCTAGAGTCAACTCTGAAATGACTGCTCTCATCTTTGATAGAAGGCTCAGATGTTTATTGCAACACTGTAGGCGACTGTACCAGGAATGAAGGTCCCAGGTTCTATGGCCTCCAAGAGTTTACATTGTAGTTGCTGATTGTAGGGACAGCTATTTTGGTCTCCAGAAGCAACAAAGAATGCATACACTTGGAAAATGTAACCCTTGTCAGATGTCCTTTCTTTCTATAGGAAACATAAAATAGGTTATTATAGCCATTTTTTGAGTGTACAATTCAGCGGCATTTACTACATTCACAATATTGTGTAACTCTCACCACTATCTATTTACAGAACTTTTTCATCTTTCTAAACAGAACTTTGTACCTGTTAAGCAATAATTCCCCATTTCATCTAACAACTCCTGCCACTATCATCACCACCACCACATTGCTTGGCGCCTAGCAACCTTAGCAACTTCTATTTGACTATTTTATCCCTATGAATTAACTCTCAATATTTACCCTTGTCTGTGTAGGTTTTCACACACAATATAGCATATTCAAGATTCATCTCTAGGGTAGTACATATCAGAACTTTGTTCTCTTCAAAGCTGAATAATACTCCATTGTGTGCTAAGGCTACATTTTGCTTAAATGTTCATCTGTTTATGAACAATTAAACTGTTTCTGGTTTGGGGCTCTTGTGATAATGCCAATAATACCACTAGTGATACTTGGTGTCTGTCTTTGTTTGCAAATCCTTTGAGTATATGCTTAGGAGTGGAGTGGAATTACTGCCTTTGTGCAGTAACTCAATAATTAACTTTAAAGACTTCCAGACTCTTTTTCACCATGGATTACACCAGTGGCATTCTCATCAGTGGCATGTGAGGGTCCCAATTTTTCTACATACTCACCAACACATGGTGTGTGTGTTTGTGGGGGTTTTTTGTTGTTTTGCTTGGTTTTGTTTTTAATGATTGCCAATTTATTATAGGTGAACTAGTTTTATTGTAGCTTTGATGTTCATTTCCCAAATAACTCATAATGTTGCCCTTTCATGTACCATTGGTGTTTATTCTTTAGGAAAATACCTAATTTGGTTGAATTTTTACTTGACTTTTTTTTATTGAGTTACCAAAGTTCTATATATGTTCTCCATATGAATTCCTTATCAAATATATGATTTGTTGACATTTTTGATTATTCTATGTCTCTACTTTTAATTTACTTTATTTGGTGGTTCTAGGGTTTAAATTAGGATACAACCACTTTGGAAAAGAGTCTGGCAGTATCTCAGAAGGGTGAATATAGGTGGCTGTGCTTTTTTACAACTGTAATCCTAACTACTCTGAAAGCGGAGGGTCATCAGAAATATTCAGGAAGCATAAATAGGACTGTGGTGCAGTCCTATTTGTAAGACATGATTTGAAAAGTAATAAAATTATGAAGGGCCAAGATACATAATAAAAGTAGTAGAACACTTATGTGTGCAAAGCCTTGAGTGCAAACATTATTGCTAAATGCCTACACAAATGAAAGGAATTAATGAATGAATGAAAAGGGTAAACAAGGACTTCCTGTACATCCCAGAAATTCAACTTACCAAAAGGAAAGTATACACTCACTCACATGATGTTTTGCACGTTAATAACAGCATTGTTCATAACAACCACAATGTGCAAACAACTTAGTTATCCATCAATAACCAAAAAGATAAATAATATGTGACTGACCCATACAATGGAATATCAGTCACTGTAGAAAAGCAAAAGGTTTTGGTGTATGCTACAATACATGGTTGAGCCTTGAAAATATCATACTCAGTGAACTAAGCCAGACAGAAAAAATACACACATGAAAATACAATGAAATAGATTATTTTGTACTGTTAACATATTCTAATTAAAAACTAATTCTATACAATGTATTATTTCACTTATAATAAATATCCAGAAAAGGAGAATTTACAGAGACAAAATGGACATGTTGACCTGTGAAGGCTGTAGAGACCAGATTTAGGGGGTAATAAAAATGTCCTAAATTCTGTTATGGTAAGGGATTCATATAGCACCATGAATGCTCGCACACTTAATGGGTGAATTGTTACCTCGGTAACATGCTGAAACAACACACAATGAGCCTGGACAGTTCATTTTATACCTTACTTACCTTTTAAAACTTAATATGACAAAAGCATTTTTGTAAGACTTAAAGTGTTATTGAACATGATGTAATTATTTTAGTGCCTTGCAGTCTTTATGCAAATAGAAGTGCCATGATAAATGATACATACACATAACACAATGCGCGCACACACACACACACACACACACACACACATATATATATATATCAGTAGACATATGTATATGTGTGCATATATGTACAGAAGGTCCTTCAAGAGCTAGGTATATTTTAAAGTAAAGAGTGATTATTTTTTAATTTATCTTTTTGACACTTGTGGGGTTCGAATTTAGCCTGAGCAATAACCCTGAGCCTCCTTATGTTCAAGGTTAGCGCTCTACCACTTGAGCCATAGCACCACAGCTAGGCATTTTTAAATATTACTCAGCCTATATTGTATGATGTTAAGTTCTTTTTACAGCTCTGATATGTTGCCAATTATTAGATGTAGCCTAATTAGTGCTGACTATTGGTGAAATAACCATGTCTATGAAAATCATAACAAATAAAGATGCACTATTTTTTTTAATGTCTTAGTTTGGATCTCACATGCAGAGAACCCGTATGTGGAAGTGAATCATTCAGCTATTGACCTGTCTAATTCAGAACTTTAATTAAGTTTATTCATGAATTGGGGTTCAGGGGAGTATCACAAATGTCAAGGGTTTGCACAGCTTCTATAGCCACGAAATCTCTATCCTTGCAATGATAGCAAGACACAAAGTACAACTTGAAAAGTAAAAAGCCACATAGTTGTTCCTCTGGGAAAAGCTAGCAGAAGTTATGTTAATTCTTGAGACTGGCTCTGCCTATGATAATTCAATTCCTTCCTTTTATAACACATTTGTCCTGGAGACCACAGGCCCTGGCAGTTTCTTAATGCAAGCTGCCCTTCCCACAAACCAAGAAAGTGTTGAGAATAATAACTAAGTTCTAATTCAGTAGAATAGCTTTACCTGGGTCATTAGTACACTAAAAAGAGTTGAACTCTTAGAAAATGTTGGTCTTGATTTTGGAGTAGGAAAAGCTTGGTAGGTCCTACTTAGCTCTGAGATTTTTGTTTGTTTTGTTGGTTGGTTGGTTGGTTGGATTTTTGTGCCAGTCCTGGGACTTGAACTTAGGGCCTGGGCCTGAGGCTTTGTGATCAAGGCAAGCACTCTACCACTTGATCAACAACTCTACTTCCAGCTTTTGGTGATTAATCTGGGGGGGGGCATTTTATGAGTCTTTCGGTCTTACCTACCCAGGTTGGCTTTGAACCTCCATTCTCAGCACTCAGCCAATCCAGTAGATGGGGTTATAGATATGAGTTACTGGTACCTAGCATTGTATTTTCCTTCTTATAATGCTAAAATTGATTTATACTAAAAATATAGGACTGACTATTGGCTTTGAATTTAGCCTTAGTAAAGGGAAGGCAGGTTAAGGTAGATCAGGCCCCTGGAATCATAACTCAGGTCTGGTCACAGCTCTATGAATCAGTCTGACCATGAGGTCTCACCTGTGTACTTGGTGACATTTAAGTTTGGCTGAGATTGAGCTAGATTGCAATAAGATACAGAATTGCGAAGATGGAATCCAGAGTTGCTTCTGGATACAGCCTTCAGGGGGAACGTTAGAGGAGGAGCTGGCTGACTTCCCATTGGCTTCATCTATTACTGGGAGTGATAAGGAGTGTTTGGTGTTACTTTAGCTTTGTGTTGTTTTTCTTTTTCTTTCCTATTTTTTTTTAAGTAGTGAAGCAACAGCAAGGGTATAAGCCTGATATGAACATGGTAACATAGAATTTGACATTTGTATGTGTGTGTGTATAGCTCTTTAAGTGACTGGCTTTGGGAAACAGCTGCCTAAACCCTTGGTTTGGGATTTGAAATAGTATTCTATTTGCTGCCATGTATTTTCTCACATTCATATATTCTCCCTCTCTCTCTCTCTCTCTCTCTCTCTCTCTCTCTCTCTCTCTCTCTCTCTTTCTCCCACCCCAACTTCTCCAAGTGAGGTTTTTTTTGTTGTTGCATATCCTGGTAAGATCTGTATATCCTTTATCAAAACAAATGGCAAGCTTGGGACCATTTAAAGTAATTTTTTGTTTGTTTTTAGTTAATAAAGCCAATCTCCTTGTTCTGCTATGTTAAAAGTACATTATCTTTTTATTGCTAGTGCTGTATGGCTAGGTCTGTTTTCTGTCTTAGCAATCTCAAGGCTGCCCTACTTGCTTACTGTGTAGAGAATTACAAAATCATTAAGGGTGGGGCCAAACCAGCTGACTTACAGTACAAACCATTTCTCAAAATAACCACAACAGTGCAAGACTGATGTGTAATTTACGTCACTATGTGTTTTTATGAAATAGTTTGTGGCATTTTCATTTTTATCCCGGATGGAATCTTGTTCTCTCTCCCTTTTAATCAGGCATTTAATTTATTTTTATTATTAATATTTTCCCACTCCATGTCTTGGCGTGCCTCCAGTTTAACAGCTTTGATGATGGAGGAAATGCATACACATGCACACACACACACACACACACACACACACACACACACACACACAATAACTGATCTTCCTTCACCCGATTCTGTAACATCAGTTTAACTGAAAATGCCATTTCTCCTTTTGATGTATACTAACTTTGAGTGCTAAGTTTACTGCCTTTAGAGAGATTTAGAGATAGAGTGGAACACATTACCCATTTGCACAGAGCTATAACCACGAATTGATAAAGTTGATGTACAACTTTGGAATTTTAAATGCTTTTCAACCAATTCAAGCTATTTAGTCATATACACTGCTGAATTTTTCCTTTCACAAATGTCTTTCTGTATAATGTCCTGTAATTAGAACAGGAAATCATTGAGTAACTGCAAGATGATTAAGAGCACTTAGACTGAAAGGAAAATTACCTTCCGAGAAATTATATTCTTTTTTTTTACATGTTACAATGTTCATAATGATAGTAACAGCTGTAGCTAGTCTTATCTGTAGAATGTTCATGCTTAGGTTTTGTGAAATTATAAAAATCATTTTCAGTAATAATCAAAGATGAATGGACAGAAAATAGGAAATGCCTAATTATGACAAACATTCGATGTCACAACAGAGCAACAATTAAATGGAAACTTCAATATAATTGTTAATAGCACTAAGAGCTGGAATAATGCCAGGTAGATAAAGTTGATGCTTTGCCTTTGGTTGGTTGCTAGGAGCTCAACCAAAAGTCTAAAGCTTTGAGGAAGGAATGTCTACTGTAATAAAGTAACAGAAAGAAGCATAAATCATGGCGAGAGCCTCTCCTATTGACATTATTTTACTTAAATTGTTTCAAAACTAGACATCAAGTTTTATAACAGAAGCAGAAATCATATTTGCTTGGGAGAGGAAGAGAAAGCAAAATGCATTCTATCTGAAATTATGAGGGGTACTGTTTCAAACTCAGCTTTCATACATATTTGGAAACTTTAAAGTGAAAATCTTTAAATGTTTGTTTCTATTGCCATTCACATGCATATGCCCTAATACGATTGAGTGAACTAAAAGGCTGAAATACTTGGCAGATTTTTCAGTTGAGGTAATTAGGTGCAGGAAGAAACATGCATATTTTTTTTCCACCAGGCTTTGTAAAAATCCTGGTGCGTAGGGTTTTTTTTTTTTAAAGATTTTTCTTTTAAGCTTACTGATGTTAGAAGTAGATTACAGTGGTTTTCAGTAAGCATAATAGTGTGATGTTTCGGAAACAAGCCTCTCTTCCTCCCCTCCAACCCCCAGAATCAAAAAGAAAGTTACATTTCTAAATTGTAGAAGAGATAAAAGGAAAATTCTCCTCCAGAATTTATGTTTTCAGTCTTCAGTGCATTTGGCCATCATTAACTATTTAAAAAAATAAATAGCATTATGGATATTTGAAAGTCAATGCTCCATTAATTCATTGTGTTTGCTATTTCATGCATCTCTTTTTGTACAAAGACAACTTGAGCAATGTGCTATTCAGAATGAATGCCTGCTCTTACCCTCTCCCCCCCTTCTCCCACCCCAGCACCACTGAGGATTAAAGCCATGGTATACAGTTACTGTTTGACAAGCTGGGTGGAGCCTCACATTATAATTACAGTTTCTCTGTGGAATTCTGTTTTGGACCTGGAAAATATATAAATAAGTGAAAAAATTGACATTGAGGGAGGTTAACAAAACGTGTAATTATGATATAAGCACAGGATTAGAGTCATTTTGGTTGAGTATTACAAGTAGTGTACTTTAGGTATTAACTTTTAATAGGCAAAGTTCTTTTTATTGAGTTTGAAATGAAGCTTAATAATTTGGGGTCTCTTATTCCTATTGAATATTTCATTTTCAAGCAAGCATGTTCATAGCTTTCCTTTGAGTGGGGGTATAGAGTAGGAAAAGGGAATTGAGGAATGGAATAACATTTTTTAATACAGCATCATAATTGTGGTTTAGAATTCCAGTCTTGGGTACTAGCAATTTATTGCTAACCATGTTCTGTTGATAGAAATCAAGCAAAGTATATATAACTTGACCAACTCCAGCCAATGAGAGTGTGTTAGAGTACTCCTCAGGGCAGGACTTCGATTTCTTTTCCTGTGTGGGTGTGGTTGAAAGAAAAATCTTTGTTCCAGGAACTCTTTGTTTGTCTTTTGCTAAACAAATATGCAATTTATCCATTCTTTACTCCTTCTTAGATTTATCTGCTAGGCCTCTTATGAATTAGACAGGGGGGAAATGTCTGACAGAATATTTATAGGCAACCCTGGTTTCAGGGGTAACTTTGAGAAGGAGTATTTGGTTATAGATATGTAATATACAAGAAAGAGAAGAGTAGCTTGTGAATGTAAATGTTATTTTTAAGGCTGTTTGATTTTATTTGTGTCTATGACAAAATAAAGAGTCATTAATTGAACAATGTAGTATTTTTGTAGCTGAATAGGAGAAAATTAAGTAATAGAGAAGCTTGGTAAATGTATATATAGGATCATAGAATTTTAGTTTGGGTAGCAGGGTGGGAACTCTCCCAAAAATCATAGTTTGATGATCTGTGATACAAACCTATGGTATTAAACTGATCAAATTTGGTCTTAAAGGAGTAAAAAAGTCTGTATAATAAAATAAATATATCTGGCTCAACTATAAAGAAGAGACTCAGAATATTTTACTCAGTAGAACTGTGACCCATGACGTGGCTTTTCTAGGCCTTAACTTTCTTCTGAGGACATCTAGTATTCTTTAACCTCTATGAGTCTAGTAGATCTCATGGGCTTTCTCTAGTTTTGTAAATATAAGAGACAGTTCCCCTGGGTCTGCCTAATTATAAGGTTGGAAATTTGCCTTTGCTCAAATAATGTTAAAATCCTCGTTGAAATGGGTGGTTCTGGTTGATCATAAGCAACAGAGTTATCATCATTTTTGGTTTTACATCACCAAGCATGGACACATTAGACAAGAGCCCAACTGACCCTGGAGTCTTTTTGTGTGTTAAGTCTGAGGTTTAGCAGTATAAAACTTATAAAACGTATTGTTGGTATTATTTCCTATCTTATTTCCTACTTATCCTGAATAGAAAGTCAACATACATGTTATGTTAAACTTTTACAATAATAATTTCAATAGTCTCACATAATAAGGAAACAAGTACAGTAGAACAATGCTTGTTTCTAACTGACTGAGTCCCACAGAAGTCTCATATTTTGTTTGACCCAAAGGCATTATTGGCATTTCTGGTGGCTCATACCTGAAATTCTAGCTATACAAGAGGCTGAGATATGAGGATCATGGTTCAAAGCCAGTCAAAGAGTCTATAAGACTCTTACCTCCAATTAACCACCAGAAAACTGGAAGTGGCACTGTGGCTCAAAGTAGTTTAGCAGAAGCGCTCAGGGAGACAGCGCCCACACCCAGTGTTCAAACCCCATGACCTACCAAAACTTTTTTTAAAAGGCATTATTGTCAACTTTAATTTGGCAGATTCATTCAACATTACTACTATGATAACAACAATGACATTTTGATACACTGAAAAGTTCAACAGACTTAAAAGATAGGGGGGCCGGGAGTTTGGCCTAGTGGTAAGGTGCCTGCCTAGCATGCACGAAGACCCAGGTTCGATTCCTCGGTACCACATACATAGAAAAAGGCTGGAAGTGGTGCTGTGGCTCAAGTGGCAGAGTGCTAGCCTTGAGAAAGTCCAAGGACAGTGCTCAGGCCCTGAGCTCAAGCCCAGGTCTGGCAAAAAAAAAAAAAAAAGATAGGGTTATCATCTCACTCTATCACTTTCTTGCTCTCAATAATACTTAGCTGTCTCAATTCTCAGTTTTCCCATCTAATAATATAAACTGAAGAATATTAATAAGTATTAAGAGAGTTGTGAGGAACAAAAGATCATTACGTGAAAATTCTTTGTATATTTTAATGTTTTGGTACCTGTTATGGAAATTATATTAAAAGTCAATTTGCTTCTTAATCATAGAGGTAGCCCTTCAGTCTCTCATAGGCTTAGTTGTGAGGAGATTTTCAAAAATTTTCATTGGTTTTTGTTTCTGATTTTGTGTTTGATATCTTGTGCGATATCTGAAATAATCCTGAAAATATTTATTACATAGGACTAAGTTCTATATTTATTATATAGGGCTAAATTCCCATATTTTAACCCTATATTTGTTATATAGGACTAAGTTCTCATGTTTATTTTAGTCCTACATTTTTGTTCTAGATACTAGAGGGATAGAAAAGAAATAAGAATAAAAACACACTTCTGATAACTGTGTATATGTAACAATTATATCTAAGATCTATGTATACATCTATAAACTATATATACATTTGTATATTTATAACTATCATATATCATATAGTGCATAAAATTCATATATAATATGTTATATATGACATACATATATATTATATAATATAAATTTATGTTTATGAGTGGTACAAAGTAACTTTTAATATTATAGGTATTAAAATGCAAGCTAAAGTTATTGTAAACTATGGACAAAGCTAAACCAAGACATAGAATTACAGGTTTCTAAGATGAGTGTTCATGAACTAGTTGGGATGCTTATTAAAGCGTAAATTGTTGGGCTGTGCTTTAGAGATTCTGAATCAGGCATCCTTGAAGGCACCCAGAATCTACAAGCATCCTATGTGATTCTGATGTAGACAGTTGCAAAATGACAGACACATTGTCTTAAGGAATGAATGGATAGAGATAGAGTTGAATGTAGGGGAAACATGCTTCTTTTTCTTCCTACCGAAAGGGAGGTTCATGATTTGGCTGGTGTTTTAGAAACTAAATAAGGGGAAGGGGAGTAAATGTTGTGAGCTAAATTGAGGTGAACAGAGAAAAAAAGAAAGCAGATTTAACCCTGAAGATTACCATAGGATAGACTCCAGATGAGTAGGAAGAGGTTAGAGTCCATATGCTCATGAAAAAAAAAGTGATCAGAGACAAACAGAATGAAAGGATAAGAAGGAGGTGAAGAGAGCCCAGGAGTCTAGTGGTAGCTTCTGCCAAGACACCAACGAGCTCTTTCATTACCAATCAACCTGAAGAGCGTCACTTCCATTATTTTATCTCAAGAACACTTAGAGCAACTATTGCCACCTCCCACTTCAAAGGAAGCTAATGGGACTACCAAAGTAAAATTTGTGGAATCGTCAGGTAATTCCATTAGTGTTTAGATGCTGGCATGCTGAAACTAGTATGTTTTGGAATTTCATGATTATACACCGTGCCTTGCACAATATCCTATGGGGTATAATGACACACTGAGGAGTACTTCTTAAAGTATCATTCAGATACTGTAGAGCTTTGGCAATATTTGGTGAACATTTCCATGAAAACTTTCTCAGCTTTTAATTATAACAAGCACAGATTTGGATCCACAGTTGAAACTTAGCGTCTTGATCTGCTTTAAGATTGTCATGAGGATCAACGTTGGAACATATGTCAGCATCTCAAAGCAAGTTTTTATTTGAGGACTTGCCTTTCATGTAAACATACTTCCTTATCATTAAATGTGCCAGCTGATGAAGTGACTGCCCACAAACCAGGCAGGAGTCTAGGCAATGAAAGCCATTAAAGGATGTCATCTTACAAGCAGCTAAACATCTCCATTCACGGAGAAGCCTCCAGCCTGTACAATTAAGTGAACATAATTAGGAATGCATCCGAGTATTGGCCTCCTGTCTGCAAAGGTCACTTAGCCACCTTCCACTGGTGCTGCTTGTATTCCATCTCTGTTTTGTGCTTACTCATTTGTCTCCCACTGGTTACCAGATGGCCATGATAATGTCGCACTCCTTAACAACTGACTTGTGCGATTCCCTGCAGCATGGGAAAGGCTCACAATATTGAGCGTTTTTACCCTTGGATAAGCAAGTGACAAGTCTAGGAGTTGTTCATGGTGTGGTTATGGACAGTGATGGGAAAATGGGGCATGGAACCTAAATTTGGTGTGATGTTACAAAGGTGACAGGTGGCCTAAGGGAACGTTTACCATTTCTCAAACTAAAGATGAAGGGAGATTTGTCCATGCTTCATCTGGCTTTAGCAAATCAGTAGAAACTTTAGAGGGGGTATAAACATGTAGCATGATCAGGACAAGAAGAAGATTCACTGGTGGTGCTGACATTCTCCTGAGTTAAGTTGGTTCTGATGGAAATCTCTCATAAGAATGTTTGGGGAACTCTCTCAGCATGCGCCTCTGAGGTATGCCAAGTTACCAGATGAATCTGAGGAATATTAATAGATAAGAGGTAGGGGTGTGAGGAGCGTACAGGGGTACATGGATAAATCAGGTTGGGTTAGATCCTACTGCAAAAATTACCCCCATCTCCTAGTCATTAAAAGTACAAAGATTTTTTTAATGTATGTGATACCTCTACTTTTGATCAACCAGGGACCCTGTTCTACGTTATGTTTACTCTAGTTCCAGATTGGCAAAATAGTTGCTATCAGAGCATTACAGATGGCCAGAACAAATAACAAGAAACTGTAGTTGGAGGCACACTGGCTCTTTAAAGCAGCCATTGCTTCTGTCAGATTTCATTGGTCCAAACAAGTCACAGGGCCTCTGGACTCCCAATAGAATAGAAACATCACTTTCTCCAACTCCCATAAAGAGAACAGGAAATATTTGCTGAACAGCACTAATGACCCCCGCCCCGAGTAGCTAACAATGCTATTTGGACCCACAGAAGCCTCTCCAAAGGAAGATGACCATTTGGGGTTTCCAAGTTCTTAAAAAATTCTAAAAATCTTAGTCCAATAAACTGTGTGTATGTGAAGAAACTCCATAGATTTCCTCTTTTCCCTGTCATGATGACTTCAATGCTTAAAAAATGTCACATTCTCTCAAAATAGTGATTTGGGGAGGGGGTTGTTCTCACTGGAGACACAGCATTGCTTAATATGTCAGCAGGGTCATCCTACTCTTCTTTTTTCCACAAACAAGTCAAGCTGGGCTGATAGCTGTGAGGGAAGCTGAGAGCCTGGGGTGTAGGACTTGTGAAACAGGACAGGGAGAAGGCTTGGTGTTGACAGATTGGGTTAAAGGCAAACTGATCAGGCTTTACTAAAGAAATGATTATTGAAATAAGCCACTTCCAAGCCAGATACTCTAGCTATCTTAGGAAGTTGAGATCTTAGAATCTGGGCTCAAAGCCAGCCTGGGCAGACAAATCTGAGTGGTCCTTATCTCCCATTAACTGACACCAAAAAAGCCAGAAGAGGAGGTGATGGATCATGTGGTAGAGAAGTAGCCTTGAGCTATGATGAGCCTTGAGCTCGTGATGAGGCCCTGAGTTCAAGCTCCGGGACTGGCACAAGACAGACAGACAAGGAAGGAAGAAAGGAAGGGAGGGAGGGAGGATCAATATATGATATTTCCACTGACATTGTCTTTGTTGGAGAGAAGACGGTAATGAAAGTGTTTTCTCATTTTTCTAGGGGAAGACGAGGAAGAAACTAACGTGATCGTTCTCAGCTACCCTCAGTACTGCCGGTACCGTTCTATGCTGAAGCGCATCCAAGATAAGCCATCTTCCATTTTAACAGACCAGTTCGCCTTGGCTCTGGGTGGTATTGCAGTGGTCAGCAGGAACCCCCAGATCCTGTACTGTCGGGACACCTTTGAGCACCCCACTCTAATAGAAAATGAGAGCATATGCGATGAATTTGGTAAGTCTTTTTCCCTAGGTGAAACCTGTGCATCTGAACAGTTGTTTCTCAGTTCTTGTGAAGAGCAGTGGTGGAGAACCAGGCTCATTTTCACAACCCTATGAGCTACCCTGTCCCTCCCATTATAAGAAGCCATTGCCTTCTTGGCAGCCTCCATTTACCCTGGGTCAAAGATAATGGTGTAATATCTGTTGTTCAATATAGTCTGAAGTCATTTGGTCAATCCTGAAATTGGGCAGGAAGCATTCATGTTATTTCTTAAAGAGCTTAGGCCATACAAATGATGATTTAAAAAGTAGCTGCTCACTCTGCTTTATAAGGTGCTGTAAAAATGTTCAAATTATAGTCACTTTTGTATCACAATGTGGATAAATGGATGGCTGGATGGTGGATGATGGCTGGCTGGCTGGCTGGCTGGATGAATACAAGATAAGACTTTTTTCATATATATATATGTATGTGTGTATATATATGCATATATATACATGTTCACAAACACACACTTACAATCAAACTTACACAATGCCCACAAAACATAGATGTGTGCATCACATATCTTTATCTGCATCTCTGTCCAGATGACTTGTCATGTGCCACTGTACACCCAAGGCCTGGGGCAGAAAAGATACCACATCTCAGTTTGGGAAACCTTGAGTGGTTGCAGTAACTGATGAGGAGCAAGTCCAGACAGCTGTTCTCTGACATCTTCATTTCTCATCCCTTTGTTAACAACCTTAGATTCTACCAGAGGTGTTCTCCACAGTAAGAATTCCTCCACTGATAGGCGTGTGTGTGTGTGTATGTGTGTGTGTGTGTGTGTGTGTGTGATGGATCCTTGCAGAATCACTCATAGACCTGGGCATTGATAGAGGTAGAACACCCAGCATAGATTACTGCTGAGCTAGAACATTTCCCTGATGCTATTGACTTCTGTTTCCTCAGCAATCCATAGTATAATGATGGTTCAAACTGCAGTTATTCTGCTCAGTTGTTATAGACCTCAATGTGGTTCAGAGTGTATGGTTGCCTCTCTAATTTCATTGGTCATGCCACAAGTCACCCAGTTGGAGGTACTTTGTAAGTAGGTGTGTTTGTAGAGGAGGAGGCAGAATAAAGTGGGTGAGGTGGAATGATCTAGAAGCGGAAAAAGTAGGAAAAACAGTACGCTTTAAACTCATCATAGTCCAAACTTTTTTTCATTTCTTTTTAAAATTTTAAATTTTTTTTAATTTTCCGGGTAATGAATAGAGGGGTTACAGTTACATTTGTCATATAGTAGGTGCATTACTTCTTACATATTGATACCCCTTCTCATATTTTTCCCCATTTCCTTCCCCCACTCCCTCCTAATCATCTTGTTTCTCCCCTTCCCTTTCCTATTTCAAATAAATAAATGGATATACAATATACCAGGTAACAAAGTCAGGTACAGTAACAATATGAGATTAAGCAAAGGGCCAAAAAGAGAAGAGAAATAACATAGTACATTAAGAACAACAATCACACAAGAGAAAGCTCTTGTTTCTAGAGCCTAGAGATCCTTTCATTTAGTCTCATCCTACATGACCTTATGAACCTAGGTTTTGAGCTATTGTAATTCTCTACTAGGAGAGTCCTAGATGTGTACTAATTATTACCAGTGGGGGAAACCATCTATGTTCCTTTGGGTCTGGCTTAGTTAACGATTTTTTTCAAGTCTTCCCATTTCTTTAAGAATGGGGCGATGTCATTTTTTCTGACAGCAGCATAGAATTCCATTGTGTGCAAGTACCACTGCTTCTTGATCCAATCATCTACTGAGGGCATCTGGGTTGGTTCCATATCTTTGCTATAGTAAATTGCTGCAATGAACATTGTTGTGCTAGTGGTTTTAGGGTGTCCTTGTTTCTGGACATTTGGGTAAATGCCAAGGAGTGGAATTGCTGGGTCATGGGGGTCTATGTTTAGTCTTTTGAGGAATCTCGGTAATACTTTCCATAGTGGTTGAATGTGTTTATACTCCCACCAACAGTGTAGTTGTGATCTCTCCTGGCCACATCCTTGCCAGCATCGATTGTTATTAGACTTCTTGATAATGGCCATTCTAACTGGAGTGAGATGGAATCTCCAAGTTATTTTGATTTGCATTTCTTTTATGGCCAGAGATGTCAGACAGTTTTATTCTTTCTGAAGTATTTCAAGATCCAGTTAATCTCATGATTCACAGATTGTGAAAGTAGTAATTTTTTCCTAAGATTTTATTTGGAGGTCTTCTCTTGGTAAAATAGCAACTAATAAAACAGATGCATCAACTGAAAACATGAATATTACTAAAATCTTTGCTCTATTGATTTTTATTGAGGCATTACTTGTAAGTTTTCAGGATATCTATCCATATGTACATATATATAGCTAAATGAGGATGAATATTTAACAAATAAAATACAAGCAGTTTTACAAAACCACTTATATACAGGATTTTGAAATTTCACACAACTGTAGTTAGACATGTATACCAAGTAATTTACCCCAAACTGCTACATTCCATGCAAAGGCCATAACTTCTTTATGTAAATTGTTTTCTCAGATTTTTTTAACAACACTGACTTATCAAGTAACTTAATCTGTGAGAGGTTAATAATGTGTGTACAGTATGTTTTCCTTCTACAAAGTAATGTTTACTGTCATCTTTAAAACATTCACATAATCGTTTTATTTAAGTTGACAGATGTATCTACTACATGTTCAAATTCGCTCTCTTTTTAAGTCACGAGCTAAAAATGTCCCCCTTTTCAAGGTCTGAGAATTTTTCTTCTTTATCCCTTACTGCCAAATCCTGTGTCCTGTTTGTTTCTCAAGAGATCTCTAACTTCCTGTCAGGAATAAAGCTAAAAGAAGGCCCTCTCTCTCTCTCTCTCTCTCTCTCTCTCTCTCTCTCTCTCTCTCTCTCTCTCTCTCTCTCTCTGTATGTATGTATGTATGTATGTATGTATGTATGTATGTATGTGTCCTTTAAGAGTATTCATAATTAGATTTTCACAATATAATACAATGAAAAAAGTTTTAACCTTTTGGCTAATTTAAGAGTTATTAGTCATTGAGTTGCAAAGCTGTTACATCTAGAATTGGTAATAGAAAGACTTTTCAGTTCAACAGTAATCATAATGGCTGTTAAGAGTTACTAAATTAGTTTTAAATGTTCTCCCAAACACAAACATCTGACTTCTGAATACTTTCCTGAACTTTTTTCTGGTGTGGTTAATTTTAATACTGTCTTTCTTCTTGAGCCTCTTCAAATGTAAGCATTCATTGGGAATAAAGTCACCTTGAAAGAACTTCTAGAGGTAGCTTGATCATTTCTAAAGTTTTTTTTTTTAAGTTTGGTTTGTACTTGAAATAGTTTGTGCTTTTTGAAGTAGCTCACATAGCAATAAGGACTTCCTTCCACTCTGAGACCTTCCAGTGCTTTCTCCATCTCCCACTTTTAGTCCAGCAAGCAGCTAAAGTTCCAGAAAACACCATTTTCAACCTCCAACTGGTTGTATTTGGAAATGATATGGTTTAAAAGTATTTGTTAAAAAATGTGGCATTGAGTTTCTCCAACCAACTAACAGTTGGTGGAAGAACATAAATTTAATTAGTGACTAGCATTAAACAAATGTTCCTAATATTAAACACTGCCAGATGACTGAAACACTTCTGTCAGATTACAGGGAGTGCCAGGGGTTGACAGATGAATTTTCAACACAGTATATATTCTGTGCTGCACGTTTGGTGACTTCAGTAATTGGTCAAATGTAATTTAGGTAACAGTATGGCTAGGCTATAAAAATCAAATTTTATTGGCCATATCACCAGGTGGATGAATGGTAAAACTGATGGCAAAGACTTTATAGCATTTAGCAGCTACACCTTTGACACATGAAATTCATAAATTGTCATAAAATACCTCCAAGGTCCTTCTCAAAAGGACAGTGTCTGCTTGCCTAGGTTCGAATAATGTTTATTTTATTAACTCATATAATTTTTGCTTTCTTCTTTTAAATGTCATTATGGAGTGGGACTAGGAGGGAAGTATATAAAAGATAAATTAAAAATAGCCCATGATTGTTTTTGAGGATTTAAGGTTACATTTGGGGAGAAAGGATTAATGCACCTGAAAGGTTAAGTCATGTTACAGGGATGTCACTTAATTGAGTGTTTGGTGAGTGGCACAGAAAGCAGGTGACATAAAAGTAATTTAGCAATGTTTTGAGGTGATTAGAGATGGCAGTAAGAGTGAAAGGCTATGAAAATTTTCACAGGAAGGCAGAACTCAGACTGGGTTTGTTTATTTGTTTTAGAAGTTACAGGGGTTTGAACTTGCTAAGCACTTACTCTATGACTGAGCTTTGCCTCAGTTTTTTTCACACTGATTATCTTTTAGAGTCTCTCTCTCTCTCTCTCTCTGTCTCTCCCCCTTCAAGCATGTGTGCACTCATGTGTGTGCCCAGACACACACACACACACACACACACACACACACACACACACACACACACACACTCACACCCCTTCTGCCCCATATCTGGACCATAGTACCATAGCTAGAATATAGATACATATCCCTGTGGCCAGCTTTTTGTTTGTTTGTTTTAACATTTTCTAGACTGGTCTTGGCACCATGATCCTTCTGCACTCAGCTCACCCATGCCTAGAAATAAGGAAAATACCTTACCTCTCCCAATTATTGCTTGAAAAGCAATCTCACAAGCATTTTGCTCAAGCTGGTCTTGATTCTTCTTTTGATCTGAAACCAAGACTCAAAAGCAGTACTTGATTCCTTTTGCTCATTGGCTAGCCACATACCTCCAACTCCTGGTCTTTACTCTTAATCATCCTGATTTCAGCTTTCCGATTAGCTAGATTACAGGCGTGAGTGTGCCCATAGTGTGTGTGTGTGTGTGTGTGTGTGTGTGTGTGTGTGTGTGTGCACGCATGTGTGTGTGTGTACCAGCACTAGGGCGTATACTCAGAGCCTCTTGCTTGTTCATCTAGTACTCTACCCCATAAACCATACCTCCAGCCCTTTTGTGGTTAAAATTGAAGTCTCTCAGACTCAGCCTCTTGAGTAGCTAGTATTATAAGTGTGAACTGCTTGTGCCTAAATATAGAGATGAGGCTTTAGAAATCTATTGGGAAATTATAGATTGTTTTAAGCCCACATGTTAACTCTCAGCATTAGAACTGGCTGCATTCAGCCTGGTTCAATTGTTGATCTGTCTTGGGGGTATTATGCCTTTAGGCAACTTCCCTTAAAGGTTTGTAAGTGTTCTGATATCTTCTCCACCAGTAAGACATGAATATGAGTCAGTTGACCAGGCCCAACAAGGAACTAGGATTTTGAAAGTGGAGCTAGTTTTTTTCTCTTGATTAGGAATGATTTCCACATTTTCTTCTGGTAACATCTCTATGGCTTACTTGCATTCCCAGAATCCATCCCTGGGAGAGATCTTGCTCTGTGATACAAACTTACTTGGCTCCACAGACAGCTACCTCTGTCCCTGCTGTTTAAATGTTGTCCACTGAATAACAAGTTTAATTGAACAATAAAAGCAAGCCTTTTAAAATCTACAATGAGTCCCTGTAAATAAATTCTCCATTGAATTTTATGAAGCTGTTTAATGAAAAGTTTGATTAGAAACTATTAAAGAAAAATAGAATAGATGAAATTTCATCATTTAATCCAACATTACAGTGGTGTCATTTTCATTTTTTATTTACATTGAGATATTCAGAATAGAGTAAACATATCCTGGTTTTAATTAACCAACATCCTTACTTGGGAAAGGTTATTTTAGGCTTGAAGGGTTTTGATAGCACACCATCTGCTTTCTTCACTGTATTTTATTCAAGTCCCTTCCTTGCTTACAACACTGTGCGATGTCTAAACCTGTGACACAAGCATAAATTGAAGCATATTAATAACAGGTGATTGGAAAGCTGTGGCCCCACCATCCTGTCCTCTTTCTGCCATCTTGTTGCTTCATGGGTAACCTGCTGTTCCTTAGTACTCAGAAAATTGACTATTTTTAAGACTAAAGCATTGGGCTTCCCATGAAACATTAGGCAAACTCATTGTATTGAACATGTAATTAGGAAATGGGGTTATAATAACAATGAGGGGAAAGAGATATGAATGGCAAATATTCGTCTTCATAAAAAATAATCTTTCCTATCTGCATAATTCCTGCCTTCACTGTCCTAACAGAAGCCCCCAACACTTAACATTCTTTAAAAACCTACTACTTTGCTTTCACCTTTTTTCTAATGACTTCTTTTTAGTGAAATGCATACTGTCGTTCACATGTGTTATTGTTCCTGCTGTAGGGAAAGCACATACAGACAAATATTTTTGTCTGTTTTTGCTGTCCACCCCTTTGTAAATACATGGTGTTTAATATCTAACAGATAGATTTCACATTTTAGAAGTGTTGACAGCTAAATTCAAACAGAGACACATGAGGTACAGTAGATAAATGGATAACTTTAAGGTATTAGCTCTTACCAGAGAGCTATAAAGCCACCCAGTCTACACAAATGAGATGGAATCAGCTCTTAAAAGTAGGTGAAATGAAATGGTTTGAGGTATGGTTGACTTTGAATGAAACAATCCGTTTATTTTGGTCTGAGTTTTAGATTTGCAAAGAGGAGACTTAAAAAGTTGAAGTCATACTTATTTGCTTTTTGATCAGGGAATGGGATAGGTGAGAGATGGGCTGGGATCATTCATATGCAATGCAGAGATGACCTGGACTGTCATCTTCTTTAGCCCAGACAGAGCCATTAAAAGCTGTAATCTTCAGGGAGAAGGACATGGCTGTGTCAGTATGAAGACATATTCTGTTGTGAGGCTGGGTATGTAAAGAACTCATAGTCAAATAGGCCTCGTTTAACTCAGGGTTCATAGCTGATTCTCCATATGTAAAAAGATCTTGAATTATTTACCCTGTCTGTGAAACCAACTAGCCAGGCTCAGAATAATTCTCTATTCCACTGATATATGTGTGTATATGAATATATATATATTCACATATATATTCACATATAGTAATAATATTATATTTATGTATTATATATATCAAGATATTCTCTGTTGGTCATCTTTATTTTATTGCGTATAAGTATATACATATATATGTATAAAATCTTGATAAATGAAGGTTCTCTCCTTTTACTGGAGTCTTAGAAAACTTGTATTCATAGGAAATGATAATCTTTGGGTACTAAAGAAACTTGGTCCCCAAAGGCTTCTGGGGCCTTACTGGAAGATAAAAGTTGTCTATTTTTTTATGGTAGATTTTAAAGAAGCTTTTCAGACTTTGCATTGAACTTTCTCTTTCCATTTTTCCTGTTGGCTGAAATAATGGCATTATAGACAAAAGGGAGATAGTGGGGAAGCAAAAGGAAAGACCAGACCAGAAATTCAAAGAACAAGAACTTGAATTTGTATAAAAGAAAACAAAAGATGTATAAAATTATGTTGAATCATCGTGGGTGAGCCGGACTCTGCCTTATCTTCTATAAACCTCACAGTTTGCTAGCAATGAAAGGGGAAGCAGTTATTTTGTGGAGGATCATGGGAATTTTTCTTTGCCAAAATAGGTTTCATAGTCACAGTGGATTTCCATTATCAAATGGCTTTCTTCCTGGCTCCTGTCTATAATCTAGGCTTTTACAGGCTAGGTGTGGTACCTGCCAATCTCCAAAAATGATAGCGAGGCACACTTCTTTTCCCCCATTAATTGAAAGTGAGTGGGAAAGTACTTGGGCTTTGTGTAATTCACCATGTGGGAGTAGGGGATATCACCTTCAGAGATCTCCTGGCTCATCTTAAATGTATTCTATAATATCTAGAGAGCTATCTCAGCCAGTCACTCTTGGTAGCACTTCTTTGTCACATGTGCCACCAAAAACAGGGATAAAGAGAACGTTAAGGTCATGATACAAAATAGTGAGCCACAAACCAAATGAATCTGTGGGTAGAGGAGTATCAGATGTACTCCATCATACACGTGATAACTAACAAACATATGGGTTTGATTATCCAGGACAGTAAGACAAAAGGAGGGCTTTGACAAGCCAAAGCTGCGAGGACAGAGGACATGGAAGCTTGGAGACCATCTCTCTTGGGAAGGAATACAAATAATTTTTATGTTGCTATTCTAATTTATAGAGTCATGAAATATGGAATGGATAAGATTAGGGGACTTTTCTATTTTGAGAACTTGAAAGGAAATTTTCAGATAACTCTGGACTCCCTTTTCTTTGTAATGGAGTGGACTCAATGGGTTATGAAACAGTATTTGGACTCATGGGTACAGTAAACTCTTGTTCACCTCAAATAAAGGATTTCTGTGTATACTAGCTAATATTTACCCAGCATCTTATCTAGAAAAGCAAGAAAGTTATATCCTAATACAATAACAAGATCAACATATTCTTCTTTAGAGTGAAACAGAATTTTTCTTATCAATTAAACAATACATGTATACAGTATAACAAAGAACCAGATCATGAAAAAATCAGAAGCAAATGTAGTAGTTGGGGGTAAAAGGGGTTGGAATGAAGTTCATAATAAGTGAATGTTGGCTCTGTCTAAAAATCTTCACACATGGAAATGTTCTGATTCCCTTCATTCTGTCTGACCAGTGAATCTAGATTGATTTAACTTCCTTTGACTATAGATGAGACAAGCCTAGTGCCTGACACACAGTATGTCCTTATCAATGTATTTGTTCACTTGTTCGTTCATTTAACTCTTACTACATATTTATTTTGGATCAAGTACTCTTCTGGTCCTTGTGTACCACTGTAATGAAGACAGAACATTTTCTGGTTCCTAAAGGACTTATGTTGTAGTATATAGACAGGAGGATGACAAAATGTAAGATAAACACATATCATACCTCAGAGAAGTAGACCTCACAAGATTATTGTGAAGATTAAGTGCATAGCTACTATTGAAGAGCTCGTTGCTAGCTGAATCTTCTACCTCTTACATTACCCCACACAGACCTACTCTTTGAGGGCATAGTTCTTCCTCATGAGCACACTTACAAGAGGCCTGGCACCATGACCCACAGCTGTTATCACACTGTCTCTCCTTGAGAGGCAGATATAAAAGGATTACAGTTTGGAGCCACTGTAAATAAAAGTTAGCAAGATCCTATTCCAAAACCAAGCTGAGTGATATATGCCTGTAACCCCAGCTACTCAGGAGGCAGAGGTAGGAGGATTCCACTCCAAAGCTGGCCAGAGTGAAAACGTAAGACCCTACCTGAAAAACAAACTAAAATAGCTACGGGCATTGGATCAAATGGTAAACTGCTTGCTAGTGTAGAGTGCTTGCTTAGCAAACACAAGGCTCCCTAGGACCCTCACTCTCCTCTCCCCCCAAAAAGAATGCTCCACAAAATCATTTCATACCTAGTCTAACCACTGGAGAAAATGGGGTATGATGTGGTACTAAAAGCCATCCAACATCTGTTCAGCCCCAAAATATTTGTTTCTCTGCATGAATTTTATTTCCTCAGGCATCATGAGTCTGGCTCTTTCTGATCAGTTAGACCTCAGCTGAAATGTCAACTCCTCAGAGAAATCTCTGACATCTCTCTTCCGCAAGTTACTCTACCTCATTACCCAGTATTTTCTCATACCTCGACATTATCTAAAAGAATCTTCTATAATTGTTTACTTACGTGTTTCTAGTCTGTCTCCATCATCCCCCTACCCTACTTCCTGCCTCCGCCCATTTACTCTGTAAGCTATTGATGATGTAGGCAGTGACTCTTCTGTTTTCATAGTTGTATGTCCAGGAATCAGGAAAGTATTTGGCTCATAGTAAATATGCAATAAATGTTGATTGAATGAATGAATGAATGAATGGGTATCTGTGCCTGTCAGTTTACGACTCTCACCTATGTTCTAGATAGGGACCTTGAAACACCGGAACAATACACAGACAGAAAGTGGTTAAAACCTAGATCTGAACTTGGCTTGCTTGCCTCAACCTCTGAGGACTTCACTTTCTTGTCTACCACTAGCTCAGACCCATGTGCTCAGAAAGAACATTCAGACTTGCTGACTTCAGGCCAATTGGAAACCGATCTCTAGCTTTCTAGATAAGGAAATACACAGAAGATAATCTTGGGCATAAGTGAACAGATAGGAATGTGTAGGAATAGTTAGGAAAGGAATGAAGAAGATTCTGAGTCTGAAAACAATCCAGGTAAAATCAAGAAATCCCAATGCCAGCTGCCACTCTTGATTTGTCTGTCATTCTACTCACCCTGCTTCAACTCTTACTTTACTTTGGTCTCTCTTTGCAGCATACCAACCAAAAATGGATCTCTTCCCTGCCCAACCTTAGGGCCCTTTTCATCCAAGAAGCAGATATGAGGAGAGGGCTCTTTAAGATCTGGAACTGTTTAGGGATTGAAGGGGAGAGGGACTAGTAAACAAGCTGTGTTCCTTCTCATGGACTCTGCAAGACATAGAGTTTGGATGCCGCCAAGATTTTCATTATGTATCTCTCTATAATTTTCTGCTTAGAACGCACTGGCTTTCCCAACTTTGGCATCCTTCTTTAATGAAAAAATTATATGCCTAATTTCAAAAAATGAAATCTATGCAAGCTTTCCTGCTTCTATCACTTCTTTATTCCTGTAGCACATAAATCATTTCCCTTTTTAAAATTAAATTTTGCTTGCCATGATTTGGTAATGGGTTTTCAAAGGTGGTAGAGTAGCCAAGCTCTTGGCACAAGAGCCAGCTGTACTGCATGCTCAGGAAATCTTCTCATTGCTGGCTTGGTGTGAGCTGTGACTCCATCATCTTTGCTTTATACTCCCTTTGGAAATTGTTTAGGAGTTCTTTCCCTAACAGCCTCTTCTCTGAATGGTGATTTGGGGTTGTCTGGTCACCATCTTGGAAGAACTACAGAACAAATGGAACATGGGGAGGGAAAGGTAAGGCATTGTACTACTACTGGGAGCTGGGCTGTCCCTTCATCAAACTCTTATATTTCAAAGCAGAACTCCAGGCTTCGCTGGGCTACTCAAGTGGCAACTCCTTCTAACCATCCAACCACGGACCTGAGCAATCTCAGAGAAGTAAAGCACGTCCACGGTGTTGCAGACCTATCATGAAGAAAATTTGCTAAGTCTTCCTCCCCCAACACATAAGACTCAAACCTCCTGACCTTAATAGACACACCTGACTGCCCCAAAATGAAAAGAAAATGCAGCTGAAACTCAGGAGTTATTCTGAGGTCTAATGCTCGGAATAAAGGAAAGGCTTTACCTGGTATGGGTTCCTGTAATAGGGGTAAGGGTCGGATGCTTGCCTTGTTTCCTGGTTCTTTGAAAGACAGATTATAAGCTGAAAAAAAAGATAGATTGCTTTCTCTCAACACTTCTCCTTGTCCCTCCTTTTTTATTCAGTACTTTATTAAAGTCATGTGTGTGTGTGATGTCCCTTCTGCTTTTAGTAAAATTAAGAGCTTGCCAGGCAGTGGTGGCTCATGCCTATAAGTTTAGCTACTCAAGAGGATGAGATATGGGGACTGAGAATCAGGGGAACACACACATACACACACACACACACACACACACACACACACACACACACACACACGGGGGAAATGACGTAAACAGTTTTGCTTGTATTTTTCTTCACTGAATTCTAAGTTTCTTGAGGGATAAGTATTGTATCTTACTTACGTTTGCAACTGTAGATGCTTGTTGAAATGATATAAAAACTTTGCTAGATTCCAGAGCCCTCCAAAGCAACATCTTCTTATCTCTTTTCACAGATAAGTCAAATTATTTATTGACCTCTATCTTTCCACTTTAGCTCACTACGGATTTACTTCTCAAGGCGAAATGTCTTGCTCAAAAGGACCTAATATCTTCCCCAACATTTCAAACCCCAGAAGCATTTGTCATAAGTTGGTGAACTACCTTGGTGAAGAGTGTTCATTTGTTAGAAAAATTGAAAGACTCTTTGGTCTTCCCAGCCTAACATGATGTTTGTTCTGGGCAAGTTGAGGGACTTTTTTAAAATTTTGGTTTGGTTTTCTGGCTTTGGTTTTTGAGACAGGGTCTCACTTTTGCAATTGAGGCTAGCCTCAAACCTAAGATCTTCCTACTTTCGCCTCCTGAGCGCTTCAATTACAGGCGTGTAATTCTTAGGTTAGGATTCATGGTGATCTAGTTAGTGTTCAATGTGAGACCTTGCCCAGCCTCTAATTTATCACTCGAATTTACGAACTTCATCAAAGAAGTCACACCTGAAATGGCCAGTCCACAATGCAGCAGGTATTGAAAGTTTCTAATGCAGAAAAGGACTTTGTGGTTGTAATGATACAAGGATGCTTTGTGGATCACTGGCTCACTTCACATTGTTGAGCTTCTGTCTGTGCTAGAGTTCCACAGAAGGCCTTGGTGAGCAAACCCACTATACCCAGGGTTCAGCAGGCCAAGCTGTCTTCCTCCCATCTCATTATGTCCTTGAAATAAGAGCTTCGTTACTTTAGCTCATCTACTGCCATAAACCATACACTTACTTAACCAAGGAGTAGATGCCACATTCCCAGAACATGATCTTCCCAGAAAGAAGACTTGGATACTAATCAGTTCTATCAGGATTGGAGTAAACATAGGGATAGACTGTGATGTAAACCTCGTTAAGTTCCATCTCTGGTCCCCGGGGGCAGGGGCAGTTTACTCTTCCTGCATGGGAAGTGGGCTCTTCTTACTTTACAAAGTGTCTTCACCTAGTCTTGTCATCCTCTGTACAAGCTCATTTTCCGGGGGCACAAATGTCACCAACCACATTAGACAATCAGTCAGCTCAGTAGTTACATGTCACTGCAGTAATGGACAGACCACAGTGGGGCTTGGGCACTAACCTAACTTCTCAGCCTGTGCTCTTACTGCCAGCCCTCTACCCTGCACCCACCCATCTGTTTTGCCACCATAACTGCACGACCTTGTATAGTAAATCCTAACTACTTACTCCTCTCATCCCTTCTCCTTTGTACAAAATTCCTAGGAGAAAAAAAGTAAATAGTCTAAAACAACTCATATGCTTCACAAAATATTTTTCTAATTATGAAATTATTTCCATTATGGAAAGTACTGGTGTAATAATAATTATTGCCTCGCTTCTCTGAGCATGCACCATATGCCAGTCCTTATGCTAAGCCCTTTACATACATTAGCATACTTAGTCGTCACCATCTTAAAATAAGGAAGCTCCTATTAACCACTTGGCACAGAAACACCAGCTAAAAAAGGGAAACAGACCCAAAGTCACATTACTAGAAAGTGACCGTGCTGGATTCCAGTTTGGGTGTCTCTGCTTTTCCACTCTGAGATAATCTCCCTAGCACTGGAGCTGGTCTCCTCAGTATACCATCATCTCCTCCCTGTGTTCTCTACCCATCCAGTCCCTTTCCAGAGCATTTTTATTTCTTGGATGGAGGACATTTATAGGCAGCTGTATGTCTTAAATTTTGAGTCATTATAAAGTAAGCATTTCTCCATATATTATAATGGTTGCATGCATTAGTGGTTGCATATGATTAGACAAAGTGAATATATCACAATTTATACCATCTCTTTCTAGTCACTTAGATCACATGAGTAGTTTTGTCACTGTTACCTACTGAGTAGTTAACACTTTCGTGAACCTCTTTATGTATTAAAAAAATCACTATTTTGATGTTTTCTGTAGAAGGCATTACAGGATTTTCTTAGAATGTCTACCCTTCTTAGCAATAATAGCACAGATAGAAAATAGTTGGAGAACTTTGGCCAGTTACAGCTTAGAAAAATAACAGAAGACCTTTTTAGTGACTGTTGGTCTTAGGCAATTAGGAGAGCTCCTGCATAACTCTATCTCCTGAAGAACTCAGTGGAAATTGGTTCTTAAAGTCTCCCTCAGATCTCTTGAATTTGAATGGGTTACTTGTTACTGCTATTTTTAACTAAAAAAATGACTTTCTGTAGTTGGATTTATTCACTTAACATAATACCCCTCCAAGGTTATCCATGTGTTTTATAGGATTTTTCTTTTAAGGCTGAATAATATTAAATTGTGTACTTATACCATTTGTTCATTATCTATTTATCTGTTGTTAGAAACTTGGGTAACTTCCATCATTTGTTGTGAATAATGTAGCCACGAAGTACAGATGATCTCCTCTACATACTGATGCCATTTTCTTTGGATATGGACATACTAATGAGCTTGCTAGAATATATAATAGTTCCATTTTTAACCCTTTGATGAAGTAGAGTGATTTGAACTCACAACTTTGTACTTCTGAGGCAAGACCTATGTGGTAGAGATGCGGGCTCCCCCTTCACCCACACTGCCCTGGAACTGCATTCCTCCTGATTTCACTCTACCTCCCACATAGTTGGGATGACAGATATATACTACCCAGCCTGCCTATTGGCTGGGATGTGGCTTTTCACAAACTTTTTTTTTAACCTGGACTGACTTTGAACCATCATCCTCTCAGTGTCTTCACCTTCTAAGTAGCTAGAATTATATGTATGGGTGAGCCATTGGTGCCCACTGGATGAAGTAATTTCACCACCAGTTCCTCCTTTCTTAGTTGCCTCTGTACACATATATGGAATAATTGTGGACCTGCAGTGAGTATAGACATGAGTTAGAAGGTGGTGAGAAGGAGCTGAAGAAATGAGAGCCTGTTCCTTGGACAATCCAAGCATAGGTTCACGGCTTTACCTAGGTCAAACACAGATCTGTAATTTTTGCAAAGAACTAAGATAAAGCATGGTATACCCAAAAGGGCAGTTGTTGGGAAGTCAAGAGAATTAGGTTCACATTCAGAAAAGAAAGATGTTTTAGCAGCTCCTGTAACCTATCTGAGTCACCAAGTGTAATACATGAAGTTTTTTGAGCATACGTGAATACGTGAGAATGCGTGAATGATTTTTAGCATTTTCTTGTTGGATCTCAGGTCTGAGAATCTGATGGGAGCTGTGAATCTTCTCCTAAAAATGTGCATGCAAACACAACTATTATAATAATGCCTTTGAAGCATGTTATTGGCAAGAATGAACATATCAAGCAAATATAGAATGTTCTGTATGTAATTTTCACGACCCACAGAGTGTCTGAAACCTTTGATTAAGAACCCCTGGCTAGGGTGATATTAAAATTCCTTTTTGTTCTCACACACTTGCAAGTTACCTGTGAAACAACAACAAAAAATCATTTCTAATAACTGCATTAACTTTCCACTTCATTAACTAGTGTGGCTCATTTCCTGAGAATTTTGATGAATTAAAATATAATTATAAAAAGTAAAGTATAGTGATAATGGTAATAGTAGCTCATACCTTTTATTGACAGTTTACCATGTATTGTTGTGTTAGGTTCCTAAATACAGCTTGTGTCTCTAATTGAAACATTTTATAAATTGTATTTACTGTGATTAATTGCACCATTGAAAAGCTTAGTGGGGACAACTTCAACATTTATTGAACATCTATTGTATGCCTCATCTCTATTAATTCTCACAGCAGTACACTGAGAAATGTGTAACCACACATCTACTTTGAGCAGAGCTGTTAAAGGAAATCATCTGATCCACTTAGTTAAGCAGCAAACCAGAGGTTCAAACCCTGCCCATGGAATTTCAAGTAATACTTTCAGAGGTTATACTCTGTGCTCTTTTTTTTTTTAACCAGTCTTGGGTTTGGGCTCAGAGCATGACCACTGTCCTTGGACTTTCTCAAGTCTAGAGTTCTACCACTTGAGCCACAGCACCAGTTCTGGCTTTTTTCTATGTATGTGGTACTGAGGAATCAAACCTGGGTCTTCATGCATGCTAGGCAAACACTCTATCACTAGGCCAAACTCCGAGCCCCTCTGTGCTCTTTTTGGTAGCCAGTTAACTATTCTAATTCATTTGAATAATGATTTCATTTGAATAATGATTGCAAGAATTTGACTTGCCTTCAAATTATCTAGGATTTTTGTCAAATATGTAGAGCAAAATGCATCTGCACAATTTGCTAAAAAACATTCTTCAAATTCACCCGCGAAGTCTGTGTTTCTCCTTCCCTGGAGATGACTGGACGAAGATTCCCCATCAGGACTCAAGTTTCTGTTGCTGTCTCATCAGTCTGTTCTCATAGGCCAATTCTCTGTGATCCAGTGTGCAATCACAGGCACACTACAGCACACAGGACACATCTAGTGATCACAGGCATGTACTCCCATGCCTTACCGCCTACCTCCAGTTACTTTTGTTCCATGACAACAACCTCAGGTATGACCCACAGAGCTGAAACTCATTCATCTCTGACCCTCTATAGAAAATGGCTCTGACCTCTGATATTGACTAGGTATTGCAGTTCAGCAGCTCTCAAACATGATTGCTATGGTACGGCATTGTTATGTATACCAGATTATTTCCAATTATAAAATGGCTCCCACTGCCAATTCTGAGACATTGAATTTGGAGCTAGAGATATGGTCTAACTGGCCTAACTTTTCTAGCAAACCTTGGGGACCTGAGTTCAAACCCTAGTATCAAAGTAGGGGTGGGGTGGAGGAAGGTAGAGAATAGAAAGGGAAGGAAGAAGAAGGAAGGAAGGAAGGGAGGGAGGGAGGGAGGGAGGGAGGGAGGGAGGGAGGGAGAGAAGGAGGGAGGGAGAGAAGGAGGGAGGGAGGGAGGGAGGGAGAAACTCAGTCTTTTGCAGAGTGATCATTTAGGAGGCATTAAGAAGGAAGAAAACTACAGGTTGTTTTGCAGCTCATAAAAGCCAACAGCCTGTTGACTCACCACAAAACCTAGATCAACAGGTCTTGTAATGGGACCCGATGAAGTAGAAAAGCACTCACATTTTGGCATCTGCTTTCCCCAAGACTGTTGCTAATAATGTGTGGAAAAATATTTTGGCATTGTCCTTGATACTATTTTCAACTCCTGGTAGTATAAATATTTAGGGTATTTCAGAACAGTGGGTTGTATGGCAGGAAAATAGTTAGTTCTTTTATCTTAAGGCTGGAATAGTTGAACAGTATGCCTGCTCTTAAAATGTGTTACAAGGCTGTGTACAAAAGGCTTTGTCGTTGTTTGTAATAGAAAGCTTCTCAGATGTTCCTGATGGCCAGTCTCACCAGTCTGAAAAATATGTTAATTATATACAAGATTCTGAGCAGGGAGAGTGAACTTGATATTACAACTATAAACTTCCTCAAAGCAAAAGACAAGACAGCAAATGAAGAGAAGTAGGAATTAATGTGTAAGTAGCGTATGTCTCATAAGTATATACATATTGGGGGTTTTTAGTGTACACATGTTTGTAGATGAAAACATTCCAGGGAGGGTCCAGATGTGCAAAAATAAGTCATGGTCTTAGATTTTGTGTTTTTTCTCTCCCCCTTCAAAAATAGAAATTTAGGAATTCTGAGTCAGGCCACATTTTATTTAGATAATTCAGCTGCAGAGTAAGTTATTAATGACCCCCAGATGTTGTTTATAGTGATTGAATATTTTCAGTTGTGAAATAGTATATTCTTTTGTGTGTATGCAAGTGTTATTTCCTAATATGTCCTCCATAACGTGAATAAAAGTTGATGGTGGAGCAATTTGTATGGTCAGTATAATTGCTTCTAAGTGAGGTCCTCATTCTTCACATTTTTAGCTCTAATTGCTTCACCCCCATATGTCTAAAAATAAATATTTGCAAGTTTTGCTTTCTGTTACTCATTGTAATACAGAAAATATTTGTACACTGAGCAAAAGTCACTGATGATAACGTTCACAGTGGGCTATTTAAAGAAAGTAAGGTTTATGTGGTAAGCAGAGATAAAACACATTTTTATTAGAGTAAATGCCAAGGAAAGCTATTTATCTTATTATGAAATACTTTTTAAGGAGTGGCCAGATATTTGACTCTGGGATGATTCAAATAGATTCAGTTTGAAGAAATGATCCAGTGTCAAAAATAATTTGTTTGTGCTATATGTCTTATGTGTAAAATAGCAATTAATTTATTATCAGGGACAGAGACCCCACTACGCAGCTTATCCCGGTTCCTGACTTCCTGGGCAGGGCCCTTTTTTCCTTCATTTGAGTTTATTCCAGCTCATTAGCAACTCTACCCCAAGGTTGGCAGAGACAAGGAGAAAGAAAAAAATGAAATCATTTCTGTGCCTCTTAATAGTCCTTGGAAAGAAAAGATCATGAATGAAATAGAAACCAGTGGGGGGAAAATAAGCTATTGGATTTTGTTTTCTTTTATCCTTCTCTTCCTTTGTCAGCCCAGATAATCCATATTGGCTTAAAGACTTTTAAATGAACTCTCCATTGGAAGGCTCTGTAGTTATAACAGCAGTATCATTTATTCTCTTCATATACTCCTAATGAACAGGTAAATGCCAAAGATATAAAACTTAGCCAGTCTACATGTTGGCATGAGATGTATTTCTGAGCCCACACCCAGCTGCCCCCACTGGGCAGTTATGTACAGAAAATAACAATTTTGATTTTGATTTGCATTTGGGTACAAACACCTGCTTTACTACCATATCCTGTAATCATGTCTTAGAATTATGACCTGGTGATATTTTGCTTTAACTTGAAAGGTTCATCTTCCTGATAATATTGGCTTCTCCATTGTGTTGTTCTATATATAGAACACCCAGAATGAACTGTGAACCAAGTTTGCTTTTATCAGGACAGCTGCTGGATTGCAACCCCACCTCCAGGTTCTATTACACATGACAATAATAGTCACTCAGCAGTGTTTATGGTAATCAGCCATCTTTTGGATAGGTATGCTTTCAGGCTTCCTGGCTACAGGAATTCTCAAATTTCAGTCTTCCTTTTGAACTACCACACAGCCCAGTGTGTTGGAACTTTTTTGGAAGCTCCTTCCATCAATCAGAATACCAAATTTATATTGTTAGAGTCCCTGGAGGTGTTAGAGCCCTGGAATCAGCAATTATTGTGAATAAGAACCTCATAACCAGGGTGAGGGCCAACATTCCAAGCCTTAACACAATGGAAAAGAGAAGTGGTTTATGTTAGAATACGGTCACATTCTTCTGATTAAACCCACTCAAAAAAGACAACATTGTAATATTTTCCAATGACTGTTTATCATGAATTACGTCAGCCTTCATTTAAATTGCTATCATTTCTCTTTTAATGCTTCTTGGTGCCTGCATAATTTACAGTACTGGCAGCCTCGGGACTATGAAATAACCTTTCACAAGCACTATACAATAGTAAAGAACATGGCGTTTTTGTTGTTAATTATTATAGGACTCCTTTAACTTTTATAAAGTGACATAAAATATTGTTGAGGTATTTATGGTTCAAGCTACTTTTACATGGATCTATTTTGCTTCTGGCTAGTTCTTAACTAAAGCAATCATTTGTGGTTATTAGGCCGCCGGAGATATTATGTCAGAACTGGTTTCAGAGTATTATTATGTATCACATGTCATACACTGCATGTCAGCACTTGAGGCTGCCTTGCAATAAAAACAAATGTAATTTCAGTTTGTGTTCTTTTAGGGATTGGCTATTTGTAAGCTAACCTGAGTTCATGTGAAGGTGTCCCAAATGGTTTGGAGACTGTCTTATATACTTGTAGTCTCTTTCCTTTGGATTTAAGATCTTTCCAAAGCAAACTTTGGCAAAGGTTTCATTCAGAGTGAAGATTTTGTTTCTAGGGAGCTGCAGAATTAGCATTGACTGGTTAATTGTCCATGGCTGAGCTGGTTCTGATTCCCTCAATTTGTGGTTTTTCTGTGTAGGTTTCTTAGTCAGTCCATCCTCTAGTTAGGATCCTCTAAATTGAAGACAGTCCAGTTCAAAGGAGACTCTGCCACAGAGTCAAAGTGGTTGCCTCAACTCTCGGCAGCAATGGATGAAGGGTGGTAGAAGGAAACAAAACAAAAAACAATGTACACACACACACACACACACACACACACACACACACACACACACACACACACACCAGGAACACGTTTGAGTTTCCACAAAGCTACACTACCAAGCAAACTTTGAATTAATATGTCACTCCCCTGGGCTCCAAATACTGTGCATATTTTCCAGCCCTAGCTTATTTAAAGCAAGAAAGGAAGGGCGTGCCAGAAAGTTTTACAAAGAAGGAAAACACATTAATGACTCATGTGAACAATTACTGATTTTCTTAACATATAATTTCTTAATTACTGTCAACCAAAATAATTTGCATGATAATATTCCCCCCTCAACTATCCCCTCCCCATTTGTGTTTGGAAGCCATCACAGAGGTTATCCAAAAGCTTGTTTGATCAATACTGGATACATTTAACTCCTTAAGTCTTAGTGAACTGATGGCTTCTAAACTTGGTGCCATCACCTCCAACACAATAGGCAAAATGAGATCTCCAGTGAAACAAACAGCTTTGAAAAGAGCTCAGGGGCATTTGTTTGAGCTTGATTTCAATGAGGAAATTGTGACTTTTATGAAACTTGCATAAATTTACATGTATCCTGTCAGAGTTTTAAAATTAGACAACATGCCTGAATGCCCTGGAAATGAGTCTGCCATCCAGATTTAGAGTGCTTTTTAGCTCCTTCTTCTTCTTTTTTTTTTTTAATTAAAGACATTTCACAAGCCAACACCACAGAAGAGAATTAAGCATTACATAAGAGTGCAGCAAAGTTCGCAATTTAATGAGTGAATATTATGAATTTATAAAAAAAAGAGATAAAAAAGGTGTGAAACAGGAGCAGTTATTGAAAGCTTTCTATGGTTTTTTTTAAGTGTTAAAAAAAAAAGGAAAAAAAGTGAAAAGGCCAAGCTGCCATTTGCTGTAGCCCTCATTTTGGAACTGGTTCAAAGCTCACAGAACTCACTGTGGGACTGCGATGCTTGCTAATGAGCCCTTGTGGCAGTGAACTGGGATCATGGGTTTGTCACACGAGTAATATAGATTTCATATATAATAACTCATAAGATAGAAGAGACAAGGATTTAGGCTGAAACGTGATCATGAGAAAGAAAACAGCTATCCTCACCATTTATTTATACCACACCATACCAAGTTCCCAGGAACCTTCATTTTGAATTTGTTAATAACTGCTGCTAGTTATTAAAGAATGGTTATAGTTAATTATAGTATTGCACATACACTTCTTGAACAATGTTTCTAGCTGCACATGTGATACCATTTTAAAAACTTAGACTAAATACTGTCAGCTCATGTTTGCTTTCCTAGCCTGTTATTCATTTATTGAGAAATTTGGAATGTAAAACATCTGGGAATAACTTGGTGTGCATAAAAGCATTTTTAATGTGTATATTTCAGAATTGCTTTGGTGTATTTATTTAGAAATATGGAGGAAATTCTGTAAACATGTTCTAGAATATATGTAGCATTTGAATATGAAAGAGAAAGTTGGCATCGTTGAAAACTCAAATTTCATTTTCTATAAATATTACTCCGTCAAAGGGATAGATTTATGAAACTCAAAGGATTCCAATGATGGTGAATGATATTTACTGCAAAGCCTCTCTCTTTGCTATAGGCCAAATGTGTGAACCAACAAGTCCATTTTGGCCCCTTCCAGAGTGTGATGGGATGTTTGTGTCTAAATAAAGGATTTTTAAACTGAGTCCAGTATGTTAAGTTGGAACTGTACGAAACTCAGTGGTGCAGACACACACACACACCGTGGTGTCACAGACATCTTGGTTCTCTTCAACGATTAGCTTGTATAGTTTATAGCCAACCCTAAAGAAACTGGCACCCTCAGCAAAATTACAGTCACTGGAAGCTGAGGAGCCAGAGCAGGGAAGTTATTTGTGATTCACAAATGTCTTTCTTTTGGGAAAAGTTAGAAATAAGACTTAGAATGACGTAGCCCTTTTCAGGTCTTCTAGATTGTACATTTTATAATCACTGAGGAGCTTTTAGAGCCCTAGGACTCTCTTACTGCCCCACATGCTAATACAATTTATTCTTTATAATATGAGCAGATTTATAGAATTTAATTTGCCAGTCATTTAGAAGTCTGGCTAGAGAAGCTCTCAGATCCTCCCAACACTGCTTTCTTGAGGTGTGAAAGCCTAGATCCTGGACAAGAAGACTCTTTCAGAGCAACAGGGAGTAGTTTGGCCCTGTTAGCTTATCAAGGCCACAGTAGCCACTGAAACTTCACCCCCTTTCTAGTGCTTTCTCATCCCTGATTCCTCACCTGTCCTGGATTTCATGGGATTAGAGGATCATCACCAAGAGAAAATTAAAATCCATATGCTTTGCTTGGATAGGCATTCCCTGAATCTCGTAAAGAACTGAAATGAAAGAAAAGAACTAGGTGTGTACTTCCTGGCAAGGAAACTAACTCCAATATAAATTACAAACAAACCATAAAAATCCCCTCAATGTGAATAATCCACAAGAGATCTGTAACTGGAAGTTTGAGTTGTTCATTGACCATGGCAGAAAAACCCATGTTGCCATTGTTATTTCTCAACTGTCTTATTAGCTATCTATCTATCTATCATTCTATTTAAGTATCATTCTATTTAAGTTTCGATGAGGTCTACAGATTAAAGAAATACTAGAAGCCTGACTATCAGCCAAAAGAGAAATGTCTTATTCCCCTCAATGGATATTCCACTCAGTGGGACAAGAGCCCTGCCCTTCCAGCACCCTTCAGAGTACGTAATTCTTTTTTTTTTTCTACTTCTCTTGGGACATGATTTGTTAGCAGATAGCAATGTCTGAAAATAACAAAATTCTTACTAGAATGTTCAGTGATACAGACTTGTCATAGATTTTCTCCTTAAGTTTACGTTAGGGATCTCTTCTCTATATTGACTTCTGCAGCCATCATTCATAATGTAGAACTGACCAACCCCAAAGGAGTATCAATGTCTTCAAGTTCCTTGTATGCATAAATGTGTGTATGTAATGTATGTATGTATATATGTATGTATGTATGTATGCATGCATGTATGGTATAGAGTCCTTTCCAATCTCCTTGCAACAACTTAATCAAATTATATGCTTTTATACTGATGGATAGGTAATTGCCACATTTTGAGTCATATTCTTATACTGTAAGTATAAGGTAATGCAGAGCTAGACTGTATAGTTGCAAGTTACTTTGACAAAGCACACATATTAGGGATTAGAGGAACTAGATCCTCAGATCAGAAACATCAGACTCAGAATAAACAAAGAAAAGGAACGACTCCATGTCTTCACATTTTAATAGAAAAATCAGCATGGCATGAAATAGTAATCATGGGAAAGAAAGCTCCATTTATTAAATGTATAATAATTCTTTGGGACAATGTTAAAGAAGCTACTTCTGATATTTCTGTCAACCTGCATATACTTAGTAGTGACTCTTCTGCCTGAGCTTTGCTTTCAACACATTGGAGAACTCAACCTATTTGGGAGACAAAGGAAATCTAATTGAAGTGATTCCAGAGTGATTAGGGCAGCTTCCCTGGAGGGTCATTAACTCTGAGGATGATGTAGACAGCTAAAGTCTGTCTACACTTTGGCACACTTGTGCTGTCAGTAGCTTCGAACCTGCTGAGACCTGAGGGCCCTCTGAACTTCTGAGACTAAAGTCAACACAGCTATGGGGTTAATAATCTATAAGTAAAATGGATCTGCAGAACACAGAACCCTAATCCACTGAGGTGAAACTTTTCATTGGGAGTTATGAAGAGCTTATGGGTAATTTTCAGTCACTATTCCCATCAAAACAATATTTAACTGGCAAAAGTGACCTTCTTTGCTCCTCTAACAGTCTTTTGAGAGGCCAGACCAATTTAAGATGAGTCCATTAGCACAGATGCAGAGTGCATTTATAGCTCATGGGGTGAAGGAGGAATCTGAAATATAGAAGTTCTGGCTAGTGTATTCAATCCACTACAAATCCTTTGTCCTAGTGGAGAGGGCCTGAGCTGGAATCTTTGGTTGGCCATGTCTTTGCCCTTGTCACAGCAGGAGGAAAGTAGAGCTATCTGTACAATTTATCCCAAGTGTTTCCTAACGTTTGTCCTCATTTCTTGTTCATTCCATTGTTGTTATTTAAGTCACTTCATTTTTGTGACTCTTCTCAACTTCAGTTCAACAACACTAACACTTGCTTTCCATAGTTAGAGGATTCGCCAAGACAGTGTATGGGAAATGTTTTGCACTGAGCCCCCAAAATCAATAGTGTTTCTCTACTAGCCAGAGTAGTTATGATCACAGGAATCTGGTAATGTCCTCCCCTTTCCTACTTCTCAAATTTTGAGTCTTCAAAATAAGAAGGTTCTTGGTATCTTGAACAGCCTCCATATAAAGATACAGGAGACCCCAACTTAAATGCCCTCCCTGACTGCACATGTAGCATCAAGTTCAAGCTTTTTTGAGGCCTTTGCTTAAAATGCCAATAAGGATGTCCTCAGCGCAGAGTGCTCTCCTGATTTATCCACCTCGTTTCTTCCTGCTCAGGCCACCATTCGTCAGCTCAACATGTACTTAGGGAGAAATTATAGCAGCACCACATGAGGTCCTGCTTAGACATTACTGAACGAAGCAAACCCAACTCCTAACTTCATGATTGCTACAATCTATTAATAGCCATTCAGAGAGAGGAATATACAACAGAGTCTTAGCTAAATCAGTCTCTGTTGTATTGGTGGTAGTGTTTGTACACGCCATGAGGGGTGAGGTTTAATAGGACACCTCCATTTCTTTTGCTCTGAGGCTTATTTCAGAAAAAGTGTGGAAGGGAACCTTTCTGTTGAGTTTATAATAGCAATTACAAGCTGATAAGGGCAAACCATTCATCAAACGCTCATAGCTCCAGACTTTTATCTCTTTGGGTCAAATGTTTCCTGATTGATATTGACTACCATATCTTAAGCAGCGCTGAACAGATAAGAAGCTAGAAAAATTCCTTTGAAGGAGATTGGACAAAATTATGTTTTCTGATTTCTTTTTCTTTTGAGAGGGAGATTAACTTCCTATTGTTCTCATTAGAGAGTACAAAAGCTACCAAAGTCCAGAAAAGCTTCCATAGGTTGAGGCTCACTGAATTCCCAACATAGGCGAATTAGCATGGGTATTGCTTATTTGTTCCTGTTCAAAAATCATTTAGAAAGAACTATCAAAATATTGAAAATGACCTTGTACTAAGATATTTAGGAATAGACAATTATCTGAAGAAAAGACAACTTGCCATTTGGTTACTGTGTATCAATACGTTACTGGAAACTATGTTGTAAGTGAAAGTCTTGTAGGTTAAGAATAATTCATGTTCACAGGACATTTGTAGATGCAATGTTTTAAAAGAAGGGAGGGTTGATTTCTGACCAAAGACCCAATATCTAGCTTTCTATTGAAATAGCCATAAACATAGTAATTAATCAACTGTGTACTCAATTATAAAGTGTATAATTAGATTCTGAACAGTAAAAATCTTCCCAACGTGTATATAAATCAATTAAACGGGCAATACAGTAACCAATCACATAAAATTATATTTAACCAGATGTGTCATCTATCATAGTGTTTTCCACACCGAGCAGACTTCTTATCTTTCATCTTTGTGATTCATTCCTGATGGGGTTTTTTGTTGTTTTTGTTTTTTTTATTGCAACAAATTCTGCAGTAAAGGACCCTTTTGTCTTTTTTTTTTATAGGGAACGAGGAAGTGAAACACTCCCTCTTTGCAGATGACATGAATCTGTATTTATTTTATTTTATTTTTTGGCAGTCCTGGGCTTGAGCTCAGGGACTGAGCACTGTCCTTGGACTTTCTCAAGGCTAGAACTCTACCACTTGAGCCTCAGCACCACTTCCAGCTTTTTTCTATGTATGTGGTACCGAGGAATCGAACCTGGGTCTTCCATGCATGCTAGGCAAGCACTTTAACCACTAGGCCAAACTCCCGGTCCCAGGACCCTTTTGTCTTTTTTTTTTTTTTAATTTTTTTTTATTGTAATTAGTAAAAGGGTTACATGATATTTGCCAGATAGAAGGTGCATTAATTCACATACATTGATACCCTTTCACATGTCTTGGTACCCATTTCCCTCCCCCCCCCACACCCATCACCCGTCTTGGTTTTCCCCCTTCCCTATCAAATTTCAAATATCCAAATACAAATAAATTCAATATATCAGATAACAAAGTGAGATACTATACCAATATGAGATAACCAAGGGACAGCAAAGGAGATGAGAGACAACATAGTACATTAAGGACAACAATCATTCATTATATGGCTTTTGTTAGGACCCTTTTGTCTTAAGCCATGGAATTAAGTGACATGATTAAGTCACGTGAGTATTTTTTAAGTGAGTTTGGAGAAGGGAGATTTGGGATACTTTCTAATGGCTTTTTGGAAAGGAAATCTGGATTTGTCTGTCTGCTTTTCTTGTAAATTTCCCTACAAAAGTCTTGGGCATTTTTATTTAGGTTCTGGTCTTGCTGCTCTATCCACAATTATCAACTCTTGCCCGAGAGTAGCTAGATGACCTTGGCTTGCTTGTGTGCTTCCTGTAGTAGCTGCTTAGCTATTACAACAGCGATGTAATTAGAAAAACGTGCTAAATACAAATCATACTTGATCTACTTACTGCATGTTGAGTAGCATAGGTATAACTTGTGGCTATATTGTAGCTCCTGTAGGTATACAAATCCTTCAAGTCTTATATGCATAATCAAGGTAGCCATTCCAGGAAGGCTGACGGAAGGCAAATGGAGCTAGTTGCAAAGAGCCAGTTCTTTTGCATTTTTTTGACTCTAGAAACTTGGAAGGAATTCTCAAATACTTAATAGATGTATTTCAGAATGGTATAACTTTTACTGGATGGAAGCCCAAGAGGTAGTTATATCTGGTGAAGATACATCAGAGACTCTGGCCTTACAAATTCTCCCATGTGCCTAGGCATAGTTATGCTGAGAAATGGCTTTCTAATCAGGTGTCAGTGCCTTCTTATACCATCTGGTCACTTCAGTTGGGTTTAGATTCCAAGTGGCTTTTCCATAAATGAAGTGAGCTATATACTGAACACTTATGGCTAACCCCTAACAGTTCCCCAGAGAACAATGGACTGGGGGCAGAGCTGCCAGTGGGCATGACACAAAGAACTTCTCCACTATCATGGAGCTTCCTGTGGTTCTTTTGATCTTTTAGTTTCTGTGTTACCTATTAGCAGACATATTTGATGGGAACAGTTTGTTCATTTACTTATCTAATGGCATTTACTGATGACCAACTATGATTGTGTATAACTTGACATAGGAAATAGAATTAGTACACTAAAGAGTACAGCCCAGGGCTAGCCTCAGACACTCAAGTTCTAGCCCGGAGACCTTAGGATCACATAATTACAATAGTAAATAAGTAACATGGAGCCTTCATGACAGATTCAGTAGATAGGGAAGATATACTTTTTTAAATGTTTTTTTGTCCCCTTGAACATAGTATTGTAACTAATGTCATTGAGGGACTAGCACATTTTACAAGTGACTAATATATTAATCCCACACTTCCCTTCTGCCTCATAGGATTGTCAGTTGAGTCAGGGCTTAGAAATGGAGCTTGATGAGTTTTGCTCTATATATGTTGACTAATACCAATTAAACCCCTAAACATCACACACAGATGGATTATGTCTCTTTCACTACTTTTAAAGACCCAAAGATGCACCTAGTTAATAACCTGTTTCAAGTCCTTAATAAAGAGCAGGCTAATTAAACAATGTTTCCTAACTGAAATGTATAAATGAAGAATCAAATATTAAAACAGGCAACTTCAGCCTGCAGAACAAAAGAAAAATCAACGTGGTTTAGTGGAAATGAAAGCAATTATTGTGAGCCTTTTATCACCAAGGGTGACACATGCAAATATGGTCAAGTCCCAGGGACAAGGAGGCTCTTGGTAGATTGAGAAGCTAAAGTTAATGTCCAAAACACCAAAAGACAGAGCAGGGAGACTTGGGTACTGGTGACTCATGCCTGCAATCCTAGCAACTCTAGAGGCTCAGATATGAGGATATGGTCTAATATAGTCAAGAAAACAACAAAGTACTAGTCTCTGGACCTGTGGTTTAAAGCTAGCCCAGGCAAGACAATTCATAAGATTGTTATCTTCAGCTAATCAGTGTAAATCCAGAAGTGGTGCTGTGGCCCAAGTGGTAGCATGTCAGCTTTGAGTGAAAAAGCTAGAGGATTGTGCCCAAGCCCTGAGTTCAAGTCCCAGTACCAGTATATACATGCACTCAGATATCTTTCCTCATGTCTCAGTGAGATCAACATTCTAATAATGTTCCCAGAGCTTTCACACTTGATTCCTACCCATCACCCCACTATTCCTCACTCTTTTCTGTTCTCTATGCTGTAAGAATAAAGACAGACACCCTGTGTGTAGCCTATTTATCCCAGGTAATAGAGAATATTGAGGGTTATATCACCTTAGACTCAGAAAACCAATGTGGTTCTGCACCCCTGAAAAACAAGTCTTTTGTTTCTTTGGAGACCTAAGAAATACGTGATCATTATGCAAATTGGTATCCAAGAAATACTTATTGAAAATTATTCTTAAGAATGCTAGTTACTTACTCTTAGTTAAGAACAAGATGACTTTTCTTTAGTGATATGGAGAGAATAGACAAGCTTGTGCTTGTGTCTGTCTTGGTTTAAGAGAGTGATGAAAGCACTAAATGCTAGGTTGAGTGTTGAGTGAAGTGTGAAGTGTATTTCAGGTATCCTTGCAGTCCGCGTCCAGCCCAGATCTTTCTTGACCACCTTGGCCCAGGAGACAAGGTCTATTTTAAGGCAGAAACTGAGGCAGGTAGCACTGGAGAGTCAAGAAGATGAGCTCTGCTGATGAATGGGTCTGTCTCAGTATCACTCACTGTAACTGTGCATGGCAGTAGTGGGCATTTGCTTCTCTGTGTCTCGGTTTCTTCATTTTAAACCGGAGATAATGATCTACCCAACTTCAGGGGATTTTCTATGAGGACTAAATGAAAAAAGCTTTAACACAGTATCTGGTATAAAATACTCACACGATAGTTACCATACATGCACAATTAGCATAACTCCCAAAGGATCTGTTAATCCTCGTGTAGTCTTGCAGATTTTTTTGTGGAGCAGTTTAGGGTGAAAAGAACACTTCAAGGTCTAAGATTTACTACTCAGAATATTCGAGAGCTTCTGTCTTCCCGTCCTTCCTTCCTTTCTTCCTCCCTCTTATACACATCATACAAACTGCTCTTGGCTCCAGACAGGTCATGGCCTCTCTGATCTCTATAATTCTCTAAAAGTCAGCTTCCTTGTTAAACTTCGCAGGGAAGACATAATGATTGTCTGGAATTAAGTAAAATCGAGCTAGGAAATACTGGGAATACAAAGTGGAATGTGAAGCCCAACAGTAAAAATAATAACAGCAGTAATAATAGAGTCCGGTACTTATGCTTTAGTTTTTATGTGTCATACACTAATCTGAGCCCTGAATCATTTTCCTACAGCGTACAAAGGAAGAGAGAGAGATTGTCCATGTGAACTAGGTAGTGGGTAGTGGAAAGTGTGTAAAATTAGTCTCATTTACCCTTAGGTTTTATCCTAATGGAAATGTATGACTCTCTGCTTCACTGTAACAAAAGATGGAGAGCATCTTGGGACTACTTCTACCTCTGTTTAGTTTAGATACCTGACTCAAGGTATTGAAGCTTTTATGTTTTGTATTCCATTGGGACATTGGAATGTCATCCTCCTCCCCCACCCCAACCCCCCACACACTGCCAAAAGAAAAAAGAAAGAACAGAGAAAACACACTATACAATAAGGTATACGTTTACTGGTAAGAAGTACAGAACATTTGGCATCAGCGGAAAGCTTAGCCTTTGATGTGGAAATAGAAAAGTTTTTGTTGTTTCCATTTGGGTCAGAGAAAGAGATGTTGGCTCTGAGATAAGTTTAGTGGGTTCTGAAGCTTGACTTGATCGTTGATGAGGCACAAGTTGTCATAAGCCAAGAATAGGAAAGAATAAAATAAAGGAGTCTAGGACTAGAACTGTGGCTTGGTGGTCAAGTGCTTGCCTACCAGGCAAGAGGCCCTGGGTTCAATCCCTCAGAATCACATTAATAAGATGAATACAAACTTTAAATAAAATAAACAAGTCAAGAGAAATGTGAGAGAGTAAAACGAGAAAATATTTAATAAGATGTATGTCTTAGTAATTTTGGCCGTGAATCTTTGTTATACAACAAGGCTGCTTCATGTTTGAATGAGGGCTAACAGGGGAGGGGAGAGGGGGGGGGGAATAAAAGACAAAGAATCATAGATGATTAATTTGTGGTGAATCATCTCCCTGTGACATACAGAAAGTAACATCCTCTGGCTACCCTATTGTGGACGTTGACCTAAGAAGGAAATCTTTTATTTTAGGCATGGCAGGATTCTCAGTCTTAAACATTTTCCTCTTGTTTTTGAAAATGTTCATAGGATTCATGCCTCTTGCATGTATTCAACAATAGTTGCCTAGCAACCATCAAGAAGCATTTTTGGAGTGCAAAGGGTCTAAAAATGAATGAACAGCAAATACAGTTCAAATTGCAGCTAAGATGACCGAGTTTCTGATAGCAGTTTCAAAGCTGATAAACCAGGAACAAGACAGGGACTGCACAGATTTTAGAGTGAAAAGACCCTGTGTGGAAATGTCCTGTGGAAATGTCCTATTCATCTTGGACACTTGCAAAGAAAGACAATGTTAGCCCCAAGAGGGACCTCTGTGTAGTTTAGTCTACTTTTCTGCCTCACAGCAAGATTGCTTCTTCCTACACAGTCCCAAATGAATGTGTAGCTAATGGGATTTTGGAGAACGCTTAAGAAAAAGGATGTATCATGACTGCTTTAAGACTGTAGTTTGGGATCTTGCAGCCCTTGAACAGAGCCCCACTAGGTAAGGAACATGAGTTAATCAGAAAATTAACCTCGTCCCTGCCGGTCAGTAATTTACAACATTCGTTGGCTCTTATGATCATTCTTTATTTGAAGTGAAAAGAACCCAAGAGCTCTTTTGGAGTAGAGGTCACAAGATCAGCTTCTACAGGGAAGGTAGGTGGAGTCTGGAAGGAGTTAGGAAGGAAGAGTCACCTAACATGTCATCTCAAGAGGCAGTTGCTTTTCAGCTCATCTTTTGTTATATTATAGGAATGTGTGTACAGAATAGTTGAGACTAAACTTTTTTTCCTCACCTTATCTGAAAATATCAATATATATACATATATATATATGCACAAGCTAAATACACCAGGCCACTTAGATACAAACCATGATCTGAGTAGCTCATGTCTTCCTTTCTTGTCTAAAGAAGCCATTATTTTACAAATAGAGAAACTAGGGTCTGGAGAGTAAGGATACTTAGACAAATTACATTCAAATGTTAACTCCTTAAACTGTGTTGTATATTTTAATCACCAGTAGGGCTAGCCCAGAAACAGACCTACAGGGTCGATTCATTGAATATTTATTAAATTGACAAATATTGGAAGAAACAAAGCCAAGACTTAGTTTGGCCAAGTTTTACATTGCTCCTTTGATTTCCTCCTTTTTTCCTATGTGACCTCTGTCCTAAGTGCTCTTCTCTTTTGCTACATATAAGGGGGTAGTTACAGTGTGATGCAATTCATAGAATGTTCTAGTGAGACTCTCTGAAGAGCCTGGAATTGAGGCTCAAACTTCCTTTAAGTGTAGATTTGTCTGTTCTGGGAACAATCAGAAAGTAGCCTTTGTTGTCCTTTCTTTTCTCAATTCTCAATTTGTTGCCTGTGTATTTAAGCTCCTGCAATGTAGAGTCTTCTGCATAATGATTCTTAGATATAGGGAATCCATGATATAGGGATCCTCTCCAGTGACATTTCAGAAATATCCAACGATTAACTCCGAGAATGAGGATTCTTGGTGTTTCTTCTCTTTCCATCCCCATTTTCCTATCAACCTTTTACTGTGTCATTACCATTCTGCACATGACAGACATCCTGTCCCCTTTTGTCAACCTAGTTATTGTATTAGATAAGCTGCAGGCACAGACAGCATTTCAGCCTCCAGAAAGACATGCCAGCTGCTAGGGTCAAGTGATACCGAGTTTTCATGCACTTTATCCTTTCTTCCTGGATCTATAAAATTCTTAGTTCTGTATTGAAGAACTAGATGTTTCCTGAGTGGCCACATCTGCAGCCAAACACTGACTCCTTGAAATGCTGGAAGTGATGTATTATTTCCTTATTTCCATGAATGTATAAATGCTGGCAATAATAATAATAGTAATGGCTGTCACCATTCATTCATGTCTTTTGTGTGCTAAGCAGTGCACTCAGCCTGCTGTTGGATGTTGCTTTATTCATGTTCTTTCTATATCATTATCTTTCAAAACAGAGATCTGATCTCCCTTTTGGTAAGTGGGTAAATTTGACTTGCCCACAGTCATATAGTTGCCTGATCTATCAAGTGAACTCAAAGACACTTGCTCTCAAAGCCTCTGCGCTCTGCTTGTTTGTGAAACTTAGGTAGCCAACAGCAATTTTACCAATTTCACCAGCATTGTGAGAATGAAAGAAAAGATGACGTCTGGTTTTTTTTTGTTTTTTTTTTTCAAGAAACTAACTTCAGGGGCCATTTTAAGACAAGTGGATGGGTTTTGCATGAAGCTACATTTTATTTCAGAATAGTGTCATTTGCTGGTGAACATAATCAGATCTAATGTCATCTGCAGCTCTCTGCATGTGTGATTTCATAAGAAAAAAACCAGTGTAGCAGTTTATTATTATAAAATTAGTATACCATAGAACAAACCTGGGATGCAAGCCAGATGAAAGAGACAATGAATAGTTATATAAGGTTTTGGAAGCGCATGAGGTAGAACACAAGCTCACTGTCTTTTCTTCTCAATTGTCTGCTGTTTGTTAATGCTTCCTTTTCAACATGATTGCATCTCAGTTTAATAGCACTTGCCATCTCAGGCTTTATGGTGCCAGGCCTGACATAGTTTCATCCCTCCGGTGCTAAAAATATTGCATGTATATATTCAACCACAGCCCGACATGTTTAGCTAATGGGTTACTCAGGAGCTATGCGCTTATATAATTAAGTGATGTATGTAATTTTGTGTTAACACATTTGCAATGTGTGTTTCCCTGGTGATTGCAATGCTTTATTCTGTGTAACGAGTGACATTTTAATTCCCGAGGAACAATTTCCTACCTTGATTCGCCTTGTTTTTGTGGCAGGGGATTATTTTGCAATCAAGATAAAAGCATTATTTATGAAATTTCTAGACTATCCCATTACTGGGGAACTTTTAACTGCAGATCAATCTCCTATTTTATTGATCTTTGTTAAAAATCTTTATTGGAATTTAAATTTCATCTCTGTATTATAGATTTGTCTTGCATTTTATCTGTAAGCACTTTTTTAAGGCAGATTGGTACAGATAAGGTTTCTTTAGGGGGGGAAATCATTTTCAGTGGGCGGTATAGAATCCTCCCTCAGGAGCTTTATTTTTCCCTTATTTTTCTGGTGACTTCTTCTGGAAAGCAGTTCAGGAGGACAGCCAGTGTGCCTGTAGTGTTGAGGGTTTTAGCAAGACAGGTCAGAATGTCTACCCACAGACAAATCAGGTTTCTGTTAACTATTTCATTGCTTATTAATAGGCCAATAACGAAGTTTCAGAGTCCTGCAGTAGGGATTAAAATGTGGGTGTAAATGTCTCCCAATTATTAATCCTAATTGCAACCTAGGGCAGGTATTTGCAGGTAGAGAGATGATCTATCTTGATTATGAAGCCACCTTATCTTCTTCAGAGCTGTTTTCTCAGCCAGACCAACATCAGTGCGACTTACCCAACATTTGCTCTATTCCTCCTAAGTGCCATGCATTTATCTCAAAATACAGGCGAGTTGGTCTTTACCAAAACTGGTGAAGATTGCTCATGAACCATTTATTAAGCACCTACTATAAAGATGCTACCACTGCCCATGACCTCTTTGTGGTGAAGGCAGAGATGTAGAGATAAAGCAACATGCTAGGACAGCGATATACTTTCTATGGAAGTTATTGACAAAGGTCCTCTCATTCAGATAGAGATGAAGGAAACTGAAGATAAAAACCTAGAACAAGTGTTGGCATGAGAGGGAGAGAAAGGCTGAAAAAAGAAAGGCATTTTCAGAGGAAGCCCAGGAACAAAGGTCTTCAGGGGTAAAGCCATGTAATATGCCTCAAACCTCCAATGCATGACTGCCAGCTGTGACAAAGGAGATTCTCCATGCTGGTGCTCACACCTATAATGGCCTATAATCCTAGCTACCCCGGAGGCTGAGATCTGAGGATCCTGGCTGGAAACCAGCCCAAATGGGAAAGGCCATGCCTCTTGTATCTCCAATAAACCACCAAAAATGCCAGATGTGGTGCTATGGCTTAAGTGATAGAGCAGAAAAGCTAAAATACAGCACCAGCTCTGAATTCAAGCCTATAGACTGGCGCCCCCTAAACCTCCCCCGCCCCCTGCAAAGAAAGCAAAATAAAGGAGGAAGTGGTGGTTCCCTATCTCCTGGGGAGATATTTCTAGTCTATGGACCACTCCTTAGTCCAGAGTTCCTGGATTCCCAAAGCACAAACTTCAATCTAGGAGGTTGTTTGGGGTTTGGGGTTTTCTTTTTCTGTTGCTGTTGTTTAAGCCTAGCCTAAGAAAAGCAAGCAGGTGGCAGCTATTGTTTGACCTACAATATTATCCCCTTCCTCCCAGTCCTTCCCATTCAGGGCACAGCAAACCACTGGGGTGTGCAGGGTGCATGTGTCCAGGTGAGCTTTCTGGGTTGTATGTCTTGGCATTTGAACACAGTGGGAATGTTCTTGTCTGTTTCCCCCATGGCTGAGGTTCCTTGGAAAGAGTGTTTCAGTAACAGGGGCCTGCGATGACAGTGATGGCCCCGCCGAGGCTCAGAGAAAGGGTTCAAAACCTATTGCAAAACCATCTGCTGCCAAGGCGAATGCTGCTCTTAGCCCAAGAGGCCAGGAGAAAGGAGAGCCTCGAAGTTCTGCTGCCTGCTGGGTCCATCAGCAACTCTTGGGTGCTTGCCTTCTTCCATGTTGTAGAGGGAGAAGATGGACTCCACAGAGTGCCCAAGATTCCTCTGAAGCTGTGAAATGCCATAGTTCCATAAATTGGTCAAGTGAAGACCTTTGCTTGCCTTCACATCTTGGATTCACAAGCTCCAGCAGCACTGGGTCTTGTATCTGATCCATCTGAAAAGGCAAGGGCTGTTTCCCCCAATTCACAATTCTTGTCTTGTCAGGGTTCCCTGGCTCTGTGTTTACAAAGCCATCTACACTAGACTTCAAATCGAGATTCATTTTTTAAGATACTAAAGAAATCCTTAAGCCTCTGAGTATTCCTGGAGTCTAAGGCAGCAGGGATCAAGTAATCCATATTATTAGCCACATCACCTGGGGCTGTCACCCAGCAGCCTCAGCATTGTTTTCAAGCCACAACCCCCACCCCGCCCAACACACACACACACATACACTTCTCAGAGCCCTCTGGCTGTGGTTAATAATGTCAAAAGAATGTTTTTAAATTGCTCTTTGGTTGATTCCTAAGAGTCACGGCTCCTCACGTGGTTTGAGTACTGGGCTAGGAGTCAAGATCTAAATTTCATTCCAGCCTCTGTGAACATTTTAGCCAGGTTCTTCCTCATCCTCATCCTTTAGCCATGTTTTGGTTTTCCCATCTGCAAAATAGGCAGAAAGTAGTTCGGTCCCTGGAAATACAGCTTTATTCTACACAGGCCTGGCATTATATTATAGAGGCAGAATATCATTTTTCTTTCCATTATAGGAATTAAACAAAAGTCCTTTCAGTACCATACCTTGTGTAAATGCCTCTGCTTAAAAGCAGATGAATTTCAGAGGTCAGCAAATACTGCCCCTTTTATTTTATTTTATTTTTTTAAGCTAAACAAGGCTAACTGGGGAATTCTTTTCAGAATAAAAATACATGAAAGGAAGGGTATTTGCACAATAGTACAAAGGAGAACAAGACTCGTCATGTTTTGCTGAAGAGCTCACAGCTGTTTAATTTTATAGTAAAATTACTTTAAGAACTTTGCTAATTCAAAGACAAAAATCAAACAACTGTTCTTGCAAAACTGAACTTCCACGTGTGAGTGGAAGAGAAGATGAATCTGCCTGTAAGATCAGACTGAACAGGCAGAGCTTTTGTTCATACTGAATGGAGGAGTGGCCTTCGCTCAAAGACACATGAAAGAAAGAAACAGTAACTTCACTGATAATAAGATGAAAAATAGTTTATATTCTTGTGTACTTTCCCTGACTTCTCCCCTAGCTTCGTCTTAAACTGCACAGTTTGTTTTACTACAAAGTTTGTTTGCTTTTTGGGGATGGGCCTGTTAGGCAGGAAATTTTCCCAAAGCATACAGAAGGAAATTTTAAATGGTGTTTAAGAAAATAAAATCTAATACCAAATTGCATAACTGATGATTAAGTTTGGGGCTTCAAAAAAACACCAAATTGTGTAACTGATTATTAAATTCAGATTTCAGAATTTACATAGTTTTATTTTTTACAGGATATAAAAAGATAAATTCTGTACCTACACTTGGTCATATAAATTCCAAGTTTCCATATGTTGCCTATACTTTGAAACAAATAAGGTGCTCTTTCTTTCCTTCTTTTTAATCCTTTTTTTTCTTCCATATTAGGAATTTTTTCAGACTTCTTTCCTTGGTTCCTATAATTCCAAACCAGTTGGAACATCAGTCTATTTTTGGTTTTGAAGGAACTTTTTAAAAAATGTGGGCATGACTTTTTTTTAAGTTTTAAATCTCATAAAACAATTTGCCACATATATAAGAGCAATGCTTGTAAATATAATGAAGTCATTGTATTCCAGAAAGACAAAGTTCTGATTTCCATATTAAAGCCCCACCCACTCCCACCCCCACACCTTCTATCACCATGTTGGAGGGCTGTTAAATGTAAATTCTAAAACATATAAAACAGCATATGGTTGTAATTTATGGCTGTTTCTTTCCAAGACGAATGTTCTTACCTGTACTTGATTAAATGCTCTTGTACATTTCTGAGGTTTTTATGGATGGCCCAGAGCATTGCACAGATTAACCACGAGAGGGCGATGGAGAGTTTACTTACAGTTAACAAAGCTAGAAATTTTTTTTTTTAATATCAGCTAAGTGTTTTAACTTGCAAAGGATTTATTTCTCTGCCTTTCAGTTGCCACACATGCAGCCTCTGAGTTTCCAATAACAGAAATAATAATCTAAATAAAGGTCTATCTGGGGAAAATATAGACAGACTGGTGCAGACAAGAGCTTTTGCCCAAATAAGGATCCTTTTTGTTTGAGACCCCATGTGTTAGATAACCATCAACTGACAGTTGGCCATGAGTTAATAATGTTGGATGCTGAAATATGCATACCATGTGCTATAAAAGAGTTTGGAGGACAAAGACAAATACTTCTATAGTTAGCTATCAGAAACATACCAGAGGTATACAGACTGCTTCATATTTGGACTGCTTCACTAAATGTAAATTGAATCTGCCAAATAATTTTGTTTAAAATGTTACCTTATTAAGTATTATCCAAAAGAATGTATGCTATTCATTGCATATTTTGGTGATGTTACAAGAGCTTTGGGTCTTAATCTCTGGGGATATTAACTGCCTTAGATACTGTAGCAACTCTTCAAAGAAAGGAGAAATACTTCCTAAGCTTATTTTGCTGTTCCCAGTACTATTCCTGTATTTTTGCAATCAGAACTGTCTTACATAGAGGAGATTCAAGGTGTGAATTAAGGAAGCGGCATGGCTGTTTAATGGGCATGCAGCATTAGAGTTTTCACTCAAGGTGAGGCAATAGAACAGAAAGGATCTGGCTTCAGGTTACTATAACCCATTATGTGGAAGGATGAGACATTGGGCAGTCATTATTTTACATCATTTCTAAAGTGCTAAAAATGATTAGTGGATAAAACAATTCTTCCTTATTCTAGAGTTCACACCTTTTTGTTCTCTTTGCTTTTTCTGGACTTATCAAAGGCCTGTCTAGAGTGTGCAATCTCCTGATCAGATAAAACTAAGGCTGCTTGGCCTCAGGCAAATAAACTACTCTCTGGCCTTTAGGCTTAACTATGTCTGACCCCTCTACTTACTTTAAAATGAAATTTCCAAAAGGCAAACACAGTCTACAATGAACTTGTTCAACAATTTGTGGTCAGGAAGTTTCTACTTAAAACTAGCCCCAAACACTCAAGTTCCCTTATTCCATTACATTGAAGGATGAAACTGGCTTGTGTTATACCCAACTTTTATTTACAGCAGAAGAAAATAAGTTAGGAAATCAAGAAAATAATCTCTCCCTCCCTTTCCCTCTCCCTCTCCCTCTCCCTCTCCCTCTCCCTCTCCCTCTCCCTCTCCCTCTCCCTCTCCCTCTCCCTCTCCTCTCTCTCTCTCTCTCTCTCTCTCTCTCTCTCTCTCTCTCTCTCTCTCTCTCTCTCTCTCCCTCCCTCCCTCCCTCTCTCCCTCCCTCTCCCTCTCCCTCTCCCTCTCCCTCTCCCTCTCCCTCCCTCCCTCCCTCCCTCCCTCCCTCCCTCCCTCCCTCCCTCCCTCCCTCTCTCTCTCTCTCTCTCTCTCTCTCTCTCTCTCTCTCTCTCTCTCTCTCTCTCTCTCTCTCTCTCTCTCTCTCTCTCTCTCCCCCTCTCTCCCTCTCTCTCTCTCTCTCTCTCTCTCTCTCTCTCTCTCTCTCTCTCTCTCTCTCTCTCTCTCTCTCCCCCCCCCCTCTCTCTCCCCTCTCCCTCTTTCTCTCCCTCCCCCAGTTTGTCAAGACTTAACATCAGCTTTGACATCTTAGTTAAGGAACTTAATGAACTAATATCCTCATCCGGACTACTTAGTAGCCTTGAGTCCTTAATTACCAGATTTGATCTTTACAGAGAGATGTCAGCTTTAACAGAGTTGTCATATGTTAACATCCCCACATGAATATTCTCCATAGCAGTGAATGGAATTTGACATGGTATTGAAACTGTGAATCTTGAATTTTGTTTCAATTAGACTAGCATCAGATGTTAAAACTTGTTCTGTCTGCCCTTTAATATATATATAACCAAGGATACTGCTATGATTATAAGAATTAATGTTGACCAAAATAGCATCACCCAAGAGAAAGCTAATATAAGACACATATAATTTAAAATATACTAGTAACCATACTGGAAAAGGTAAAAGAGAAACATATAGAACTTATTTAAATCATAGACTCTAGTGAATCTTCTATCTTCAAATATCTTACCAGTTCAATATGCACTTAGTGTAAAATATTATTAATAGAATAGCTTTCTTTTGGGGGTTCTAAGTCTTGGAAATTCCACGGATGTCACATCTCAATTTGGACTTGACATTTCAAAGTGTCCAGCAGACCTCTGTGGCATGGTGATTTTTGTGGACAGACAGAGCACCTCTAAATAGTGAACAAAATATTGTAGCTTGCACTGAGAGGAGTATGAATTGCTCTTTGTACATTGTGAAATTTATGTTAGGATTCCTCACAGTATTTGCCTGATAGTTGCTTGACAGTATGACAAAACTGTTCTTCCCTAAACACTGTAGAAATACCCTGTGATATACAATCATTTAGTCCTTAGTGACTATCCCGTCCTTAGCTGATCTATCCTGAACAGTTACTGACTCTGTTGTGTTTCTCCATGCCACATCCTAGACACATTTCACTTCTCACTCTGGACTCTCACATTCCCTGGCACTCACTTCCTCTCTCCTGTGCAATCCATGAGACCCTTTAATGCCATTTTCGGAAATTTTCGAATCGCTTTTTTGGATGGCTCCTGTCCTCCCACAAGAGAGATGATACTCGAGACAGGAAAGGGGCTTTTCTCATAGGCACTGGGTTCCTGGGAAGGAAGACGGTAAGAAGGATTTACCTGAGCAAAGACATAGTCTCTGAATCCCACGACAACCAAAAACACAATCCTCTTTATTTTTAAGTAAGAGATAATCCTATTTCCTGAAAAGTAGTAAAGTTTTAAGAGAATGACAAAAAAATCTCCATTGGGGGTACAATTCTTTTTGGCTGCTTTAAAACCAAGTCAGGGTCAATATTCATTTGATGACCTTTTACTTTTTCATAGCTGTATGTATTTTAAAAATTGAAGCATCTCTCATAATATATTCATATAAACCTGTGATAAGTTAAATATTTCAATGTTAATCCACATACATACATAACAAAAACATCCTTTTTCTTACTTACTTCCAAGAGAGGAATGTTTTCTTTAGAGCTGTAGCAAATCAATCATCCTCCATGTTGAAAATGGAATATCTCATTTTCAACATGGAGAAGTAGCTGAACAAGAATGCTGTGTTTATATATGAGTTCAAATGCTGCTCTGATATTTACCCTTCCGTGCAAAGCTATTTGATACAAAAATGTACCTTTCGGCTCTGCACTGTCTTGTGTAATGCCAATGCTACAGAACACATCCATCCTAGACTGGACTAAGCAGATTTATTGATTGTAACAAGAAGGAAAAGAAGACAAAAGTTAATTTCTTCACATATAAGAGATCTTCTCTTTATAGACTTCAGAGGTTACGGAAATGAATAGGTCCTTCAAAAGCATTTCCAAATGAAATTCTTAAAACAGCCTTCAATGACAACAACAAGGAATTAATATTAAGATGTTCTTTACTGTAGTAGACTGAAAAAATGCTAAACTAAAATGTTATGTTTAGTGGTTGGTTTTTGAAAAGATGGAAACAGGGGTTATTTCAAACCTTTAAGAAAAAATCCCATGGTGTCAACATGGAAGAAACATACCTAGTGCAATTATAGACATTTATGTGCCGGATTTTCTCCATTGAAAGAGCTCAGGCCAGGGTGGGGGATGGGAGGGGGGAGGTTTTAGTGCTGGAAATGGCTTATAGATTCCTGACATCTAGAGAGACAAAAAGTGAGAGAGAAGAGCTGCCAAGAATATGGGAGAGTGGAAGTTTGGGCTACTGTGATATTGTGAGCCATCGCCTTTGGTTTTGTTGGATTGTAAACCTTTATGAATGACTTGGATAGTGCCAGCTGCCACCCTGGAACCCTTAAGGCCTCAGCTAATTCCACAGATATCCTGTCTAATTGGTATCGCTTGACAGTGTATGTGGCATTCTAAGGCAGGGAAATCTTTCTGGTGAGGAGACAGAAGCAAATGTTCTTCATTCCCATTGGCTCACAAGCCTCACGAAGACCAGCACTACAGTTCCGTGTTGACCATGATATTACAGACCCTAGGAGTCTAGAGTTAACTGGTTGTTTCCAAAGCAACTCTCAGCTCTCATCTTCACTCTGGGGGAAGATCCTGGTGGGAGGTGCTCCATTATATACTGTGGTGGCCAAAACAGACTACTGTGGCAAAAGAAAGTCTGGCAAGGTCTGGAATGAATTTTAATCTCCTTTCCTACTTGCAGAATTCTCCACCTCAGAGTCTGTCCTCATTCCACACCTAGACACAGCTCAGAGTTGCTGAGGCATCCTCAAATGATAGTAAGAGGTTTTATGCCTTTGTTTTGTTTTTTCCTTTGCCAGTGTCCTTATGTACAGCTCTTTTAGGTTTCTAAAACTTTTCTCTAGTGCCTTGGAATCCACTATGTAATTTTAGATTCTTATCTAGATAAGATGTTGACTATTTATGTATGTTTGGTTCCCATATCAAAATACAAGAAAGAATGCAGGAAAGAAATCTGTCTCTCTCTCTGCTGATCAAACTTGACTACAAAAGAGGTTTGCCTATCTCCAGAGCAGGAATACATGCAGTCACATGCTTTCAAAGCAATTAGCAATACAGATGAGCTAGCCAGTCTTGTTCCATTTATGGGGTGGGGGAAGGGCAGAAGTGAAATAATCTGTGTTTTTAAGAGTTTCTGAGAAATGAAGACCTCCAGGGCAGAGAGAGAGAGAAGAGAGAGAGAGAGGGTGGATCAGGAAATAGCTATGCAAATCACATGCCTATGAAATTACTAAAACTTTGATCAGGAACATCCACAATGGTTCTTCGGCATTCATAAGGATGAAACAGGCATGAGTAACACTGGGCATGTTGTGGAAAAGATTACAAAAGTGTTTACTTACAATGGTTTGCTGAGCAGTCAATGAAGTTCATAGCTGTTGTGGAGTGAAACTGTCCAAAGAATCCAGGTATGACACAAGTGGTAATACATTCCACTCTCGGTGTTATTGACAAAGAGCCAACATGGGACCTCAGATAAACCTAGCTTTATTTTTTCTTTCTCCCCACCCTCTTTCTAACCACACAACTGTTTACTCTTTGTTTCAGGAGTTAGATTGGGAATGTAGATTCTGAGAGCAAATAAGTCACTGGAAATGCTAAATTGTAGTTTCAGAGTATAGCTGCAGTTAAAGAAAACTTAAAGGCTGAGGACCAATGGTTCATGCCTATAATCCCAGCTACTCAGAAGGCTGAAATCTGAGGATCAGGGCTTGAAACCAGCCCCTAGAAGGAAAGTCCATGAGATTCATCTACAGTTAACAACTAAAATGCCAGAAATGAAGATATAAATGGTACAATACCAGCCTAGAGCAGAAAAGCTTAAGGACAGCACTCAGGTTCTAAGTTCAAGCCCCAGTACACACACACACACACACACACACACACACACACACACACGGGAAAAAAAGAACAAAAACTTGAAACTCATAGCCTATGTCCTCGCGTGGCCTATGATAACCAAGGGGAGAGCTGGGGTAGACGGGCAGGACAACTTTTTCAGGATCTTCAGAGCTGAGTCTTAGGGACATTTTCAAAGCAAGTGTGTTCTAGGCTGTCAGGAGAATCTGGACTGAAATAAAAGAATTAGAGGAGAACTGTAAGAATAATTACAAAGTAATTCTCTCCCACTCTCAGCATTGTTTGCCATACTCATTGCTTAAAATTCTTCATTTCCACTTACCATGAATGCCCCCACAAGATCAAGCTGTGGCATTTAATGGCTCATATCTCAGTAAAGGCAGTTGCTTCTCAAGTATTTCTGGTAGTTGTAGAAGACTGTTTATAGGAAAACAATAAAAAAATAAACTTGAATATTCTTAATTCTATGTAAGATTAATATTTTATGACTTCACAGAAAGGTTCAACCATGTAAACAGACACTGAATGGAATAAAACTGGGTTTGAAATAAAAATTTCATGGAGTCACTTTATGAATTTTGAAGTTAAAATGTGGGCTTTAAATTAAAGCCCAAAATGGAGGGGCTTAGAGCTTTTAGTTGTCTTCCCTCCCCTCCCCCAAGTATTTGAAAACTGAAATTCTGTAAGAGATTATCTGTGAAATGCCTTTCTTTTATTACACTCATAAATTTTAGCAGTGCCTTTGATCAAGCATTCTGCCATTCTTGGTTTCTAAATCTTTTACTCATACGTTAATAACTTTAAAAACATTCACCCTATTTTTGTTGTAGTGAAAGAGGAAGCTTCTAAATAGTCAAAAGAGAAGCAATGAAAATAGAGCACATAAATGATAACTAAATAGGGTAGGTGTTTTTCCCCCTACTAAGAGCAATCTTCCATGCTGAAACTTGCCAGAGTATTTTAAGATTATTGTCTGTAAAGAAAATGTACCAGAGAATTGTGATTCTCAGAGGAAAGGCATTACAGAAATGCAAAGCATTATCAAGAACACAGACTATACATAGAACAATGTTTGTCAGCACTTAATACTTCAATCAGTAGAATTTTGATTCTTCTCTGATATTTAAAACACACACATATGTACCTATTTGTGTAAAGAGAACTCTTCCCCCCCCCCCGCTCCCCCCCCACAACTTGCAAATTAAATGAGTTAACGCTCTGCCAACTTCCTCTAGACATTGACCCTGGGGGTCAAACTCTTAGGAAAATTATGCCTGTTTTTCCATTTCTGATTTCTACCTACAAGCAAGCCCTAGCTCTTCATAGCAACTCACAAAGAATTTCTCCAGAGAATAGATAGCAACATTAGCAACAAAATCCTCTCTGTGCCATGGGAAGAAAGAGTTGTTAACTGATGAGTCAATCCAGCTTTTATAGCAGTTTATCTTCCCAGTATTTCCAAGAGTATAAATGCTATTTTAAAAGTGATTGGGGGGGGGGGAGAAAGGGAGGAAGGGAGGTTGAGAGAGTCATGCCAGGAAGAACACAGTAGGAAAAAAAACAACACAAGAGCATTTCAGCCAAAAACAATTTACTTTGCCAGTAACTGGTTACATTTCCATTGTTTTATTATTATTCGTATTATTGCAAGAGTGAAGGCTGAGATGAAATTTCCCACACCTGCACTGCTAGGATATAATTTGTGTGAACTGATAGATGCCTGTGTATTTGAGCTAATAGACCCTAAAAGACTAAACAGTGTCAACAAGCTGTTTTGCTGTGCTGTCAGAAAAACAGACTGTGATTCATTAATATTTGAAAGAGTTAAAAAAGAAGGAGGAGGAGGAGGGTAGAATAATAGCACAAACATGGATTAGATGTCAGAGTAGCCGGGAACATGAGGTCTCTTGCTCCTCTAGGGATTAGCACGTGTAGAAATAGCAGTAACTTCACAAAGGTGGATACTTGGTAATTTCTTGGCACAGATGGTCAGTCAGAGGAAAAAAAAAGTCTCAAAAACCACAGAGATGGTTCACTGATTAGACGGAAGAGACAGAGGGAGGCTCACTGGAGACAGATAATCTACATGTACATGGGTGAAGATTTATTGGTCACAGTGGCTTTAATGGAGGTCTGTCCCCTTCTGCTAAGTTAGGCCTAAGGGGACTGCTAAGTTAGGTCATTTTGTAGGGTCTGTAAGATGTTGGATACTTGCTAGGCGAAGCACTATGTAATATTTAAGAGTACTTTCAGAAAGATCCCTGGTGTCTGTCAATCTGAGTTAATATGGACACATCATTGGGAGGCAAGGTGGGAGTATTAGAAAATACTGGTTTAAAGCAGGGCTCTGGTTAAAGTCTGGGTTGCCTACATTGCAATCCTACTAACAATATCCCATTTTATGATCTGAGATCAATAATTCCATCTTCTACTTCTTCTGAATGGATATAAAAATGATGCTATCTCACTGGTGGGTGGGTGGTGAATGTTGCCTGAGTTACTTTGTAAGGTTAAGCCCTCAGAACAATGAACAGGCATAGAGAAATTACCTAAAACGTATTAGCTACTATTGCTCTGCAAGTGTAATTCTGAAAATGTGCATGCTAAGAGAAGTTATGGAACTGTGATGACCCATGGCGGGGCTGGGCAGTGAGAAGATATTGCATTTGTATAAGTGTATGTGTATATATGTATATTATATGTACATTATACATACAGACTCATGCAAAAAATAACTGCACGTATTGCTTGAGTAGAAGTGACTGGAGTGGGAATGCATCAATGAGTACACTGCTGGCCTCTGAGCAGAGCTTTCTCAGGAGAGATCAGTCTTATGAATGGACCCCAGCAGCTCCCATCTGGAATAAGCATTTTGGTTTTCACCATACACAGCCTTTAGTTTTTTAGAAGAAACCTAGACTAGATCCATCAAGATGTGAAGCTATTATGTAAATGCACTAAATGCCAGGGTCCCACATTGCCCCTTCACCACCATCAAGGTAATCGACTAAATCATTTATCTCCACTAAATGATTCTTTTCTCTGCCATATAGGAAAACAGATATGGTCTGGGAACTTGCATTTTTACTATCCCCTAAAGCCAGCCCATAGAGCCTCAAATTTTGCATGGGTTGTTTATGACCCAATGGCCCTTGGAACACTGAGCATTGGGCACTCTCTGGAGAATCTGTGCTTTGCATCTGGGACAAGGTTAATGTTCTATCCTAATGCCCAAAGCAGTGGCTGAACAGTAATCAAGAGTCAAAGACCTTGGTCTGCCTATCGCAATCCCCAGGACTACCTCAGATCACTAGCTTGTGTTCCCAGAGCACACAAGTAAGTTGGAAAAGAGAAAGCAGGTTTACAGGTGCCCCGGATGACAATGATACCACATGGTTCGGTTGGCAGGCCCAGCTCATGAGGATGCGAAGGATACCGTGGGCATCTTTGTTTTCATTAGTCACTGTTCATTCAATAAATTCATGTTACCCAATTCTGGCTCCTGAGTGCTGTGCTGGGGCAGAAGAGAGATGAATCATTATGGTCCTGCCCTTAAGAACTGTCCAATCCCAGCACTGTCCAAGCCAGGGGTGGTGGCTCACGCTTGTCATCCTTAATACTCAAGAGGCTAAGATCTGAGGATTGTGGTTCAAAGCCAGCCCGGGCACTAAAAAACGTGAGACTCATCTCTAATTAATCACTAGAAAATGGGAAGTGGGGCTGTGGCTCAAGGGGTAGGGTGGTAGTGTTGAGCTGAGGAGCTCAGGGACAGTGCCCAGGCCCAGAATTCAAGCCCCATGATCCACAAAACAAAACAAAAGAAAACCACAGGTCAAGTGCAAGAAACACTGTTCCTTGGGACAATAGAAGAAGCAAATAGAATGGTGCATCCCTGTCATTCTAGCTACTTAGATGGCAGAGGAGGATCACAAATTCCAGACCTGCTTGGGAAATAGTAAAAACCCTATCTCAGAGAAGTCACATAAACGAAGAGCTGGGGGCAAGGCTCAAGTAGTAGGTCACTTGTCTCACATGTTCAACCATGGATTTGATCCTGAATCCTAGGGAGTGGGAGTTGGGGAAGGTTGGAGGTGGGGGCAGGGGTAGAGAGAACAGTTCTGAGGGGAGACTGAAAAATGAGATTTGAATTGAGCCTTGAACAAGCACCTGGTAGGATTTTACATAGTCACGTCTGAAATATCCATGTACGTGTCATCTTGGGAAGCCAAGGTTTTTTACCATCACATCTCATTTAGAGTTATATGACCAGAATAGTAGGTGAAAATCTATTCTAGATTTGTACTCCTCAGAATCTGCTGGGTATGGATCTGGGCTTCTCTGGGTTTTGAGGAAAGCAAGCTTGTTTGGGTCTGGCTTGTTCATGGCTGGGACCTCTGGGTTCCCATTTAAAATAGTATGTTTGGTGCAAGTTCTGTCTTGGATTTGAAAGCTCTTCTGGAAATAGATGCCATTTGGATATAAGTGCTTTTTCACCCAGAAGTGGGAGAGAGAGATCAGAGTGGATGGGTCTTGGAACAGAGGCACTACTGCTATGTGTCTTGTGTCTCTGAGGAAACGCCTTGGACCTACCTCTCTCAAGTGCTATGTGTTTCCCCCATCAGCTTCCTGCTTTGGCTTTTATTTTGATAAGGGACATGAAAGTCCATCCTTCCCACAGGGGGTCATTAAAGTCTTAGCACTTGGGTCACTTGTGGAAACACTTCTGTGCTACACAAAGTCTTCTAAACAACCCAAGTCCCCGCCCTGGCTCCGGGCTTTAGGGGACCATGGTGTGAGATTCATGGAAGGCCGGGCCTCACGTTCAGATGGAGGGAGCAAGGGGTCAAGGATCCACCACCACCACCACCACCACAATAAGGGGCCGGGATGAAATCACCAGCCACCCCTGCCCCCCTGCTCTCCCCCCTCCCCCCCCCCCGTGCAAGGGGAGGTGGGGAGAGCCAAGCCCTCCCTAGCCAGTCTGGCAGCTCCTCGCCAAGTGCTCAGAGCTAGCTCATCCCACCCGGGTGCTAGTCACCGCCGTGTGTGTTTACGTGAGTAATGGAGCAGCGGGGGCGGGGAGTTGTAAGCCCAGCGCTCAGCCCAGCAGCTCGCATTCACTGGATTGGGAGAGAAGCCGACATCCACGCAACCGCCGCCGACTCCGGACTTCCAGGGATGTGGCCGGGGCACCGCTGTCACATGCCGTAGCTTTCCTAAGCACAGACATCAAATCAGGCAGATGTTTTGTCGACTGGAATGGGTAATGGCTACTTTCTCTTCGCTTGGAGTTCTTGCCTGTGAGCTTGTTGACTTTTGCTGAATTCCCAGACTGGCTTTTCTGGGATGGACTTTTTAAAAAGACCCTGTGTCCCCGGTGGCCTTGGGGACCTGAGAGCTGGAGTCTCACTTCTCCCCAGGCAGCTGCTGCTTTTTCAACTTTTTTTTTTCTTTTTTGTCTCTCTGAACTGTAAAAGGCAACTCTCTCTCTCTCTCTCTCTCTCTCTCTCTCTCTCTCTGTCTCTCTCTCTCTCTCTCTGTCTCTCTCTCTGTCTCTCTCTCTGTCTCTCTCTCTCTCTCTCTGTCTCTCTCTCTCTCTCTCTGTCTCTCTCTCTCTCTCTCTCTCTCTCTCTCTCTCTCTCTCTCTCTCTCTCTCTCTCTCTCTCTCTCTCTTTCCTCCCTCCCTCCCTCTACCACCCACGGGGGGGAACAACTCTTAGCAATGGCAGAAAGTCAAGGCGGTAGGATTGTGTTTTTTAAAAAAAGAGTCTGATGTAAGATGTCCTAAAACCTTCCGTTAAAACAGTGTATCATGAGTTAAGATTAGCAACCATTGCCAGGGTTTGCATTGCGCCGATTTGATATTTTCATCATCATCTCTTAAAAGTAATGAAAAGAAGAGGCACCTTGAAAGGTCTGGAAGGACTTGCTGGGAAGAGGAGTCATGTGTGTGGAATTGTGCAAGGAGGGCCAGGTGGGATGGCTGGTTTTAATTTTACTGGACTTGGGTGACTGAGGGAGTTGAATGTGAAAGCTGAGCCGGACAGTCACAACGCTCAATAAACAGCAGGCTTTGCCTTTGACTTTCTGTCCAGATCTTAAAAAGAACTGAGTAGAATGTCATGTATGAGATAGAGCTTTGATTTTTATCATTTGTAACTGTGGCTTTAAAAAAAGTTATCTTCCCTTCCACCTCCACACCCCACCCACTGCAATCATGATAAACGCAGAGTAATCTTCTGGATTTATTGTAAAATAATAACATCCCAGATCTTTATAAAAATATATTGAGAGGGAAAGAGAACATGCTGACTTAAATGCATCTGCCAGATTTGCTGAGATTTGAAACATGCCGGTCACAATATTATTAGGAAATAGATGTAATAATACTTTTCAGCTTGTTACTGCGAATGCCTCTGTCAATAAATTTCTCTCTCTTTAATATCTTGATAATTTGAGAAAACATTTCTGTCTCCAAACCTTTTTGAAGAGAGATATTTTCAAATGTTACATTGCTATGGTACAATAAAGTGCCGGCTTCAACTTAGGTTTCTTAAGACAAGATACAAAATAAAGGAACAGAGAATGATCTGGAAATCTGGTTTAGAGTTGTCTTTCAGCTCAACCTGTGTCTTTTCTAACAGTGAAGAGGAACATTTTGCTTATGATTATTCTTTAGGTACATTGTATTTGTAATAACTAGATCTGACACAGGATGATAGCTTAACTTTGGGAAGCATCTAGAGAAAATACAAGTCTACCAAGGTGTTATTGGGAGAGAAAAGAATCTAAGGACAGTGGACAGCTAATCTGCATATTTCTCTGAACAGTTAGAGGAAACCATGGTAAGATTTGGGGTTTTTTTCTTAAGGAGACTCATGCAATTGAATATGCCTAACAATTCTTCTCCATTTGTTTTCAGCGCCAAACCTTAAAGGCAGACCACGCAAAAAGAAATCCTGCCCCCAAAGAAGAGACTCATTCAGTGGAACTAAGGATTCCAACAATAATTCCGATGGTAAAGCCGTTGCCAAGGTACAATCATTCACCGCATGATATTATTTCCTCTTTATCTCTCTGCTTTTGTATCCTGGTGGCAGTGTTCGGTTCAATATCTGACTCTGGAATTCAGAGCTTTTGAAGTGGTGTGCCATGTCTGTTCCTGCCACCTCCCCTCCTCCATGGTGGGGGAGGGGTGGAAGGGTGGGTGAGTGGGGGAATGGGGATGTGGTAGGAGGCAGGCATTCTGCTTAGTCAACAGAAAGAACTTCCCACCTCCCAGTTTGGCATGTTGGGTAAAGGACAGATGATTAAGCACCTACGTCATTGAGGCTGGGATTTCATAGTTAGTGACACAATGACATAGTTTCCTCTGCTCCTATCAAAAATAGACCAGCTGAATGTGTTCATCTAAATATATTTGAAAGATTAACAGAGGGTGAAATTAGAAATGGCTAAAATGAATCTGCCTTTAATTATGTACTTTTTCAAAGTCACTTTTTGAGACACATTAGACTACAATTAAAGATACATTTAAAATACCTATAAGTATACATACATTTAAATGATATATTTTCGAAGATCATTATTAATACCCAATGAAAGCTTTAATTGTAGACTACTTTTGGCCCAGGCCCATATGACCTGAGCACTTTTCTATTAACATTTGAAGGTTAACTGTAATGTATCTAGCACTGTAAAAGGTGAAGTATCACTTCCTAATTCTAGAGTTATCTTTCTGACTTTTGTAGACTTGAGTGAAATTTCCACATTCTGGTTACTGGGTGTTTGTATGTTGGTGTTGTTTCTGAGCCAAAGACAACAGTAATCTATTCAGGATCAGAGTCAAGACCAGATTTGAATTGATACCCACAACAATTTGATCCAAGAACTAAACTTCTAGCGATAGGGGCCCTGTTATTATAGCTGCATGTAGAAGGTTCTGATAGAGAAGGAAAATTCAGTTCTGCATCCACAGTCTACTATTTGTCTATTATGCCATTTGTGGCATAATCCTAGGTATTTACATTTTATAAATCTTATCCTCGAGTATTACTGTTTTGTCAAGAAGTTCCAGGGATATTTTTGATTAAGATTTCTTTGTGTCTCCAGGATTCTAGAGGGTTTGAAAGCACCCAGTGAGTAGAAATATGTGCTTTCCATTTCATAGCTAAAAACACATCTATCCTTCTCTTGCTTGTTTTGCTCATGGCATTTTCTATGGAGGAGTACTCATGGGTACTGTGATGGACATGTTCCTGTGAGCTAGACCTCTCTAGCTCCTCTAGAACTTTCCATACTGTGCAAGTATATCAGTAGGAATAGCTCCTTCCCTGTGACATCATTTGTATGTTTCTGCAAAATACTACAAATGGAAAGTGAAAGTTTGAGGACCATCACACTCATCAGAGATCGCATTCCACATGTCTGCGACAATGCCAGTATGGACACCAACGGTGGCATCTGTTTATTCCAGCACGTTCTGAGAATTTGGGAAAACTGGTATCAGAGAGGTTGACTGCTGTGTCTCTTCATGGAGATCAGCTCCACGCTCACACTGGGCTCACAACACTGAGGAAACAAAAGCCTGTCCAGAAGCTCGGCAGTATTGACAGTGCCCACTGGCTGATGCCATTTGAGAGATGAAAATCCAGCCTGGGTTTTCTAAGGAACCCTTTGGCCCCACTCTGTACCTAGAACAGCCTTTCAGACCTTTCATCCTGTTCACGTCCACGATGAATAGATGAGTGACAATGCTGACTTCTCTGCTTTGTAGACTGTGTTTTGGATTACAGTCCTACTTTGAACACTTCCACCGGTCTGGCAAAACCCTCTTCGATAAGTGGATAAAAGTGACTGGGTAGGAAGTATGGCAAGCTTGTCTATTGGTACCTGTCTGAAAAACTCTATGGAAAGAAGTAAGCCACATCTCATATGGGAGAGCCATTAAGAAGACCTTGGTTTCTGAAAGTAATCTTTTCCCCCCAAACGCTACGTTAGGGTTTATAAGCCTGTGGTCTATCATTTGCTGAACCAGAAGCATCATTTAGGTGACAACAGAGGCTGTTTGACATTAGGACTGTATGACTGGTTTTCTTCAAAAGCAAACCTATGGATAAATGCCAGCCTCCTGGGCGCCACACAGCAAAGCTCTGAGAGTGGGACCTGTGGAGATTCGTTGTATTATGACTGGTAATCTGTCTGGAACCAACAAAGGTCACCCTTTCTCAATGACAACAACTTTGTGACAAACACTCCGATTGTCCCAGGGAGAGAGCATTCCATAGATTCCCAAAGAGAGCAGAAATTAGGTGGGGAGCTAACCACTAGCTCTCTGAAGACATGGTGAATATGTTTGGTAAAGCCTGACATTTTCCTAGGACCATCTTAAAGCGGCAAATGTGCATGCCAGACTTGATTGTAGGGTGAACGGTACTAGAGGCATCTTCTTAGCTTAGGACTCTCATCAAGGGCTTTACTTGGTAGAAGGCAAATGATTTCTCCTTTATCCTGTAAGCAGAATTATAGAACAGGTGGTTTCTATGCTAAAAGGAAACGACAGTGTGCAATATGTTCTTTCATTTAAATCACCAACTAAGATTTTACACATGTGATAATGTCATGATTTTTTGATATCTTTCATCTCACTTTGGTCCTCAGAATTATCTAGAATGTTCCCTTTTTGCTTGACCAAGTGGCCAAACTACAATTAGAGCTCTAACTTGATTGCTGGGTCAGTGCACTGTCTACCCCCCTTGAAAGGTAGATTAGTTACAGCTCAATCTTGCAGAAGGATGTGGTTAATAGCAAATAAGGTGCTGGTTCATTGAAAACTTCAACTGTTGATTCTCTAATTAGCATTTCCTCATTCACTTTGGAAATGCCAGTGCTCTTAGTAAACCAAACAGGTATCTGATGTCCAGGTCAGGAGAAATAGATTCAGTAATCATCTGTCACTATCCAAAGATTAGACTTATAATACCTGTATTATAATAGTTCAATAGATTCAAACACTGAGCTATTTGGGGGTAAATGTGAAAAAAAATGTAGGAAAGAAGTTGACTGGGTTCTTTCAGATCAGGAACACTTATTAACTGAAAAAAAAGTAAATAAAAAGGCATCAAAGTAGTCTGAGACAGGAAGCCACTGCTGCTCACCTTTCACTTTCTTACGCACAGCCCTTGGCTTCCCTGGGACTACCTGCTAGGGAAAATGTGGAATTCAGAGATGGAGTTTAGTAGGGGTACCAGGGATGGGGGGGGGAGGGGAGGATAGCCCTGGTCCTGGTTTCCCTTGCGAAAACCCTTGCCATAAAGGTGGAGTCAGAATTGTTTGGTTTTAGTTAGTGCATCCCTACTTGTTTTGCCTTCTGTTTCTGGGTGCATCTACACAAATGAGGCAGAGGATTAAGCAGCTATTTAGACATTGGAACTTCCTACTCCTTAACCGTGGTGGATCTGACCTAGTAATAAAGATAAATGGGTCCATTGCTATGGCCAAATGTAAGGCTCAGCCTGTTTAATGCAGAGCCCTTATTTTGCTCTAACCCTGACATGGCAGATTGGGGTTTGGAGTGAGTAAGGCAGAGCCGAGCTCCAAACTCCTACACCTAACCCTTATTGGCCATATGACCACATGCAGGACCTCACAGACGTTCAGTTTCCTCCACTGAAATACAGAGTTAAATATCTTCCTTTTACAATGCTGACAGAGCTCACATTAGGAGGCCCATCGTTCAGCATTTAGCTCTTCATTGGCTCTCAGTTGCTATCAGTTTCTCCCATGCTTGGCTCAATGTACAATAGAAACACTGAAGCTCTTCTCTAGTTGGGGGAACTACCAAGATTTGTATGTGCCATTTGATAAACCACACTTCAAAGAGGTGGGTTTTGTAATGCCTAAAATACGCTTTTCAATGAAAAGTTTGCTTTCACTACCAATTTAACATTTTTATTAAGAGTATCAGAAAGCTTGGTGTTTAAAACGACAAGCTCTAATGTGAAGAGACCTAGCTTCAGTCCTGTATCTGAACTTGTACATGATCATATAAAGGTACATATGTTATGTGTTGGCACTCTAATAATCTTCCTCATTCGGATTCTGAAGATGAAATGAAATAACACCTGTTTCCAGTAGAGACTGACTACAGAATAAACACTTCAAAAAGATGGCCAGGCAGTACAGAGTAAAACAGAGTGATTTCAGAATTTCACAAAGTCATTACATCTTGAGTTTTCATCAGAACAGTACACTCAACCATCTAAAATTTGGAAGTAAAGGAAGAGAGTAACAAAATTTCACAAGGCTGTTTGCCTTCATAGAAAGTTACAGAATATGAACATTTGAGAATACTGTAAGTAAAAATTCTACATGGGAAAAATGTTTTAATTCCATTTCCACAGCCCCTTAAAAAATGAAATCTTATCTAGAGGCCCTGCTGAATGTGTTTCACAGTAAGTTTTATTTTTCCAGGGTCAGTCTAAAGATATGAAACTTGTGTGTTCACTTGAGAGAATAAGCAATAAAGAAGGCCTTGCAGGGGCCATGCTTCCCTTTAATAAATAAGCAGTCTTTTATGTTCTTAGTGCTTGGAAGGAGGATCTGCAGTGAAAGAAAAAAGGGTTCAGAAATGTGAAATGGAGAACATGGTAGAATCTGTGGGACATTTTTATTCATAACGTTTCTTCAGCACTTGCCCTCTTCCTGCCCCATTGGTAGACATGGAGATGTAAAGAATATTGGAATGTACACATTCCTCCTGGGTGCACTTGAACTCCAAGTCTGACCCTTTGTACTTCCCCTTTTACAATTAAAATAGCTCAGCAACTTAGCGTTATATTTAACAACCATCAAAGGCCTCTTGTAGAACATGGCAGTGAGGACAGAACATTAGGTTAGCTACTCACCATGTTCAATTCCTTATCTGCCTAAAGTAAAAAAGGAAGGACATCTGGGAAATTTACTTCCACGTATTTCTTAATTATTGGGATTTTCACTTATTTTTCTTGGGTTTTTAACTGACTTCTATACTTTCTTTTGAAGTAAGTGAACACCTATTATATTCTCAGAGCTGGCAGAAAAGCAAGAAATTCTCATTTAAAAAAAAATGGCTCATAGCTGGGTGCTGGTGATTTATGCCTGTAACCCTAGCTACTCAGGAGACTGAGATTTGAGAATCATGATTTGGAACCAGCCTAAGAGGGTCTTGTTTCCAGTTAGCCAGCAAAATGCCACACATGGAGGTGTGGCTCAAGTGGTAGAGTTAGAACCTTGAAGAAAAACAATTTTAAAAGCTAAGGCAGAGCTGGGGGCCCTAAATTTAAGTCCCAGCACACACACACACACACACACACACACACACGCACAGTTGGCTATTTGGTTTCCTAACAGAAGGTCTATCCAGGCATCACCCTCAGTGACTGATAGCAGAGACCTAGTTGGTATTCCTGCTGCCAGTACTTTCTGGCATTGACATGCATTTGCAGCTTGCTGGCAAGTGTAGCAACAAGATAAGTTTACTATGAAGAAATAAACTCGCCTTTCATTTTGAATACAGAGTGTACAGTAGGGAACTGTTTGTTATTGAGGAGGTGTGGCTTGTTCAAGGACAGCAACTGATATTGCTAGGAGGAAAATAAAAATGTATAAAGCACGGAACAATATGCCTACCAGATGGATACAATATTTCTGGTTTCCATGGACATACTTGTGAGGAGTATAAAAGAAGCTGGCATAGTGGGACAAACTATGGCCCAATTGTTTCTGTCAATAAAGTTTTTTTTTGGAATAGAGCCACATCCGTGTATTTACGTAGTGCTCTCATGCTAGCGTTGAGTAATGAAGTACAGACTATAAAGTTCTGGAAGCCCACGTGTGTACCATAGGGTCCTTTGTAGAAGCTTGCCATTTACTAGGCCCACTCAGAATCAGTGATGGCTCTAAAATGTTGTCTCTGGCTATGGATAATTGAGTGATTCAGTCTTCCCACCCAATGGGAAGTATCACCAGCTATGTCTTTGTAAGACATTCAGGGCTGGGCCTGATTATATATGACATATTTTCCATTTCCAGGTAAAATGTGAGGCCAGGTCAGCCTTGACCAAGGCGAAGAATAACCATAATAACTGTAAAAAAGTCTCCAATGAAGAAAAACCAAAGCTGGCCATTGGTGAAGAGTGCAGGGCAGATGAACAGGCCTTCCTGGTGGCACTTTATAAATACATGAAAGAAAGGAAAACACCCATAGAAAGAATACCCTATTTAGGTTTTAAACAGAGTAAGTATGCTTACTTTTATTTCTGAAATATCAAAATTGTTCAAATTCTTTGAATTGGAGAGTTGTTTTGTTTTTTTTTTCCTGACTAGGGGTGATGTTGAAATCCTAATCTGGGGAGGGTGTTTTCTGTTTGTATGAAATTGACAAACTGTCCAAGCCAAGAATTTTTCCCTGCCTCTTTCCGCTACATTGTTCCCTTCTGGGACAGTTGCAGTGAGATATTTATAGTCTTGAATCCACCAGCGATTATGACTGGAAATAGACATGTTGAAAGTTTCTCATTTTCTGTTTTGTCAATCCTGAGTGTCTGTAACGCCTTTCTTGGGAGATAATAATATGACATAGCCTTATCAAGCACAGATGTTCCCTGGGAAAAGACAGCTTTTAAAAGGAAGCCATTAAAGGTGGACAAAACAACCACACTGAAAAGAAACACACTTCCTAAGCCCCAAATTGGTTAAAAGATAACAAAAATCTGAATTCAGAAGAAAATAAATACATTTATCTGAACAGACACCCCAGTTTTGAACATTTCTGAGCTTCTATATTTAAGTATCATTCTTCTTTTATTTAATATAAAAGAAGAATCTCAGATTCTGCCCTGAGTTCACAACAGAATATATATTTTGCCTCTGTCTGGATTTAGTGATGCACAAAATGATGAGCCTCTGGCTTGAAATAGTATTTTCTCCAAATGCATCTTCCTAGATTAAAACCATGTGTCATTTTGATGAAGAATGTCAAACCTGTATGTTTTACATAACAATTTACATACCTAATAGCAATTGGCACTGATTGCAAGAGAACACTTGCAGCCATTATAAACTTATATAACTACGAATGATTACAATGTTTGTCTGAAAACTGGTTGCTTGAAATAGAAGTAAAATTAATGTACTATGAACAGCTTTGTTGCATTATGCATTGGTTCAGATTAAATCAAGGCCGAGGCAGGGCTCTTGATAGCTTTGAAATAGTGCAAGGTTCAATGAGGCTTTGCAAACATGTTGTGTCAAAGAGCCTTTTTTTAAATTTTCATTTTATTCATTTCCTTTACCAAGGAATTACTTGAATTTCAATTATCCTCTCTTCTAAAATAATCAAATCCATTGCAGTTACAGTCTATGGTATTTTCTACAAATGAACAAGGGTTGCAGTCAACTGAGTATAGTTGTTTAAAGGCCTGAACATGGCTGAACCCTGTAAAGAGAATCTATTTGAGGAATAAAACAAGTATATTAGTAGTATCACACAGGCAAGTTAGGAAACTAAGTTGATTTATGACTAACTCCACTTCTTTGTGGATGAAGTCTTCTTTTGTATGAATTTGCAACCTGTCATGTACAACGTATGTTTTCTACTCATTGCAAGGCACCATGCAATATGTCATGAGCCTTTCATACTATGTGGCCATCAGATAGCCTATTAAGAAGTTAATCATATTTTAAAAGTGCACGTTAGCTATTGATCATAGAGAGGTTTTATCTGAGGGAAGCATTAATCAATGACTTCTTTCTAAGGGCCAAACAAGACCAACTCTTAATTTTAAATTCCCACACCTTTTCCCAAGGTCAGTCTAATTCAGCTTTTCTTGTTTCGATGACAACAGAAATAAAACTCTGTTGTCCTTTATCCTAAAAGTAAAACCATTTCCATAGTTTTATGATTGTTTCTTAAGAAATATGTTAAGTGGTAATAATAGATTGTTGCTGAATGCCCATGGCAAATTGTTTCCTAAGAATTCAACTCTCTGGGGTATGTTATTATTTTTATTCTTTTCTCTTTCACATTGAAATGCAGAACAAAATGTTTTAATTGACATTTCTTGGAAATATGTTAATGCAATGCTTATCTAAATACTTATTGTCCCTCTAACAGTTAACCTTTGGACTATGTTTCAAGCTGCTCAAAAACTGGGAGGATATGAAACAGTAAGTGTTTAAGCAACTTAAATGAAATAATTTTGCAATCTAACTCCCCCACCCTGCCCCACCCCCGTCTCTCTTTGGCCAAAATGGAGAGGAAACAAGAGCAAACCACCATTGACTGCCTTTGCAAATGTCTATACACATTTGGGGGTGAATTAGGCTGCTTTTGGAAACCATCCCAATTAGTTCCAGGTTTGGCGAAATTGTAAACTTGTCGTAAAAACTACAAGTGGAAAACATATGTAACTCTCCCCTGTCAGGGAAATTAGTTGGGTCTGTAATTTTTTCCCATGTTGAGAAAGGGCTATTATTGTACAACAAGCCAAGATTGCATAAAAGAAATTTCCCTTGGCAACATACCTGACATCTGTTCATGTCTAATATGGGAAATGTATTAAGGGCTTTCAAAAGTAATCAGGATTGGCCATTAAGAAACAGAATGCAGCAAAATCTTCTCTTATTCTAGGGCAAACAAGCTTTATTAGACAAGGGTCAGTGCTGCATAAACAGGAAGTTATCAAACTTATTCAGAACAGGCTCTGAGATGCTTTATCAGCTAATTCTAACTGACAGGAATGGGTTATTTTTAGCCCACGGGAAAATTTGATGGCCACGGATTTTTACAACATGTATTCTGAACCAATAAAACATTAGAGCAACAAACTAAGATTAAGATCTTGAAAGGAGGGAGAAAAAAAAAGAGCTGCATGAATATAGCACACAGACATGACATCTGTAATAAAATCAATTGACATAGGAAGATGGCATCACTGGAAATAGTTTCTCATCCACACAATGATCAGATTAACTTATGCAGTTTCTTTTGCAATTGAGTAGGAAATTATTATTGTTTTTCCTTAAGAAGAAACCTGGGATATCTTGGTATCACAGCAAAATGAGAGTAAAAGACACGAAGTCAAGAAAATAAAGTGTATTTGAGCCCAAATATAATAACCAAAGTTTTGACTAGATAAAGCATATTGCTCCATAAACTAACGTAATGGAGTCTGATGCCAATGGCTCATGCCTTTAATCCTAGCTACTCAGGAGTCTGAGAGATGAGGCTCATGGTTCAAAGATAGCCTGGGCAGGAAAGCCTTTGAGATAACTTATTTTCAGTTATTACAAAAAAGCTGGAATTAGAGCTGTGGCTTACATAGTAGAATGCTAGAAAGACACAGCACTAGACCCTAAGTTCCAACACACACACACGCACACACACACACACACACACACACACACACACACAGAGTAATATAATGGTGTAAATGTCAGGGACTTGGTTTGCAAACAACCTGGCAAGTGTTATATGATTCAGATAATCTGGTATTTATTGAGAAGATAAATTCTGATTTGGTGTGAATGTATGGGTATGATATTTATTTAATATATGGGTATATATATGTGTGTGTGCTCATAAAGAAATATAATACATGAACAACATATAAAATATACATTTCATAGACAAGAATTTATTTTGAATGTTTACTTCTACCAGGTGTCTGTGTAAAATTACATCCTGTATTCTTTTACCTGATTGAATTCTGGATAGTCACTTTTCCACTGTATCTCATGATTTGGCAAATTCCTGAGCTCATTATAGCATTTATCCATGTGAAAAACATAATTTAGTTTCATAAGCATAGATGTAATCCTCACAGCTTGGACTTTTATAGTCTTAACTTTGAATGCTAAGAATAAGAATACACATTTTTATGAGCTGTGACTTCAGATAGTTACATGGTATTGCACAATATTTTGAAATGTCTTTTTAAACTCGGGAACTTTTTGTTATTCACTGATAGGAAGAATGCCAGCAAATTTCACAGAATTAGTTTTTCCTGCTTTTGTATCTTCTATATCTTGACAGAGATTTTTTTCCATATCCCAGCAAGTTGTTGTCAAATGTACAGAAGAAATTTCTAATGAAGTTTCAAAGCATTTGTTATATTTTGAGCATATAGTATTTATGATTTTGTAAATGAGTAAATGATCATCCAAGAAGCAGATCCTTGACCCTCTACTCACTGAATACTTTGTGAGAATAAGGCATGTGTTAGCTACAATGGGAAAAGCAAAAACATCTGAGCTGGCCGTTCTAATTCTTCAACTGATTACCATTCAGGAGAGGCAGTCACTAAAAGTCTATGACATGGAAGCCTTGATGGCAATGATACCCTTTAAGCAGATTTGGGGCAATGTATGGGATTTAGGCTAATGAACCATGGTCTCCCAGAAAGAGAGGATGAATCAAGTTGGTGAGGGGGCATGAGGAGGAATACAGAAACAAAACAAAGTTGAGAAGAATGAGTTATGGTAACTTAAAGTAACCACTTATAGGCACTAAGTGGCTGAAGAGAGGTGGAATGATTATAGTGACAAAGACCTTAAAGTTATTTAGTAGGATTTGTGTTGGACAGAGCAGGGAACTTAAAAGATGGTTATCATTGATCTCTGGTGATGAATCTGTGTGTGTGTGTGTGTGTGTGTGTGTGTGTGTGTGTGTGTGTGTATCTTTTTTTTTTTTTTTTTTTTTTGCCAGTCCTGGGCTTGAGCTGAGGGCCTGAGCACTGTCATTGAACTTTCTCAAGGCTAGAGCTCTACCACTTGAGCCTCAGCACCACTTCCGGCTTTTTTCTATATGTGGTACCAAGGAATCGAACCTGGGTCTTCATGCATGCTAGGCAAGCACTTCAACCACTAGGCCAAACTCCCGGCCCCGTGTGTGTGTATCTTTAAGAATGGAAATTTAAGCTGGGCACAGTGGCTCATGCCTATAATCCTAGCTCCTGAGGAGGCTGAGATTTGAGGATTGTGGTTCAAAGCCAGCCCGGGCACTAAAATCCGTGAGACTTTTATCTCCAGTTAATCACTAGAAAACCAGAAGTGGTGCTGAGGCTCAAGGGGTAGGATGGTAGCCTTGAGCTGAAGAGCTCAGGGACAACGCCTAGGCCCAGAGTCCAAGCCTCATGACCATGTATGCTACATTTAGAGAAATAAGGAGAAGCCAAAGAACTCTTCCTGCATTTGTTGGTTCTCAGTTTCCTTTAGTTCAAATAATCCTCATGTATCTAGTAGATGACATGTTCTTGTCCACTCTACCCTCCATAGCATGTGGCTATGAATAGAATTAGATTGGCTTTTGAGATAAGGCCTTGTACTCTTTCTCTGTCTTTCTACACACACACACACACACACACACACACACACACACACACACACACACACACACACCTGTGCATATGTAGCCCAGGCTAGCCTGAAGCTCAAGATCTTCTTGCCTCTGCCTTCCAAGTGTTAAGGTTATATTTGTACCATTACACATGGCAAGAAAAGGTTTTAAAAGAGGTTTTACTTCCATCCCTCCTCCCTCTTGCCTTCTCTTGTGTCTTCTTCCCTTCCCCTTTTCTTCTCTTCTCTCTCTTTGGCTTTCTTCCTTCCTATTTCCTATTGCCTTCCTGTAGCCACTTAGGTTTGCCTCCACGTTACATCAAAGTTATGAGCCCAGCGATTCATCTTCCTCCTGTCTAGGAAAATGGGGCGGGGGGGAGTTTAATGAGGATTAAAATTTGAAATCAGCCTGGGAAAGGTACAATGACATCTAAAAGCTGAGAACTTCAGTTGTCAGCACAGACTTAGTGAAAGATATTTATCTTTTTGATTATCTGATACCGGAAACAAATGCAGACTTGTTTGATTGAGAGCTAAAGAGAATTGAGAATCTTCTAGATCAGTAGCTCTTCAAGGCTACTTGAAAATAAGGCTCTTGTTTTCATCCGGGGAACTCTGTGTATAACCTATCTCCTTCTCTTTTATTCTGCCCAGATGATGATGTTAGCTCCAAGCCAGTGGTAAGAAGGAATGTTAAAGCTCAGCCTACTGTACCCATGGCACCCACTTTAAAGTGAAAGTTTGTCACAGTGGTAGTCCCCATTTAGAGCTATTTTTATTTGAAATAAAGACAAGTATAGGTCTTAAATTAGCCTTCATACAAAACAAAATTCTTGGCCTGTTCCATTTCATAGTCTCATTTCACAAATGAGGAAACTGAGTCACGGAGAAGAAATGAGCTGCACAGGTGTTTCTCAAATTCTGACTTGTGGAGAATTTTGTGTGCCATTTTTCTCAGTCTCCACAGCATCTCTGGGATGAAAGAATTCATAAAAGATCATGTGTCTCGCATTTCCAGAAGCTTCTTCATCTGTTTAGAGTGCTGTCCATATATGTGTGGTGATGTTTTGAGACATGTATCTGATGGCCTGCCTTTGTTAACTTCATTTTTCAATCCATACTTCACACCTAACCAACATGGATTTTATACCCCATATATTGGTTCTAGTTGGGATTTTATCCGTTGCTAAAGAAAAATGTGTGAATTTAGAAGATGGATAGATTGAAAAATTTGGGTAATGTAAATATTCAGTAATAGTGAAAAAGAAAATAAGGAAAAGTACAGTAAAGTGTAGATATAGTGTCTCTGCTTTTAACTTGTGATTGGATGAAGACATCTCTTTGGAACTTCTTTTCTGGTTATAAAGAGTGGCCATCTTAATTGGCTTGTTTTTGTTTGTGGTTATAAACTATTTCAAACCTTCTGGTTTGAATTGTGGATTATGGATTATTTCATTTCAGTCCTTCACAACCCTCAAATTGAATTTAAGAAAAAGAAAAAAAAAGATAAGCAGAAGTTTCATTTTGGGCCTTTCCAGCAACTACGTGCAATAGCTGTATCTGTTAGCCCCCTCTGCTTCTGCTGGAAATGTATAGCATGTCTCTTTATTTTTATAAATCTATCGAGCACATTCCACTTCCTAAAAAAACATGACTATATTCTGGTGTTTTGATCAGTTGACAATGAGGTCTCTTCCTTTGCAATTCTTTACTCCATGTGCCATTCGGAATACTTTAGAGTACAAATAACCTCCAGTTGAAGAGGTGGAAGATGATAAAAGCCTTCCTCCTGAGCTAAAGAACTGCTTCATCTCAGCTAGCAGATGCTTCTGGAGAATAGCCAGGGTATTGCCCCAATGTAATTCTAGGAGGGTGGTTTGCTCAAGTGATTGACATTTGGCTATTTGATGGCCCACCAGGCGCAATGTTTACAGTAAGATGGATTGGAGAAGTGGGTATTGAAGAAATCCTTATAGACACAGTGGCTGGCACACAGTTGCACCATCTAAAGTGTTATTAGCTCTTTCTCCTCCCACTAACAAAACAGGATCATGGTTTTTTTATTTTTGTTTTTTTTTTGTTTTGTTTTGTTTTCCTGAAAGAGGAGGTCTCTGGTCTCCTTGCTGGAAGGATTATGTTTTTGACATCAAATACTGGCTTTGATATCATCTTCAAGGCATTCTCCTGAATTTAACCCTAGTTTATTGGACAGGCAAAACCTCTGGCTTAATTCATAATTGTTGGGGCCAAAGATGATGTCATATAGTTTTGCAAAGCTCCAGTTCCTGGAATACTACCAGGAAAAAAAGTCATCTTCCTTGAATTCAGTCCACCCTCAAGGTATCTTGAGAAAGATGCTGTTTCTCAGAGAAGTCCAGACAACACCATGCACAGGAAATAGATACTTCTCTTGATTTCCTGTTTCCTATACATTTGTGAGTCATGGAAGAACTTAAGTCTAGAAAGTCTTCTGGTTGTGATTTCTTGACCTGCCCACCCAAAATGCCAGCCTATTCACCCCAATAACCTCAAACATAGAGAAATCAGGGCTCTAAAGGTGTTAAATTCAAATAATGATTTTTCCCTGGGTTCTTTTCACCCAATAAAGTTGTGGATGGGACATATTCCTTTTCTGGTGACACCACGCATGTTTTCTCGGCTAGGTTAGGGACTGAGGAGACTTGGTTTTAAGCCACCTTTAAGAAACCATCTAGGTTCTAACATTGATTTAGTTATTTTATTCGTTTGGTTTTGGTTTTTGATTTTTTGTTTTTTTTTTCCAGTCTCAGGGCCTGAGCAATGTCCTTGGGCTTTCTCAGTGCCAGTGCTCTACCACTTGAGCCATAGCACCACTTTCAGCATTTTCTATGTATGTGGTACCAAGGAATTGAACCTGGGTCTTTGTGCATGCTAGGCAAGCATTCTTACCACTAGGCCAAACACCTGGCTCTAACACTGATTTGTTTACCCAATCATTGCTCTCATGAGCAATGAAAATTTTGTGATCATTGTGGAGTACTTTTTACTCAGCTCCTCAGCCGATAATCTATACTAGAGAATAGGTAAGTTTGTCCCATCAAAGTAAGATAAAGAGTGTCCAGTATCTGGATGGGTTTATTTCACTTGCCTGTTTTTTCAGCTCATTTTGTGTTGATTCTGTAGGGGTATGCTTCCCTTCAAGGGCATGACTATCTCTTTCTTTTCATGATATCTCCAGAGCTCTACCTCCTCCTCCTCCACCCACTTCAGTGCTTCTTTGTACACAGCAAGTGGTCCTACAAAGGGAAGGGAAGCAGCAAAAGATTATGTTATCACAGCCCTGTTCATCCAAGTGAAGGCCTTGTAGGAGAGCTGAGGAGACAACGCAAGAGAATGAATTCTGCTTTCTCTCTTCCTTCCTTCCCTCCTTCCTTCCCTCCCTCCTTTCTTCCTTCCTCCCCCTCCCTCCCTCCCTCCCTCCTTCCTTCCTTCCTTCCTTCCTTCCTTCCTTCCTTCCTTCCTTCCTTCCTTTCTCTCTTTCTCTGTCTCTGTCTCTGTCTCTCTGTCTCTGTCTCTGTCTCTCTCTCTCTCCTTCCTTTCTTTTTTCTTTTTGGCAGTGTGCTTGCTCTCTATTATTTTCTGATTGAGATCTTGCATTTTTGTTAGATAGGTCACATTCTTGTTTTGGAAATACAATGCTATATTTTTCTCAGGACCTGTAAAAACCTATTTTCATAAAGAAAAAAATAGGTTGAGTGTTGGACACAGTTGGCTTACATTTGTAATCTTTGTTACTTGGAGAGTGAGATCAAGAGGATCAAGGATCAAAGGCAGAAAGCTAACAACATCTCATCTCAACCAATAAGCTATGAGGAAGGAATAAATAGGAGAGTCTTAGTCCAGGCTTGTCCAGGGGAAAATAAAACACAAGACTCCATTCACCAAATAACTAAAGCAGAAAGGGCTGGGGGGTGTTACATAAATGATACAATGCTTGTTTATCATGTACAGGACTCTGAATCCAATCCTAGTACTGGAATAAAGAAGTCTGGAGATTAAAAATAATGCTAGAGAACATTCTTGTGTGCTGGGCCTCTTTCCATTGTTGTATCCCAGCTGTTGGTCCAGAACCTGAGAATTGAAAGCTGGCCTGTTGTGCAAGTGGATAGATTCTGGTAGAATCAGGACTTCTCTAGGACTCAGTAGTGAACAGAATATACACCTTGTCTTCTAGCCAGAGAGACAGGGGAGGAAGGAACCTTGGTTTTAATTCCAACTTTTTAAAAATCTATTTTATTGTTGGGGTAATGTATAGAGCGGTTACAATTACATTCACCATGTAGTAGGTGTATTACTTTTCACATATTGATACCCTTTCTCATGTTTTTGTCCCCCTTTTTCTTCCCCATCCCCCAATCATCTTGTTTTCCCCCTTCCCTTCCCTATTTCAAATAAACAAATAAATGTATATGTAATATACCAGGTAACAAAGTCAGATACAGTAACCTCATGAGATTAACCTTAAGGGGGAATAAAGAGAAAAGAAATAACTTCGCTTAGTACATTAAGAACAACAGAGGAAAATTTCATCACATTGTTAACCCTGTCCATCTGGTTTAGTTCTTTCTGAACTCTTACATACAATCCTTTATAGGGAAAAGGGTCTAACACTAGACATGGACAACTCACAGTAAAAGCCTTGATTCCTAAAGTCATCTGCCTCTCTTGAAGGAACAGGCTCCAAGAGACTTATCTGTATTACCATCTTCCTACAGCATGGGCTGTTTTTCATGTTGTTCATGTTAGATTTAGTAGAAGTCTGGTCTTGGTGCCATGACACCGTAACACACTCTGCTGCTGCGTGTCTCAATTCAATCAGAATCAGAAGGAGAGTCCAACAATGTGAATCTATTTTACAAGCTATGGAAAGGTTAAACGGAATCTAATGTATCCTTTAGAAGTCATAAAATCCAGGCTCTATAGAGGCACAAAGATGACAAGAGTAATGGCTTCAACAAAGTGACTTCATGGACAGACACATCCTGTGGCTGCTCCCTGCCACTACTGTGCTTCCCTGGGCTGGCATGTCATTTGATTGAGGGAAAGTAGAGTATGGAATAAGGTAAACATTTAAGAGAGAATCATCTTTCTCCTTCCTTGATAGATGGCTCTCAGTTAGATCAGTCCAAGATGGTATCATTTAAAATTTGGATGGAGATTTATTTAATCATGTAATAAGTATCCAAATAGGTATGTGGGTAATTTGAATAAGGATTGGAAACCAGTTATTAGGCTCTTAACCACAACTATAAATAAGGATGAATTTTATTTCTGGAAATCCCTTCTGGTAGATATGAGAAGGAGCTGTGTGTAAAGATAGCTATTGAAACCAATTGGTTTGAGAATATTTCATGGGAATGGGAACAGTTTTAACATTGACTCCAAGTCCTATTTGGGCCTGCTGAGTGGGTTCTTTTTATTTCTTTATAATGATCATGGAAAAGGCCCATTTATCCTGTAATTTTCAGCCCCACATCTCCTTTTCTTAGATTATAACTGCAGAACCCTAGTGCAAGTTAAATTTCCACCACTTGTTGCCCTTTCGCCTTTTTGTGAACTCCACTGGCAAACTCTGGGGATATTTTCCAAAAGAAAATTTCTATCCTTATTGTATTAAATGCCACAGGCACCTTTACCCCACCCGGACCCCCACACATTCCAGAAGAGAGTTTTCCTCTCACTCTGTTTAGGGATGTTCACAAGGATCTGAGGATATGTCCTATCTTCCTAGTTTCAAGGAAACACTTGTCTTGCTTGGATGTAATTAATTCATGGTGTGTTTTTCCCCCAAATAATCAACTGTCAGATCTTGCATCTGATATTTTGTAGAATCTTAATTTATATACAAAATAAAACTTAAGTAATAAACCAAGACCATAGCATTCAGTTCAGTATATCATCAGCAGTTTGGTGTTAGTCTCCCAAATCACTACTCTGTATTATTGAGTAAGTTAGCTCTGGAATATGTTAGCTTTCATGGGATCTGATCAATATCTCATTTTCCTGACCTAAGTGAATAAAAATAAGCAGCTTGTGACATACATAGTTTCTGATTTAGGTTTTGTTGTGGTGGTTAGAGAAATTGGCATTTTAAAAAATGTAGATAGAGATAACCAAATTCCTCAGCTAATTTAACATTTTCATTAATCTATGTGGTAATTTTAATTAGTGTTTTTAAATTAGTCATGCATTGTTCTTGTGAGTCTAAAATGAGAAGATAAAAAATTGTGTTTGATGAAAGCTTTTCTTTAACCTAGATACCCAACCTCAGGCAGCCAATGTGAATTTTGATGTTATGTAAGCTGTAAACTAAGATGTCACTTAGCTGAGACGTGATTTTATTTTGATACTTAATCAGGTAACACAAAGGAGAAGGTTCTGGGCCATGAGAATAAAATAAGGTACACACATAGCCAGAGAGATGCCTAAGATGAAATGCACCCGTGGGTGACAAAATATAGAGCCAAAAGTTGGGTTCCATTTTTATTGTAAAGTGAGATTTCACTATATAAAACCATCATATCCCCCTTAAACTCATTTGGATCTGTGTGTTTCTGGGTTTCCAGAACAGTCTGTTCCCTTCTGACTATTGCACATGTACCAAATCCTGGCACTGCAACTGTCTCATGATGCTAGATTGAAATTCTCATTGCCATTCCTTTTCAGATAACAGCCCGCCGTCAGTGGAAACATATTTATGATGAATTGGGGGGTAATCCTGGGAGCACCAGCGCTGCCACCTGCACCCGCAGACATTACGAAAGGTAAGAAGAAATCCCTTCTTGGAAAGTTTTAATATTTAATTAAAAAGAAGATATTGGAAGATAAGGAAGAGGAAGTTTAGAAACAATATGTCCTTTTCTAATTACAGGGAGTAAAATGACATATTCTTAGGGGTTTTTATTGTTGTTGTTTTGTTTTGTTTTTGTGGATCCTGGGCCTGAGCACTCTCCCTGAGCTCTTCATCTCAAGACTACCCTTCTATCCTTGAGCCAAGCCCCACTTCCTGTTTTCTAGAGGTTAATTGGAGATAAGAGTCTCAGGTCCTTTTGTGCCCACGCTAGCTCGGAACCTTGATCCTCAGATCTCAACCTCCCTGGGTAGCTTAGATTACAGACGTGAGCCACCACTCCCGGCTTCTTAGGTTTTATCCTTAGACAGCCTGTCCCTCCCTCCATCTGCTCTAGTGAGCATGGATTGCTCAAGACGCTTTCTGTGGGCTCCTTTAATATCTTCCAAATTCTTGAAAAACAGCCTTTGTAGTGTCACTATGAGGTTTACATTGAAAAGTAATCATTTCTTTGGATGGCTCTGGGCTCAGATAAGATCTATTGCTGTGCCTTTTCTCAGGACCATGCCTCGGACCCAGGAAATCTTCTAAAGCCAAACTCTGTGTGGCTTAGATTTCTAACAATTTCTGCAATTTCAGAAAGGCAATGAAAAGAGCACCAGGAAGGAATGTGATGTCGTTTCCTGTGAAGGAGGTATCCACAGGAGTCTTTCACCTTTACTTTAACATTGTATTTCATGCTCCATTGAAAATGGGATGGCAGATCCACTTCATATCTTTGGCTCTAGGCTTCAAGGCCAAACTTTATTTTATCAGATTGTACTCAGCATCCTTATCACATGACACATCCCTGCAGAATTATGGGTGGACTCAGTTTGAGAGATCAAGTAGGAGAAAAGGAGATATAGGAGTTGGTTTTTATAGTGGTCACATAGAGAATGAACCCAAGACACATGCAGGGAGTTGACAAACAGACTGATACACTTGCTAGTTTGAGAGTATGGAATTTATTAGTGGATCTTACAGTCATTAACATTCATTCCAGCTTCAGTCTGGACATGACACCCATCTTTGGCCTTTATCTTTGCCAAATCTACCCCAGAACCTCAAAACTATTGCTATTCAACAAAAGTTAGGGTGCTTTTATAGAAACAATTTGAGTAAATTGTATTAGTTTTAGTATATCATAAAAATAATTCCCACTAACTATTTTCTGGAGATTATCTTGGCAACACTATGGTCCAGATGAATTTTTGAAAACTGATAATAGATGTTCAATTTACTTTATATTGTTTATATTGTTTTCAATATAGAACATCAGTTTTTAAAATATGACTTAGTTTGTTCAGTATTTAATACAAAGTCCCATTCATTCCCATTGTATGCAAAAGCTACGTTGCTGCTGATATCCTTGTAAAGCTGCTTCTCAGGGAAGTGCTCTGCAAATAATGTCAAAGAATAGCATGGTTTTGTATCAAAGGTTTAATAAGAACATTTTTCCTAGAAATATTGTCTGCAAAATTGCTTTACTTAGAAGAGTGAACATTTTCCTGAGCCACCACACTTAAAGGACCTGATAACAAACAAAAGTTGAAAAAGAAACTCAGCTTACCTGTTAGCTAGCTTACCTACTTGAATGGATAAATGCATTAATCAAATGAATGTTGAAAAACTAAACAGATAAGATTAGGAATCAAGACAACTGAGCCTAATCGTGCACGTGCGCGCGCGCGTGTGTGTGTGTGTACGTGTGTGTGTTTGTGTGTAAAAATCAACTGAAGAATTTTGTGAATAAAATAAAAGGAGAGGCCATGATGCATTCTTATGAAGGTGATAGATTTTATTTTATCACCTCCCCCTTCCTGGAAAAGAAGAGTCCCAAAAACCTTGGATCAGTAATATCACATACAAACTTCAGTAACTATTAAACATTATTAAAGGATGAAAAACCAAATACTTTCCATTTTGGGGGGATCAGCCTAGATATTTCATAAGATTTGGGCTCCCAAATCTTGGTATTAAATCTAGCATTTGTGTGCTCAGTATTTTAGTCAGTCAGGGGCTGAGTAAACTGGAAATGAAAGGATATATTTAACAAAGAAAATCCACTATAGGTAATCACGTAAGCAGGTGTTGGTGTGATGCACCTTGTCCACCTGTAGGTAAGAATTCCAAGTTCTCTCAGAAGAGGTCGGAACTAAGGGGCAACCATCCAGTCAGCATTTATCCTTCAGCAGCTGAAAGGAGGAGCTATAAGGAGCTTGACTTCCACTGAAGTGGGCGTCCTCACTGGATACTGCTAGATCTCAGATGACATGCATTGAAACTGTCTGGTTGGGCTGACACTAAAAAAGAATGCAATTGCTATGCTCAGTGATCACTAGGTTGACACTGATATGAACAATAATATTGATTATATTGGCATAAGTGCAAAACCGCATCAGAACGACAACTGAGAAAGATGACATATCAGTAAAGAGTCCATCTCCTAGCATAGAAAAACTTAGTAGAGAAGGGTGGATTTGGAGTTGGAAAACAATAAAGTACCTGCCAATTGGGAACCATGCCACCCTCCCCACCCCATTTACCTGATAGTAGCTTTGCCAGCAATAGTGATGGTAGCACAGAGCTTTCAAGGCTCAGTTTAGAGCACAACTGCCCCAGAGTGATTTGTAAGTATTTCCCCATTGCATCCAAATTATTATCACATTCTGATCAGATGAAGGGGATGCCAGACAATTAATAATCATTAATTACCAAATATATGAAGATCACTGATTTGCTGGTCATTCTTGGTCTTTGAGGAATCTCCCACAATCCCATGTGTGGTAGGGAGAAAAGGCTGTTGAGTCACTGCTCTGGACAACTTCCTTTTAATTCATTCTCCCAGAGAACAGCAGAGAATGTTGAATTCTGTTCAGGGCTTTTGACTAAAGAAGAGGCCAAACTTGTGGCTCCAATTGCTTGATAATGGCAGATTTCATCCATACTTGTTAGCCACAAGGTGACTACATTAGTGAAAGACCACCGTCTCCAGGAAGGCTTGAGGATAATAGCAGGGGTCGGGGATGGGAACTTGTTGGGCAGGTAACTCTGGAAAGGCTCTTGGAGATTTGTGAAGCTATCCAAAACCAGATCAGAATAGCATACTGCTCTTTTCAGTCGAATAGAAAGTCTTGCTCCTCTTGCTAGTTCCCTCCTCCACCTTGCTTTTCTTGAAGCTGAGCGGAAAAAAAAGAGTGATCTACTGTCTACTGTGCATTATCCACTGATGTATTTTTTTATGCAGTGTGGTTCACGATTCCAGTAAATGTTTTCATTTTACTACAAGGGGGAAAAAAAGCTAGCGCCTCAGTAAAATGTTACTTGTATATTAGTTGAGCACTATGGGTTTATTAATGAGTGTAATAATGAAAGTGCAGGCTGTTGAAAAGAATCAATGGGTGTTTTTATTTAAGGCATCGCAGAAATTGTACAATGCTTGTGAATGCATCTTTGTCGCTGAAGGCCTGACTCGTCCAAACTTGCCTCTGATTGGTTTAAATCAAATAGGTCCAAGCACTTCATAAAAATGTCTTTGTCAGCCTGGTTTTGCTTCCAAACCTATTCATCTCTGTCAGTTTTTAATATTAGTACCAGGCTCCTGGCCATAGTCCATTAGTACTGTACTTAATTGCTCATGTTACAGATGATTACCAATATAAAAAGCATTAATGTTTTCCCATCGCAAGGCTGTTGCTACATAGATGTCTGAAACACAGAAAAGCTTATAAAACATTGTTATTCTGGACATTTGCTTGGGATTTAAAGATAAAGTTACTATAGAGTATAATCCAAAGAAAAAATGCTTAGATCCTCCTGGATCGCCCTAGTAGAACATTTTCTTTTCTTGTCCAACTCTTTACTTAAAATGCCCAAATCAATTTCTTTTATCAGTAGAGAAACAAAAAAGCAAAATGGCTGCTTTTATGAAATTCTCTTAGCTTGATTTTCTGGAATAGTAATTCATTTTAAAGGCTTTGTTTCACATGCAGTTTTCTTTTTTCTTAAAAAAATGTTTTTGAAGCACAAGTAAAGGAGGGGGAAAACCTTTACACAGAATACCAGATTACTGGTTTTAATTTTCCCGAATAAATTAAATGGTTTGTTTCTGTGGAGCCCATGAAGTTGTTATTAAGGATTTTAAAAGGAGCATTAAGGCAAAAAAAAAAGTACTTTGTGATGTGCTTTTCTGAGTATGTAGAAAATCAAAATCATAAACAAATGTATTTCTTTGTGAGGGAAATGAGCAATTACACTTCATCTTTTTGCATATGTAATGCCCACTTTCAAATTCTAACCTTCTGCTTTCCTTCTAAGAAAGCAGCACCCCTTGAACAAGATTATGTGGCACAGGCAGCTTCCTTCCCAGTGATTTGGGGTGAGCCATACCAGGCCAGATGCACTTGGGCAGAAATAGAGCAACAGAAAGTTAGAGGGTCTTCTTTCTAGCTTTCTTTTCTATTTTTGCTAAAGGTGGTAGCAAGATAGGGAGGGGACCTGCATGTTGTAAGTGGTGCTGAAAATGAAGAGCAAAGATCAATCAGGTTCTAAAGACTACTCTGCTAATTATGAGTTATAAGGAGACTTACAGTTCTGTTCATGTCCATATATTCTTGCTCATTTGCTCAGACATGAGTGGATGTGTGTGGTGGTAGGGAGGGGAAGTATACTATTTCAAGGGCTTTCACTCAGGGCCTGGGTGTTCTTCCATAGCATTTTTCACTCAAGTTTGGTGCTGTATTAGCTCACAGCTCTACTTCTGATTGTGTGGTAGTAATTGGAGATAGGTCTCACAAACTTCCCTGCCTGTTCTGTCTTCACACCATACTCTTCAGATCTCAGCCTCCTGAGTAGGTATGATGATAGGTTGAGTCACTGGTGCCCTGTTTATTTTGATAATCTTAAAGCTAATAAATACAGGATTGAGAAATTCACTGGCAAGATCTTGGAATGCTATATTTGAGAGGTCCCTTAATACCCCTCCTCAGACCTGCACAACAAAAATGAGGTTTCCTGACATGTCCATGAACTATTAAGTACTATAAAGTACTTAAGCATAGCAATTGCAAGTTAGCTTAGATACATTTATGTGGAATTTACCAGAATTGATTTATGTCCACTAAATTGAGTAGGAAATCAGGGCTCATATTTCATATACCTCTTTTATAAATTCTATTTTCCAAGTAATTCATGTTGATATTTTACAATATGCATAGATATAAATAAATGAAGATTATTGCTCACTGATATAAACCATATATGTATGTCATATATATTTGCATGTGACATGTAATATTATATGTTGTTATGTAATGTTATACAATACATATCATATATATTTATATACGATGTACATATATCAGTGAGCAACAAATCGGAAATATATGTCAATAAATCCTTCATTCAGGCTCTTAGTGGGTTGCTATTTTACATGGCAGGCACAGAGTCAAGTGTTTATCAAGGCAGGAGGCCTACGTGGAAACATGGAGGGAGCAAGGACTAACAAGACTAGTCCACTTAGTCCTGGCTAGAACAGCCCGCGTGACCTGACAACACCATTGCTGTCATCAGATACAGCCTCTGGTTCTTGACCTTCCCGGTCCTCAAGATTTCTTTTATATGACATCACCTAGCTTTGTATATTTTGCCTCCCATACTTCTGAAAACATTTTTCATATGCAAAACTAACCAGGCCCAGAGTGAGTAAGACTCACAGTAAGTCAACAGGGAACCTGCCTTGTTCCCTGTTGACTGTGCTTGACATAAGGCTGCTTGCTCTCTGCTTGAGCCCCTACAGCTGAGATCTTCAAAGGAACATCACTGTCCAAGGCTCAGTTCTTGCAAACCCTTAACACGTGCTTTCCATGAACGCCTCTGTGGCTGCCCATTGGCTCTGACTTGCCTTTGGAAGATGACTTAAATGTTTGACTTTCCGACACTTCCAGATGCTCAGCAAAGCTCCTCTCTCACTCCAAGTCTTTCTATTCCAATCAGCCAAGCCTCAGAGCACAATTTATGGGCATTTCCCAGCTTAGGGTTGACAGTGAAGCATTTAGAATGGGACGGACACTGAGGAGATACCCGTGCTACCAATTTTTCCTAGCAAAATTGCTAGGAAAACCAATGCTACTTCCTGTCATGCCCAAGGCTTCAGATTCTTTCTCTACATGGCAGTTCCAGGGAGCCACCCCCAGCTCCTTAACTAATTTATCAGATATGACATATAGGCCAACACACATGGAAGAGAAGTAAATAGTTAAAGCTATAAAATGCAGCTTGTAACTGAGAAGTAACAGGTTCAACAGGGAAAGACTTCCCATCAGAAATGGGAATAGTCTTCCTGGAGGATCTAGAATTTGAACTGGATCTTAAAGAGGTTAGGACTTAAGGTTGATATCATGCATTCCCCCTGCTCCTCTTTCTCCCAAATCTCTGATGGCTTTAAAGAACAATAAAGACCATGCATCACAGATTAAGGACCGTGGGATATTACTTTTCTTGAACGTTCTATAGAAGAACATCCTGGTGAGCATATTAGGAAATAAGACCAGAATGAGCTGATATCAATGAGCTAAACAGAAAGAGTACTCAGTCCCCTCTAAGGAGGTAGGGGATGTTTAAATTTCTAAGGTGAAATTTCCAAACCACAAAACACCAAAAGCAGACGTAGCTTCCCTTCTCATGTCCTAGTCTACTCCTGAGGTCCCATGGGTGGACTGTGCTCATTCTTGCATCTCTTTTCGAAACACTGTCTTGTGAGGGAGGCCAGGGTCTTGTTGCTCGCTTTTGTGCCCTGTCACCAGACACTCTCCTTTCCCAAATCCACAGAAGTCCTGCTGGCTTTTTATCGAAAGTCAGCAGTCCAGGAAGCCAAATAAAATTTGCTCAGGCTGGAAAGAGTTCACTTCATCCTTGTTCTCCTCAACTTGATTCTGGAAGTCTCCTTGGCCAGCATGGGTCTCCTTAGCCTCCTCGAAGAACCTCACCCCTACCCCACCCCCCACAGACACCCCCCCAGGATACTCAGGCAATTTCATACACAAGGGCTTCACACACTATCACTCAGCATGCCCTAAATACTCTGATGACTTTCCAATGTCCCAATAGTGCCAGAAACTTTGAAAAAGGAAAACAAAGCTCTAGCCAGGCCCTAGAGTAGAAAAACTGGTTTCTTAAAAAAATAAAATAAAACAAAAAAAAAAAAACAACAACTTTATTTAAAAATTCTTAAATTTGCCTCTAAATGCAACATGTAATTAATAGAAGTTGGAGTTTACACTGTTGAGTGTAAAAACACCCTCAAGGCACACACTAATCAAGTATGTCTGTCATGCTGTAAACTACAGCAAATTCTTTGTCTAACCCTCCCCCAGGAAGCTTGGGAACAGCAGTTTTGTTTTTTGTTTTTTTTTTCTTCTTCTTCTCCCTTGTCAAGCTCCTTTATTGTCCTGTATTTGTCCCCACCCCTTCACCCCCTACTCCTTTGGGCCTAACTGTAGTTATTTAACAAACTTTATAGGCCCCCATGTTTCACTGACAGTTTACATCAAGCATGAATTTACATTTGAGAGTATATGAGGTATCATCCCCCATTTTCTTTGTGATAAATAATAAGAGGCTTCTACGTATGATTCTCTGTCCTCGGGGCTTTATCATTAAGATTAAATAACTGTACTCTCAAGCATGCCACTGCACAAACATCTTTTCAATTATGTGAGTAACAGATGCCTTCACAAAGGAGCTATTGAAAATTCAGAAAGCATGTTTCCAAAAACAAAAGACAGGGGAAAAAAAAGGATCAGATGACAGAAGAATGTAATTGTTTACCATTAAAATATATCTTTAACTCATCCACCAAAAACCCTCTTGGAACATTTTGTTTTTGTACATGGTATTACGAAGTCTGGCTAAAGTCATAAATGTTGTGGGAAGCTGTGGGAATACTTCAGAAGCTCTGGAACCAGTGGTTTCTAACACACATAGATTCTAACTCAAGTGCAATAGATGTTGGCCTGGTTTTTTGGTTTCTTGTTGTTGTTGGTGGTGGTGGTTGGTTTTTACATATAGACATGCCTGCCTTCAATGAAAACACTATAGTTCTGTTTGTTTATTATTTCTGAAGTAATGTTCATCTGCTCTTGAAATGGATCCATGTGACTCCATTATGAGTTAGTACTTTCTCATTGAGAAGAATAATTGCTGCCATGTTTTGCTGACTGGACCTGTGGAAAACTAGTGCTGCTTATATTTTTTTGTTGTTTTTTTTTCTCTGCTGGGAGCACATAAGTTTATCCCTAGAGTACAAACTCTACTACTTTCAGCCCATTCCAGTTGTCCCCAATGCTGTCTTCATTTGAAAGGCAGGGGAATAGTATCATTCTACACAGCCTTGGAAATAGAAAGGAGACACCCCTGAAGCAAAGTCACTGAAGAAGTTTGTGAGGGGGTATCATGGGAAAACTCACATGTTTCAGGATGAACTCCTATTGGTAGATTTCATGTGGGATCTATGGTTGAGCTCCCCTTACCATTGCAATATTAAGCTGGGCTTCATCCAGCTGGGTCTCACCTCTTGAAGAATTGTGGCATGGTGATTGAGGAAGTATATAAGAAAAGTCCTATGCATGGTACTCAAGCCCTGGTGCTGCTCCTGATGGAGTGAGCTTTTTGTGGAATGACCACCAATGTATTTAGTGGCCTACTGCCTCTGAGAGATGAAAAACATTCACTCTGATCTCTTAGACAATTCCCTAGGAGCTGCAAATACCCCTAACCTGAACAGAGGTGATCATTCACTCCCTTCCCTATGCTGATATTGCGATGCGGATACATAGTTGTGTGCTGAGCTGAAGGCAGCTGGGACTAGTAGAGGCTGGCAGAGTTGTGCTTGAATTCAAACTTGGGGACTTAATAGCTGTGGACAGTTGTCTAGTTACTTAATCATTTAGCTTTAAATGTCAGTTTTGTCATCCCTAAAATAATATAGTAATATATTAAAATTAAATATAAAAGAATAAAGTAGTCTATCTGTAGACATCTCCTTCTGCAAGGGTTGAAGTGTCTGGTATCAACATGTCTGGTGTTAATAGGGACTTATACATAATGACTACTATGAATCTAATGCCTAAACAATGTATAAAAACACCTTGACTGGAAGTGTCCTGGCAAGTACAAAGCGCTGGGTTTAATCCTTAGCACTACAAATAGCCTTCCTCCTCACCTCTTCACCTGTCACCCCACCCCAAAATAAATAAAAATAGAAGAACCTGACCTTTCCACCCATTCCCTCACCCTTGCCTCTCTTCTACAACCCTAAAGTCCACGTGACTCCAGTTAGGGTGAAGTCATCCTTGAGGCTCCTCCCACACTCACACACCTTTGTGGGAACCAAGCCACCAATCTTACTGAGTTCCAGTGGCTTGATATTCTCTTTTCTTTACTTTGGATCACAGTAATTCCAAGATCATGGAAAGAGATGTCACAATCCTTATCACTGGGCCTGAGATAAAACTCTTTTTCTCTCTCCAGGTCCAGGAGAAAGTAAATAGTGGTAATTAAGCGTGTCAAAACTTTTCCTCATTAGTGAGAGATTTTGTTTTTGGTGGTGGTGATACTGCGGTGTGAATTCAAGGCTTCATATGTACTACTATTTGAACCAGGCCCTGGCCCCTTCCTGCTTTAGTTACTTTTCACGCAAAGGTCTCATGCTTTTTTCCCCCAAGGCTGGCCTCAGACCATCCTCTTGCTATTTTCCTCATCACATAGCTGGGACTATAGACATGAGCCATTCACCAGCCCTCTGGTTCCACTTCTCCTATCATTAGAGTAGGTAACAGAGTTCCCTGGTAAACAGATCATTTTCCCAGGGAAGAGACTTTTTTTATTTTTCTGGTTTACTTTTTGGTTCTTGATAATATTGGACCCTGTACCTTTATGCTATATTGGTATAGAATACAAATGATGCCATTTACACTTGCTTCCTTTTTATAAAAAAAGTAAAAGGAGAGTATAGTCAAAAGGGGATGATGAATAGAGAGAGGAAGGATGGGCAAAAGCAGTGATAATATTCCGTGTGAAGCAGGAAAATTGGGGGGATTGGAGACAGGGTTGGGAGAGATAGATGGGAAGGAATGAAGAAAGGGTGACATCCATCAAGAGGCATTGTACTCTTAAACTAAGACAAATTGAATTGAAACCACTGTGAACCGTTACTTCATTTTTAAAAATAAAAATAAAAATATGGATTCACACAGAATCCATCCTGTACTCCCCCTGCCATTTTCTTGACTCAGGCTGCTGCTAGCAGGCATATCAGCATGATTTGAAGCTCAGTTCAAACTCAAAATTTTCAGTTCCCACCCTGTTTCTTTAAACAGTGACACTAGAGGCCTCTTTCGCAGCTCTCTTAGTTTCTGATATTTCACTCCTCACATTCCACACATTATTTTTTTCTTCTTCACTAAAGTTCACACCATAAAACAGAGGGCATTAGGAGGAGCCCATCTCCCTCTCCAGTGGGGCTTGGCAGGTCAAAAGAACAGAAACAAAGCAATCCAGTTGCTCTTGTGTCCCAGTGCTGTGCCCACTGAGGAAACATTTTCTTCTCTCCACACGTTGACATCATTCATTAGTGTATTTGGCTTTCTGTTAGGTGCACTTCTACCATTTTTATAGTCGTGGTCTAGCACCATGAGAGGTGAGCACTATGTGAGATTGGAAACTTTTTGTACTTTGCTCTCATGAAGGAAAAATATACCTTCTATTGGCTCCATATTTGGCAAAAGATGGCTTCCCACACTTCACGGAGAAGTTATATTTTCAATTTCTGGCTGTGAAGGAAAATGTCTGGCCAAGCCTTAGAATGTATCAACCCTGGAATCAACTCAGGGATGTAATGAGTCCATTTGGGATCAGATCAGGTCCGAAGCCCCAGTGGAACCAATATGTGATCTCTTTTCTACGCACACACACATACACACACAACACCCCCCCACACATATGCACATACATACACACACACACACACACACACATACACACACACACCTAATAGTGTAAGAGGAGTAGTAAGTAGTAGCATCTTTGACCTATCATGTACACCAATTTCCCTCTGCTCTTGAAATATGCTGCTCCGAGGAAACCATCAAACTATCTAAACCTGGAGGTTTTTACTTGTTTAAAATGTCATAAAAGTACCTATAAAGTAATTAAGGTGAGCTCATGATTCAAACACAACCCTAAAGATTTCCCACTTCTTTCTTTTCCTTTCTGAGTTGAATTGGTTCCAGACATTATTATAATATCATTTTTCAGAGTTCTATAAATAGCTAGATTCTCATTTCTCCTCTTAAGCACTGTTTGCTAAATGTTTTGGCCCAAAAGTTCAGTCGTTCCATGCAAGCATTAATCAATACAGGAGACATTAGTGGTTACTCACTCAGATGAGATTTGACATCATTTTTCCTCAGCTTATAGAGAAGGGCAGGGAGGGGATGCTGCATAAAAGGGAAGGGTTTTTCTTCTTTTGTATAAGATGCAAATGATGAAAACATGTGTGATGTACATTTCTCTAATGCCAGTCTGCTGCTTTGTGTTGAGAAAGAGAGGCAAAGCCCTGGGGGATTTTAGACTTTGTAAATATAAAATTATCTGCCTTAGTGTTTAAAAAAATAATAAAAGGGAGAAAGATTTGGCAGGTTGCCAGATTACTTACATTACTGTAATAGATTTGCTGACCTCTGACTTGTGCTGTAGAGAAATGTATTGAATTTTTTATAATATCAGATGAGGCAGATCTCAAAAGCTAGTATACTGAGAACCATTATTTAACTTGAGATTTAGCAAAGCTGAAATCTTTTCAAACCCGCAATTTCATACATGATGATAATTTACCAGCTCAAACACTAATAAATCAAGGGTTATAATGCCATTGATTGGTTAATTTTTACTTGGGTTGATTTTTAAGTCTTCTTTATTTAAAAAGAAGGAGAAGAATGAGAGGGAGAAAAAAATCTTGCTTTTCACAGTGACTGAATTTAATAAGAATCTCCGTGATAGCAAAAGGCTCCCCTACTGTTTCTGCTTTGGGGTGGAAAATGTTATTCTTGTATTATTCCTAGGGAAAAATAAAATCTCATGCTGCTACAAATCTTGTGCCTATGAAAAGATGTTATTTTTTAATACATGATGGCTTACCTATTTCAGATCCATTTAATGGTATCATAAATAAGCATTTTGCTAATCTGAAATGTGAAATCTGGATAATAATAAAGACCCATTTATCTACCCAGCTTTCAATTGCTCAGACTAGATGTAAATCAGGAGAGAAGGAAAAAAAATCTCTGCAGATTTACTAATGAATATATTGCTTAGCTTGCTCAATATTTCCAGCCTAATACCTAATACCCAGCCTGCATTCCTAAGAGATGCAGGCTATTGAAAGTCTGTCTCCAGTGTAGTGAATTCTTTAGAGGCTGGGTGCATTTTTGTTTTTCATCTGTACAGTTTAGAAACTGATTAAATCTTTGTGGTATTACAAATATTTGAGGAATAATCATTCATGAGGCATATGCATATTGCATTATACTGGATTCTTGATTTAATATAAACCTACACAGTGTCCTGCATTGAGCAATGCTGCCTTGTATTGGCTAATGCTAATGGTACCACATGTACTTGGAATGTTGAAATGTTCAGAAACCTTTAATAGCCTTCGTCCTCTTGTACTGTAAAAACTTCTAATAATCAAATGATAAGATCATATCCTGTGGGGTAATTGTGTTGTACCATGACAGGATAACTGAAAAAACATTCAGTGAAAATTACACCAAACGGAAATCGCTCTATGAAACAGCGATTGTTTGTGTGCTATGTGAAACCCAGCCCTGTTCTTCAGAGCCTAGCTGGTCATATTTCTGCTTGTTTCCTTTTAACTGATGCTTTTCTTGTTTTATTTTGGGAATCTTTTTTTCCCTGAGCCACTATAATTATCTTTCAATGATTTAGCAAGGGAAAAAAACATTAAGTTGACCTTTAAACCAGCATATTCTCTCCCTCTCTCCCTCCCTCCCCCTCCCCCTCCCCCTCCCCCCCTCCCTCCTCCCCCCTCCTCTCTCTCTCTCTCTCTCTCTCTCTCTCTCTCTCTCTCTCTCTCTCTCTCTCTCTCTCTCTCTCTCTCTCTCTCTCTCTCTCTCTCTCTCTCTCCCCCTCTCCCCAATCCTTGAACATGCAGAGCTTGTGTTGGGATTCAGTTTTACCTTAGTCATGCCTCTTTCCAGATACAAGAAACATTTAATTCCAGATTTCCTGCTTCTAGCTTTAGGCCTTTGACCAGCAAACTGAAATATATATTTTTTCTTCACTACTGTCAGTCTGCCAGCTGCTGAGTTGAATGAAAAGGAAGAAAAAAAATCATAAAGAAAAATGAAAAAGATCCAAAATAAAAATGTTGCTCTGCCTCATGAACTTTCAAAGTTGTAGTATAAAATGAAAGACTCCTTGGTCATTATCTACAGAGCTGAGTTGGCCTCCTCTAGGGTCCCCCACCCTCTTGTCTACTTTTTCCTTCATACTGCTCCCCACATTCCATTGCCTCCTCCTTCCTTAGAATGTAGGATCCCTCAAGGTGTTACCATCTCATTTAGAGGATGGAGCTGGGGAAAGATGGGAAGGGTGGTGTCCACAAATAGTAACTATTGGAATACCCAGGCTTCTGAGCTCCTTGGGTTTCCATGACAACAAAACAAAAGTAAAACAAACCTATCTGCCCAACAATAAAATATGTTTTCATTAAATTCAATTTAAAATATTTTTTCCAGTTTTAAAAATACTCAATGCATTTTGCTTCTGGACAAAAAAAGAAGATGAAGAAGAATAAGGAACCTGTCCCTGCCAATATTAGAAGGAATATAGTGCTTGGCAGAATAAGGCAGAAAGAGAAAAAGAACTAGAGGCAAAAGAATTAGGGGGAAGGTCGGGGACTTTACAGATGAGACAGTCAATTCAAGTATGAACAAGATTGCTTTTTCCTCTCTTCTGCTTAGTTATGCTTTTTATTATATAAACATTAACTGCAATATTACAGTGGGAAGCAGGTATCTGGCAGCCATATATTATTTTAGTGTGTCTGCATAGGGAGAGCAGTTTCCAGTTTGAGCAGCTGTAACATGTTTAAACTCAGTTTGTAATGGGATCTGAAGATAACTATTCCCCATGGGCTGTGTTGAGCTTCATTGCTGGCCCACTGCCAGTTATAGGGCTCCAACGTATTATTCATGCCTCCTTGTCCAAGCATGCTCAGTAAGTGGATTTGGTTTTTAATATACTATAAATTTGGGTTTGATTTTCCCACAGTTTATTTGATATGTTATCAAACAATGAAATACTTGGGATCATGTCTTTACTTCCGAATCTGAACAGTTGGATGTATTTAGGTAACTGAGATCCACCATGCATAGTGAGAAATATGTTTTAAAAAAGCTCATATCTATTCTAAATTAGGGATTTTTTGCCTGGGTTAAATAAAATAAAAACTAGGATTCCCAATATTTGAACAGATTTCTTGTTGTCTATAAGCCAAGTACATGTTCTTCATTGAGTCAACTTGTCTTATTTAAAACAAATTATGTTGCTGTATTAAAGTTCATATTTTAAAGGCTGAGTCTTGTATTAATCCCACAGTGAGTCATTAATCATACCAAATGCATTATAAAAACTTTAATCACTGAAGTTGAAACTGAGATTGTAATGCAATCCGTGCCTTTTAATTACATCAGCTCTTTTTCCCGTTCAGATCAAGAGCTGGTCGCAAAGGGAAAACAGATTAAAACCAGAGCTGTTTGATGTTTCTCTTTTTAGAGCAATTTTATGCACTTTGTTTAAAAAGTTATGTAATTAAAATGCTTGAATTTTTCAGCCCTCTGATTTTTGTGGCTTCAGTGGTTGGTCTGCTTCCTTTTTGCTGTGGCCCTCTTTTATTTGGTACCCCCTAAATAGACCTCGCTGGGTTCACATGACCTCCCCTTTAAGTGCAGCCATCTTGGCCACACCCATCTTGTCTCTACTTGACCTTCTAATTTCAAGTGTTGGATCTACATTTCAAGATAAATAAAAATAAAAAATTTGAAGATAGGCACAATAGGATTGCAAATTCCAGTTCTAATGAGTGATGTGACCCTTGGATAAATTATTTAACCTTTGGGGTTTTAGCTGTCTCCTCTATTATAGATAATAAAATAATAATTATAATAATAATGTTCTATAGAGATATATTAGAGATTGTACAAATACTCTACATAATATACTTGGACCTGTACTTGTCTCTCCTAGAATATAATATTTAAGTGTGTAGTTCCCTGCTGTGTCTTGGTGCTTAGAGCACTTCTTGTCATATAGTTGGTGCTTGATAAAAAATTGATTTGATTGTTTGGTGGCTGTTGGCCCTTGGTCCACCCCAGGTCCTTCTATAGCCATTCTTGTTATACAGAGCCACAAAACCAAAAGGAGGTCTGTCTTGCTAAGAAATATTTAAGTGATCAGATGCCGATTTTTTGCTACTCAAGTAGATTGCCAAACTGTACAAGAACTTTCTAGAATATATCCATGTGATGGAGTTATTCAACAAGTTAATCATACTATATAGCATCTTTCACCTGTACTTTACTGGTTGTTCAGTTACCCAGGCCACAGTTAAAGCATATTATGTTGTATCATTCAACACAGGGGGCCACATCTGTAATAACTTTTACTTTAGAATAATTCTATAATTGCTTTATTTTATTATTCATTGTGGCTATTAATCTCTTACTATGTCTGATCCATAAATAAAATTTTATCAGGTATCTATATGTAGGAACCATACCATATATATGTAGAATTCAGTCCTTTCCTCAGTTTCAGGCCTAGAGTGTGGGACTTGGCACACATCCCCTGCAGATAAGAGGAACTGTCCTAGTGAAAAAGGAAAGCAAAGTTTCATAGCGTTGATGTTCCTGAATTGGTCAAGTGATTTTTCATCGCCTCTGTTTTTCATTTAGATTAATCCTCCCATATGAACGGTTTATTAAGGGAGAGGAAGATAAGCCCTTGCCTCCAATCAAACCTCGGAAGCAGGAGAACAGTTCACAGGAAAATGAGAATAAAGCAAAAGTATCAGGAGCCAAACGCATCAAACATGAAATTTCAAAGAGCAAGAAAGAAAAAGAGAATGCCCCAAAGCCGCAGGATACATTGGAGGTAAGTAGCTACACTCCACAGAAGACTGTCTCTGAGACATCAGGATACCAGGCTTCCTAGAAACCAAATCCATAGCTGTGTTTCTACCTGGCTGATGGCTAGGCTCCAAACCACAAAGTCCAACCCTTATGGTTCCTAAAAGAGCTCCCAAATCTCTACCAACTCTTTCTTTTGGTTGAAAACTAAAATCCAACACGTGGTATACAATGACATAAACCAAGTATAGAGTCTAGAAAGAGGAGGACATTCTGGACAAAACTGACAGCAATTTGCTGAGAGTTTGAGATAGGAGCAAATAGCATGGCTTCTCCAAAACCAAGGCATGCCATTCTGAATGTATGGTTCCTTGACTAGTCCACAGCATGTTTCTCTGAGGAGATGCTGTGACTTCCGAGGGTCTGTTGAAATCGCTGTACTGTGTCTTGGCAGGACTCAGGAAAACTTGAGAGGTGTGTTTTCCTCCCATAATTGACCTCCATGCCCCAACCCTCAGTTAAGAGCAATTTAGCAGGATCTTAAGTACATATTGTTTATAGGGGAATTTTGAAGTGGTTTCTCTGAAGCCATTATTATCTCTCATATTAACAGGTAGTTTCTGAACCTTTTAAAACAAGCCTCAGTTACCCACAACCCCCATCAGCTCTTTAGTAGAAAACCCATTAGTGTCAGTGTAAAGCCCAGTCATAGAACTTGATCTGGGCTAAATTTCAACATGAATTTAAAAAAAAAAGAAAAGAAAACAGCTGTCCATAAAACACACACACACACACACACACACACACACCACCACCACCACCACCAACAACAACAACAACAACAACAACTTAAAAAAAATATTAGCAGCCACATTTGGAGACACCATGTTCTAGGATTCAACCCTCGAGGGAATTTTGGTACTGATATTAAACACCCACTAAAAACCAGATTCATAATGAACATGTAAGAGACTCCCTAATTAAACACTAGTTTCACACTCACACACAAATACCATAGAGTTTAACTTACTCAACTGACTCCTTCCTTGTAAGAAAACAATATTGATACCAAGAGAAGAAATTTGCTTTTTATATATATCTTTGCATTTATAATTATTTTTAGATCTCATAATTTAAAAAAGGAAGGGGCAGGGTGGAAAAAGGGCAGTGCAGACTTCTAAACATCTGCAAGTTTGTAACATAAATGGCCAAAAGCAAGGAAATTCCATGTTAAGGCTCACATTCCATTCTTCCTTTATCCTGTTGGCCTGGTGATTTATTATAGGGCTCCAGATCAGTGAGTTCTATTAGATACCATATGCAAAATGCTGCCAAAGCACCAGTGGACAAACAGGGGGCTTAGGGGCCAGCTGAAACTCTGAACGGTTCATTTGCCGAATGAAGTTTGAAACAATTGATTTGTGAGTTTTAGAAGGATCCTTAGCTCATGTGTGGAACCATCAACTAGAAAAAAAAAAAGACCATTCCTAAGGGAGGAGCTTTGCTCCCCAGAGTCAAGAGAAACCTTGCCAGCTCTCAGGGTCCCTGTTTCCTAGAGACCAACTGTCCCTTGTCAGGGAGTGAGCTGTAAATATATGGAGTTTCCATGTCTGTCATGTGGGGTTGTCTAAAGTGCTCATAAAGTCCCACCAGATTCAAGAGTCTAGTAAAAAAATCTCTCACAATCTCCAGGAGAAACCCTTGTTATTGACCAAATATACTTTTATCAATGTCTGTGTTTGGAGATTAGATTGTATTGCCAGTTTTTGTTTTTGTATCTTTGTATGTTGTTTTTGTGCCCGTTCTGGGACTTGAATTCAAGACCTGGGCCCCAAATTGAGCTTTATTGTTCAAAGCTACTGTTCAACCACTTGAGCTACAGCTTCACTCCCAGCTTTTTCATGGTTTACTGGAGATAAGAGTCTCCTGTACTTCCTGCCCTGTCTTTCTTTGAACTGTGATCCTTACATCTCAGCCTGTTGACTAGCTAGGATGACAAGCACAAGCCCGTTGCACCTGGTCTATTGGTTGTCAATTTTATGTGACATGCTGAACTCCATGAAGATAGAGGGGTGATAAATCTCTTTTAGTCACATCTCCAGTCTTTAGCTATTTGGATTGCAAGCTAGATAGTACAAAGCTATCATTTCATACTTAATATCCTGAAACAGTTCATAAAATATTGCCTTATGAAAAGAGTCTTTTACCCTTTTCTGTCTATCTTCCAAAGCCCCCACACCTATTTTATAGCCGGAAGTATGGGTCTCCAGTGTAGCTAAAGGCCAAGGTCACAGAAATGTCAGTGGAGCTGAATATCTCCCAGTCATACTTCAAACCGTAGCCCCACCAGGCTAACAATTAAGTGTAATTTGCTGTTGCACTTACTCATTATTCTGTATTTTCATGTAACAAGAAGCTCAAGAGACCAATGATGATTAGTAATGTAGAGCACGCCATGATATTTGTACTAGAAAAGGCAGCTATTAGTGAAGAAAGCAAGGGAGGAAACACACATGGCTCGGAAACTGGGACATACTTCAATGGGTTTGAGGAAAAGTTTTATGAAGTGGGTGTGCCTTTGGTTCCTAAATATCCATCAACCAGCATCTTCAGCCTCACTCAGAGATGAAAACACAGATAGCAAACCGACTTGGAGGGATGCGAATGTGGCAGGGTAGGAGAGACTAACTCGGTACAGTTTCATCAGGGGGTGTTCCACTAAGATATCTCAGAGTAGAATGATGGCTATTCAGAAAAGCCTTGGCAGCTGGTTTGGTCAGAGATGGAAAAGTAAAAGGACATTTTAAGGTCAAAGCTTACACTGCTACAAAACACAATAAAATGGTAGATAGAACATTTGCCCCCAACTTTTGTGACCAGAGACAGAGAAGAGCATCCTTATTATGGATGAAAAGGTTTTTGGGGGCGGGGGAGGGGCTGAACAGAAAAGCATTACTTGGCAGTGGCCCTCATTATGTGCATTTTGACAATTCTGATTTAATAGCAACAAAGATGGCCATACCGAAGAAGGACTTTGACCATACTCTATGCAGATTCCATCTGCATACTTTCTTCTTATCTTCACATTCGCTTCCTGCCATGTGATGCTGAGCAGGAATTATTAACACCTCGCCATCACTAATTTTCAGTACATCTGTCCTGGTGAACCCATTAGGAAAGGATTCACTCTTCCAAAGGGAAGAGTCCGTTTGTTAGTTGTTGTTGATGTGGATGGAGTTGGTTAGATTTTTGAAAGAGAGATGCTTAAAAAAATTCTTTCTCAGAAGTGTCATAAAACACAACATATAATTTAAAACCCATTTGGATAATTGACTGATTTGACAAGAAGACAACCTTAGAATTAAAGTATATATTAGAATCAAGGAGTGACGTGATGGTATACCACCAGAACATAACACTTTGCTATTTTGATAGGTGTCTTATAAAGTACCGGAGCGAATATGCATATTTGCCTAATGTTTCTGTAATTTAGATTTCTTTGTTTAGAGCCATGATTGGGGAGTAATAAAGCCTTACAGAAACTCAGTGAGCTGATTGACAACCTGTTTTCAAGGCAAACTGCTGTGTGTGATATTTTATTTCAAAGAAGTACGTGTCGGTGTATTTGGTTTTCTTCTGACTATCTTCTGAAATATTTTATCAGGTGTCATCAGAGCAAGAAAAAGAACAAGAGACTTTAAACCCGAAAAGTGTCACCGAGCCTCTCCCGGCAGCAGACATCAAGAAGAAAACGGAAGGATTCCAGGATTTTGCATCGAGACCTATGGCGGTCAGAGCAGATCCAGCCAGAGCAGACCCGGGGAAAGACAGTGAAACTGAGCAAGGTTCCACTAGTGAGAAGGAGGCGGATGAGGCAGGAGAGAAGGGCTCTGCAACTCTGCTCCCCAGCATGCCCCTGACCTCTGAAAGAGATCCACCCCCAACCCCTGCAGTTGGCCAACCATCCCTCGCCTCTGCCAGTGCTCTGGGGGACTCACAACCAGAAGCCAAACCTTGCTGTTTGACAGAGAACCCCGACAATGACCTCCAAGACACATCCTTCTCCAGCTTCCCTGCCACACAGCCATCACTGGCAAGCCAGAGTGAGGTAGAAGAGGACAAGCTCCCTGCAGTGGCCGATTACATCGCCAACTGCACTGTGAAAGTGGACCAGCTGGGCAGTGATGACATCCACAACGCGCTCAAGCAGACACCCAAGGTCCTCGTGGTCCAGTCGTTTGACATGTTCAAAGACAAAGACCTGACCGGACCCATGAATGAGCACCAGGGACTCAATTACACGCCCCTGCTCTACTCCAGGGGAAACCCAGGCATTATGTCCCCACTGGCCAAGAAAAAGCTTTTGTCTCAAGTGAGTGGCGCCAGCCTCTCCAGCAGCTATCCCTACGGCTCCCCGCCTCCTCTGATCAGCAAGAAGAAGCTGATCGCCAGGGATGACTTATGTTCTGGTTTGTCCCAGGCCCACCACAGCCAAAGCACTGACCCCATGGCGGTCAGCCGGCCCTCCGTGATTCAGCACGTCCAGAGCTTCAAGAGCAAGCCCTCGGAGGACAGAAAGAGCATGAATGACATCTTCAAGCACGACAAACTGAGTCGATCCGAGGCCCATCGCTGCAGCTTCTCCAAGCACCACCTCAGCTCCTTGGCTGACTCTTACGTCCTGAAGCAAGAAATTCAGGAGGGCAAGGAGAAACTCTTAGACAAAAGGGCGCTCCCCCATTCCCACATGCCTAGCTTCCTGGCAGACTTCTACTCGTCTCCACATCTGCACAGCCTCTACCGTCACACAGAACACCATCTTCACAACGAGCAGACGTCCAAGTATCCCTCTTCCAGGGACATGTACCGGGAATCGGAGAATGGTTCTTTTCCTTCTCATAAACACCAGGAAAAGCATCATGTAAACTATCTCGCTTCTCTCCATCTGCAAGACAAGAAGCTGCAAGCCTCTGCAGAAGCCCCGACAGATGACCAGCCCACGGACCTGAGCCTTCCCAAGAACCCACACAAACCAACTGGCAAAGTCCTGGGCCTGGCTCACTCAGCCACAGGACCCCAGGAAAGCAAAGGCAGCTCCCAGTTCCAAGTCATCAGCAGTCAGAGTCGAGAAGGTCACCCTAAAGCCTGCAGGGTATCTCCCATGACCATGTCAGCCCCGAAAAAATACGCTGAGTCGCTTTCCAGAGCCGGCAGACCTCACCATGTGAGACTAGAGAATTTCCGAAAGATGGAAGGCATGGTCCATCCTATCCTGCATCGGAAAATGAGTCCTCAGAACATTGGGGCAGCACGCCCCATCAAGCGCAGCTTGGAGGATTTGGACCTCGTGATTGCTGGGAAAAAGGCCCGGGCTGTGTCTCCTCTGGATCCATCCAAGGAAATGTCCGGGAAGGAGAAGGCCTCTGAGCAGGAGAGTGAGGGCAGCAAAGCAGCCTATGGTGGGCATTCAGGGGCTGGATCAGAAGGCCACAAGCTTCCCCTCTCCTCCCCTATCTTCCCAGGCCTGTATTCTGGGAACCTGTGCAGCTCGAGCCTCAATTCCCGGCTTCCGGCTGGATATTCGCATTCTCTGCAGTACTTGAAAAACCAAACTGTGCTTTCTCCACTCATGCAGCCCCTGGCTTTCCACTCGCTTGTGATGCAAAGAGGAATTTTTACATCCCCCACAAATTCTCAGCAGCTCTATAGACACTTGGCTGCCGCCACACCTGTGGGCAGTTCCTACGGGGACCTTTTGCACAACAGCATCTACCCTTTAGCTGCTGCTATCAATCCTCAAGCTGCCTTTCCATCGTCCCAGCTGTCATCCGTACACCCCAGTACAAAACTGTAAATCCCGCTCTGCATGGGATCCCTAAATGGCCAGCATAGTGATGGAGCTTTACACCTCATCCTGGGGTGATGGCTTGCAGAGTTAGAAGATGAATATTCCTTCTAATCTGGGGAGGGAAGGGCCGCATCTGATTAGTCCCCAGCCATAGAGGCCAAAAGGGGATGTGAAATCTGCCTGATTTTCTGGGACAACCGCAGCCTGGCTGGTCAGCCTTGATCCCCTTCCAACAAGGATGCCCTGGTTCCTCTAGATCATTTGTTTTTGCATCTGGGTCTTTCTGAGGGGATTGATGTATATCCAGGAAGAAATTAAGGAACCCCATTTGAGTTTGGATGATCAGGAAACAACCTGGGCAAAAAACACAGGGGCAGGCTTTTCAAAGGGAGGGGCAGAAAAAAAGACTGGCAAAACATAGCCAAGGGTTGCCCCTTTTTCTATAAAACTCTCCAAGTTCGATCAATGCAATGTATAGAGAAACGTCAATAGATCTTTCATTTTGACACTATCAAACAATCCAGAGAAGTAAACACTGTTAAATTAACTGTATATATTTGCTTCTTCGATCTACCAATATCATTGTTTGCTCACCTAATTTATATACAGGTAGTTCCATTTTTACCCCAGTTCCTCTTGTTTCCTTCCATCACTCCTTTCTTCTTTAAAAAAAAAAAAAAGAAAGAAATAGTATCACTTTTGTTTTAAGGTCCTTTATGTTTTAGGGTTAGGTTTTTTTGTTTGTTTGTTTGTTTATTTGTTTTAAAGGCTGACTGACTGTCCAAGTTGTTGATGTATGTTTATAATTTTTCCACATTTTACCATTTTGAGCAGCTTTGGGTGGTCAAGTTATTGTTTACAAATTGAAGCAACTGAGTCTAGTGGAACAAATGAAAACAAAACAATCGGGCACGCAGTGGTGCAAAGAAGGTTCTGTTTTTGCAAGCCTGCAACTGGCAGGTTTTGTTCCTCACCAATGGCAGAATTGAAAGAGTGTACACACTGCTTTACCCAGCCAAATGCTTTGCTTTGAAGTATTGGGTGATGTGAAAATATCAAGCATTGTACTAACCTTATCTAGGCTGTGAAACTGTCCTGTATACCAGAGGAATCATAAAAACCAAAACCTCACTGGCAGCAAACTACCACATAACAACAGAACCTAGAAGACATACATATGAGCTGCACAGATATTTTAGAAATTTCAAAAATTAGAACAGGAGCCAGAATGACTTACATTGGTGTTGGCACTGCTCCCATTCAATGACCTGGGAGATGGGGTTGGAAAGATAATGGAACTCAACTGTCTAGCAGGAGGAGGAGCAACAGAAGGTCTAACCATGGGCCAGCTTCCCTAGACTATGGCCTGTTGAGTTCTAGTCAGTTACTGCTTCATCAGCTGGCTTTTGACTGGCTCTCCCTCCTCTTGGAATTATTGGCATACTGGATTACCCATTTCCAAAGAGTCGTTCTCTTTGGGTGCATGGGTGTGAGTTTTGTGTGCATGCACACATACAATAAGGTGGTTTGTGTAGGATTTTTTAGCCACCTGGAAGTTCCATCCACTGAGCAATTATTCTTTCTTTCTTGTTATTATTGTTGGAAGTGAGTGGTCAAGCTGTTCGTGCAATCCAAAGATGGAGAGAATACCTGTTGCTATTCTCACCACTTTATTCTATTTGCTCCTGAGATGTAACAGCGAGGTGGACAACTTTCCTATTTTGAAAGTGGATCGGTAGTGGATTTTCTTTCCCATCCCACCCAGCCCTGCTGAGAAGTGCTTCGATCGAATCCCGGCCCACGCTCCCCCTCCTCGCCCAACACTACCAGTAGACTTTAGAACCATAGTTAACCAAGTCTTTTACCTCTGAGATATTTAAGTCTATGGAAATTGATGACAATTTTCAACTTCTAAATAGGTAACAAATAGATAACTCGACTGCAAAACTAAGCAAAACCAGTAACAGTGAAACTGCGGCTCTTACACAAAGCCATGCATGCCGTGCTTTTGTATTGAAAATGTCTCCATGATATGAAGCCAAATATCCCATGTAACATACTTACTATCCAAAGGTGGAAACAAAAGAATGTAGAGATCCAGTGTTAAGAGTTCCATTTTGCTTCAATTAATTATTTACCTTCCTGTGGAATAATATATATATATATGCATATATATTTAATAGAACTATAGATAGACTAGTAGAATTTAGATTATAAATGTGTGAATGCAGATTATCCTGCTATTGCACAAGAATGGGGGGAGGGGAATCTCAATTCCAGCTGGTATCACACTGGCCAGGATACATACAAAAAAAAAATGTTGCACTAGATGGAAAGGTCATAGAATCAGAGGACATGGAAGAAAGGGGAAGTCTGATGTCTGGTGACCCTGTAGTTGACATGGGCTAGATCTGATGTGGTTTCTGTGAGTTCATTTCTCAAAAGAGAATGGGGGCTGATTTTCCCTATGGAGCTCACCTATCTATTTGGAATATAAGGTGTTTTGTTTTCCCCTCTGCAACGATTTCAGTGTGGTTTCATCATGTTGGAATTCGATCACACCATTTTCAAACAATGTGAACATAGTCCAGCTTTTGTTTTTCTCATCTCTTCTGAGAGGATACTCACTGTTTCTGTCTGAGGAAGCTCATGACCTCGCCAAAACATCAGGATAAATAAAGAGAGATGAGGGGTATATGTTCCCAACAGAAGCTGTATGTTATTTGTTTTAAAACTCTGAACAGAGATCTTGGAAATCTTTCAAAAAGAAAAAAAAAACATTGAATTCATCATTGGCTAGGAACCACATTTTAAAAAGTCTTAAATAGGGCTTTGTTTGCATTGTTTGAGTTCAAGGGGCCTTATTATTGAATGGAATTGCACAAGTCCGTCTTTGTGCAATCAAACCATTGTTATTGGTGGTTCTGCAAAGGAAACTGGAATCTAATTGGCACTGGAGTCATAAATCTATTTACTGAGTGTGGCTTCCAAGAAATGTTGCAATTCAAAATGCACAAAGTCCGTGATTTATTGGAGATTCAGAGATTCCAAATAATATTTTTAAAAACCTTACCATACGAACTTCTGGTCCAGCTTTTGGTAAGTCAATATATTTTTTTTAATTTACTTTTAATCAAAAGAAAAAAGAAGAAAGAACCAGCCCAACCAAGTTCTAGAGCTAAGTATTATTCTATGAATGATTTGAACTTGGAATATTTGCCACAGGACTGACTTATTTATTTTCTAGCTAGAAAAAGCTCTTTTACATTCGCTTGTTTATCAGGGCATATACAGAAGGGTTTCTCCAAACTCAAATGCTGACTTTACAACTTTCTGACCTGGTGCATGAATTCTCAAAGTACTGTATTTTCACTGTGTTAGTGTGTCTGATGGACATTTTGAGGTGATCCCACAAAAGAAAGATATTTTGTGTAGTGTGCCTTCAAAGAGAACCATTTATTTCTCTTCACTTGTCCCACAAAGTCACATTTGGTGTTGGTCGGCCAAGCCCCTCTGGTCTGGTTTTACTCGTGTCTCAATTCTAGAGAGAAATGGGAATGATTTTGCCCTGGTGAGACCCACACATTGCAATTATGATCTTGAGCACTGCGACTCGAGTGCTGACTGTTGATGTATTTGATATTTCTGCTTGTCTCCCCATGGTTGAAATATGTCTGAAGAATAGCAGCATAATCTCTTGGCTGTTTATACTTTTTTAAACTTTACTGTGTTGTAAATATTGTATACTTTTGGTGATTCCAGCTATGTAACCTCTATGCTCTGTAAGGTGATGATTTGTATATAGTACCATGGCCCAGTGATATTATATAGTTTCCCAATGGAGAGGTTATTGAGTAACCTCTGCATTACTTTAAACACTACCAGAAGAATGCTGAGCCAACTATAAACACTCAATTTTGTATGTTTTCCAAATTGTACTTATTACTGCTTTTGATACTGTATTACGTGCCAATAGTTTCCCAATCACATAGCAGGCAAGAGATATTTTGTACTTTTTGATCCACTGTAATATTTAATAAAAAATGTTACTATCTGTTTCCTTTGGTCTGTCTGTCACTTCTTCCTGAAGGGTCCAGAGGGACTGTCTACCTTCTGGTCTCTAAATTGGATGATGATGATGGTGATGATGATGATGATGATGATGATGAAAAGGATGTTCATCCAGTTACTGTATTTAATCTCTAATCTGCACAACATCATGTGAACATGGCTGTAGTCCATTATACTGATGAGAAAACCAAAACAGATAGACATAACAACTTGCCCACGAGTAACAAATGACCGGATCAGGACTTGAATCCAGCATTTCCACAAAAGTTCTTATATATTAGATCAGTCAACGAAGATGTACTTATGTCTCAGTTGCCAGATAATACTGCTTAGAGGTCTAAATATGATGGTAAGCAAATGATAAATATCACCAGTACTTAAATCTCATAGGAAAGAGTTCATCAAGTAGTCACCCCTATAAATCTAAAACCTCAGCCTGACCTAGTCCCGGGGGTAGAAGTTTTTCATATCTAAAGTGACACATGCAAAGGAAGTGGTGACTAAACTGATACATGGAAGGTGAGCATGAGCTGATGAGGTAAGAAAGAATTGGGAAAAAGGATCATTCAGGCACAAGGTAAGATGTGTGCAAAGGCCCTGAGGCAGGAAGCTGTTTGTCTTCTTATGGGGGGCGGGAAACCTTTGTGTCACGACTGCAATGTTGAGGGAAGGGAGTTAAGTGAGATTAGAGTGCCTCAAGGAATGCAGCTTGTTGGTTATTATCCAAAACAAGAAGAGAGGTGAAGTGGGGAAGTGATGAGTTTGGATTTGCTTTTTCCAACAGCGCTTTCCAGAAGGCTACTGCCTACAGGCAGGGTGAGAAGCCTGTCATCAAGGTAGTGAGTGACCATTTTGACTCAGCTGGTGGAACAGCAGAGTGGGCACATGTCAGAGTTATTTGGGAGGAAAGGTGAAAAGATGTTGCGATGATCAAGGGAGACAACTGATGGTAGAATGCTCAGGGAAGTGAAAGATCCAGGAAAATACTCTAGATTCTGAGCTCTACATTTATTTATAAACCTCATGGTGATGAACAGAGATTTCTAATTTTTCTCTTGGTCCTCTGCCTCCAAGGATTCCACCGGCTTTGCTTAGCTTCATATTGGTTGAAATGTGGTATGTATAAAGGAGCATGCTGCACTTTCTCTGAATAATGAGACCCAGAGGTAAGGATGGGAACAGGACTTTGGAGACAGCCATGGCATTAGACTCCACCACCTGCTCAGGATGGCCTTGGAATAAACAGAAGAGAAATTATAGGAGGCCTTCATCTGAACTCTGGAAGAGAAAGAAACCTACATTTTAGGCTAAGCACCAATGGTTCACAGGTGCTACTCTAACTACTCAGGAAGCTGAGATCTAAAAATCATGATTTGAAGGCCGGCACAGGCAAGAAGTCCATGAGACTCTCATCTCCAAATAATAATCCAAAAATTGGAAGGGAAGGTATGAGTCAAGAGGTAGAACACCGGCCTTAAGCAAAACAGCCCAGTGAAAAACAGGAGGCCCTGAGTTCAAGCAGTACCAGCAATATAACAAAACATAGAAGTCTACATTTTGACTTAAAGAAAAAAAAATCTGAGGATCAAGGTTCAAAGCCAGCCTGGGCACTAAAGACCATGAGGCTCTTATCTCCAATGAATCACTAGAAAATGGGAAGCGGGGCTGTGACTCCAGGGGTAAGGTAGCCTTGAGATGAAGAGCTCAGGGACAGCACCTAGGTCCAGAGTTCAAGTCCCATGACCCACAGAAAATAAAATAAAAAAGGCACCAGGACACTTCGGCTCATTTGGCTGATTATAAAGTCCTTGCCTAACCCTCCAGGTTCCAGCAGGACCTTCTAGGGTAGGAAGTTTGCCCTGATCTCTTCTTCCAAGCTGTCATCCACTTACTACACAGGCACCCTGAAATTATGGAGTAGCCAGCCCCTTTGGCTCCCGGCTCTCATTCTAACACATGTACACCTCACCCTCTCATCAGAGGTGAGTCACTCTGAGTTCATCCAAGGACCATTGGTCCATGTCTGACACATTGGCGCTTGTGCCTGTGGCTCTCATACTTTGTTCATACACAACAGGAAACATCATGACTTATCTATTATTAACAGGTCTGCTTGGGAAGGGATGGTGTTTTTGCTAAAGATGTCCCCCATAGAGCAAAAGCAGTGAAAATGACCAGCAATACATTCCAGGAAAGTGGCCAACGTGGACAAATGTTTTAGGTCTGATAGTAGTAAGGAAATAGATATTTTCCTAATTTTATATCAACAAGTACATGAGTGGCAGAGATGTGAAAGACAGTATAGCCTTCTAGGAATGATATAAAAAAGTATAGTCAATCGCATTCATTTAGACTTCCTTTATTCAAACTTCCTAAAGTTTTCTATTTCCGGGCAGATTCCTGGGATTAAGATCATTGTAAGGCATTTAACCTGCTTCAAAGAGTAAAGAATGTTTAGTGTAGGCCATATCTAGTCTCCTCTGTGTGAGTAGGTTGTCGGTTCCCTGAGTACTTGAACATCACTCCGTGGATGATTACAGCACAGATGGAAAGGTTGAACCATGCTGTAGCTAATAGGTCAGTGTGGCCACTGAACCCTTGAAATGTGCATAGTATGGTAGAGGAACTGACTTTCATTAAATAGCCACAGGTTACTGGTGGATATTCCCTAGACAATGCAGACCTAAGAAGCTCCAGCAGGCACCTGAACATAGAGTTAGCTTCAGTTACAGAGAGGTCAGGATGTGCTTATTGATTTAACACAGCAAAGTAGGTGACATGTGATCTCTTCTTGAAAAAAAAATTATTCATTAGGACTGACAGTTGATCTGACACTTTTTCATTCAGGATTTACACCTAGACAGTTAGATACTCACTAAGTGATCAAGTACATCATTGAGCGAGGATTATGAGATGTCTACCATTACACCTTGGAGTCCATAGCATTGCCTTCTATACTAGGTCTGCTTGGGGGAGATCTCAATGCAATTCTCAGGCTGGAACTAGGAGGTCACTCAGTGTAAGAAGTACCAGGTAAGAAGAGCAAGAACTAGAGACCATGGAATGGATCCAGGGTAAACCTATATTCAGTGCTCTAGTTCCAGCTCTTCTAACCTGAGTCTATTATTTCATATCTCTTTTACAGATGAGACCAATGACAGCCAATAATTTGGATTGGCTATGCTACCAGAGATGGCTTGAATGTTTTGTTTGGCATTAATTCATCTGATCCTCTTAACCTTCCATGGGTATAAATACAATATTAAGTCCTACTTTACAGCTGAGGAAAACAAGGCATGATTAGCTTCTAATATCCAGTCAAAATGTGTAGAACTCACTCTTTGCACCAGAAAGTTTTCTTTTGCCTTCAGTTTGTGCTTATCCTGTAGGCCTCCTTATCCTTATCCTTCTGCAGTCCCCATTCCAATCCTTAAATTCCAGTGAGTAGCCAAGAGCGATGATTCACAGAAGCCTAGGGATGTTTGTCAATAAATGAGACTGGAAAAAACAAAAAGAGAGAGGATGAAAAAAAGAAAGCTCAATCAATAATATTAAGAAAGAAAAAAATGATTCATTGGCTTTTAAAATTAGAAAATAGTATTAGCTTTAAATTGATAAAAAGCGAATGAAAGAGAATATTTACTAAAAGAGGTGGAAACGAACCAAGTTTTCTCAAGAAGAAATAGAAAACATATAATTACAAATCGATAAGAAACAAAGGGGTCAGAGGTATGGCTCAGTTTGTAGAGTGCTATCCAATGAGCACGAGTGCCAGGTACCTAGTTCAAGTCCCAGTCTCAGACCAAAAAAAAGGGAAATATTTGTCTTCAAAAACCACCACTGCCAGATGATTTTAGAACTGCTTTAGAGAACTAAAATTAGAAGGAAAAAGATTTCCAATTTTTGTAGCTTTAATTACCAAAAACTTAAAAATGGACAGTGAGAGATGGAAAACATAGAGGAGAATCAATATTTATAACTAGATACAGAAGTTATTAGTAAAATACTATCTACAAATCATATACTTATGTAGGTATGTATATACAAACATGTCCATATATGTACATATATGCATATGTTGAAACAATATTGTAAGTGTATTATAATAATGCTACATCCTAATGGAGAGTTTATTCTAGAATACAAAATCTGATATATATATATATACATATATATATTAGACAGTTCACTAATGATGTAAGATGTTAAACTATCTGGAATAAAATTAAATTGGATCCTTTCCTGAAACACACCAAAGAGTTCCAAGCAGATTAAGAATTATAATATGTATTATGAAACCATAAAGCTGTTATCTAGAAGAGAAAATTGGAGAATCTTTTATATATATTTTTAAGATAAGAAAAGCCATTCTATGACTTGAAATGGCTCTGCTAACCATTGATAATAGATGAATCATTTTACCTACATAGTAATAAATCTTCCATGTGCACAAAATAAACTCAAAACACTTATTTTGAGAATAAATATTTGCAGCTCAATACAAAAGGATTGTTTCTTTAGTAGATATACAGTCGCTAGAAGTCAAGAAAAAGGGAAAATGACAATAAAATGTCCAAATGTTAAGTGTAAAGTGGATTTATCATTATTTTTTAGCTCAGCGAATTTTGATAAATGGGTCCAACTACACAGTTGTCTGGCAATACCCCCAGGGAGCTGGGCCCAAGGATCCTGGATAATGAAATCAATGATGCTTATGTCTCCAACACAAACGGCACAATATTTGCCCATTATCTACACACATTCTCTCATAAACTTCAAACTGTTTCTAAATTACTTCTGATACCAAATGCAACATAATGCTATTCAAACAATTGTGTGACTGTATCGCTTAGGGTATAATGACAAGAAAAGAAAGTCTGCATGTGCAATTATCTTCTTTGTCAAACATTTTCAACCCCATTTGACGAGCCTACATTATAGCATCCACGAATGTGGGCAAAGCAATTGCCTTGATAGCCAAGAACACAATACAGCACACTTTCATCCTCACCAAATGTTTCCTCACAACATTTCACAACCAATTAGCTCATACTGACCCAGAAGATGATCACCATCTCCACCATTAGAGATTCGCTTTCCTTGTTTTTACTATTCTTTTAAAGTTGGAAACACTAAAATCTTTTACTACCACATTATTGCTTTTGCTATCACATCCCATGGGTCGGCTGCCCAGTGACGCAAATAAATAAAATAAAGAAAAGTTGTGAAGTTTAGAGAGGACAAACCAAAATCAATATGTTTTTATAAACAATGATAATTCATCGGTAGAATCCGAGAGAGTTTATGGATAAATCATTATAATAAATAAGAGAACTCTGCACAGTAACGAGATGTAAAATCAAAACACCAGCCACATAGAGATAGCTCACGCCTATAATCCCAGCTACTCAGGAGGCTGAGATCAGAGGATTGAGGTTCAAATCCAGCCTGGGTAGACAACTTCAGAGACTTTTTTTTTTGCCAGTCCTAGGCCTTGAAGTCAGGGCCTGGGCACTGCCCTTGGGCTATCTCAAGGCTAGAGCTCTAACACTTGAGCCACAGCACCATTTTTGGCTTTTTTCTATGTATGTGGTACCAAGGAATCAAATCCGCGTCTTTGTGCAAGCTAGGCAAGCACTCTACCACTAGGCTAAACTCATGGCCAACTTCAGAGAGTTTTATCTCCAATTTGCCAGCAAAAAGAAAGAAAGAAAGGAAGGAAGGAAGGAAGGAAGGAAGGAAGGAAGGAAGGAAGGAAGGAAAGAGAGAGAGAAAGAAAGATAGAAAGAAAGAAAGAAAGAAAGAAAGAAAGAAAGAAAGAAAGAAAAAGAGGGAAAAAAAGCTATTAAGTCGGGCACGGTGGCTCACACCTGTAATCCTAGCTACTCAGGAGGCTGAGATCTGAGGATCAAAGTTCAAAGCCAGCCTGGGCACAAAAGGACCCAAGAGTCTCCAATTAACCTCTAGAAAATGGGAAGTGGGGCTTGGCTCAAGGGTAGAATGGTAGCGTTGAGCTGAACAGCTCAGAGACAGTAACCAGGCCCAGAGTTCAAGCCCCATGACTCACACAAAAAAGCTATTAATGGAGGTATGGTTCAAGTGGGAAAGTGCCAGACTTGAGCTAAAAAGAAAAAGATAATTCAAGGCTCTGAGTTCAAGCCCTTGTCATAGTACAAAGTAAAAGACTAACAAACCAAAGTCTTTTAACATCTTTATCACCAGCAACAATTGAATGATAATCTTTACAAAAAGTAATTCCTGTAACAACAACAATAAGTCCAAAATAAGCCTAGGAATTGAACCTAAATAATTTGGATGGCAATTAAGCAAAATGTAGCAACACTTGTAGTTGTGCTTACTTTATCATCCCAGAAAGGACTCACGCTTAAATGCTCACAGCACATGGGGGAGCTGGTGAAGGATTCATTTTCAACACATACTCAGACGACACAACACCAAAGTTTGTCGATGCAGCATGGATAATTAAATAAACAGAATAAAATGCAGTAACTATTTTAAACTCTACATATCGATGGAAAGAAATATGAAAATAATGCCGAAAGAGTCACACAGGCTGAATGAAAACCATAGAAACTAGCAAAAGAAGACAAAAAGTCATTTTTTTCATGCTCAAAATAAAAGACATATTACATAACAGAAACCAGTATTCTGAGTTTTAAGCTAAAACCAAAGCTGTGTGGTAAGCTGCTTTAAGTTCCAGTCCAGAAACATGCATCGGTAACTTGAATGTGAGTGGTCTAGTGTGAGATGTCTGTTTACAACTTGGAGGAAGGCAGGACCCCCAGTTTGAGGCCTAGAGGTATGTATGGTATGGGAAAAAAAAAAAAACTACGGTCAATTCATTACAAGAACAAACATGGACATGTCAATTGGGACTTGCAGAAGCCTTTTAGAAATAAGTGACTATTGGTCAAAGATCTGAGTCCATTACATTTTACAAACAAGAGAGCATAAAATGTTCCACAAACTGAGACAGAGGGAGGGAAGGAGAGAGGAGAGAGAAACGTACGTGTGTGTGTGTGTGTGTGTGTGTGTGTGTGTGTGTGTGTGTGTGTGTGTATGCGCACACACACATACCCACAGAGGAAGAGGTGGGGTATGAAGTAAAAGAGGAAGGAAGAATCATGGCTAAGGAAGCAGACTTTCTCAGGGAAAATGTGTGAGGAGAAAAATAGTGAAATGTGTACTTACAGATCTGATTTAAAATCAGAGCACAGACATACACAAAATAATCAAATATTGGTTGAATCAGTAATATACAAACCAATGGAATAAACCAACTGAAAAATGTAAGAAACAAAGAATTCAGAGGAGAGATACCTCAAAATCTCTGTCTCTCCACTCTGTATCTCTCTATGTGTCTCTGCGTCTGTCTGTCTATATGTAACAGCTATTTATATATGTTATTTATAATAGATCTTTCTAAACTATAACTTTTTAAAAGCTGGTAAGAGATCTAATTTAAAATAGGAGCTCAAAGGATCTGAGGGATAAATGTAAAGAGTAATTTTCAGGACTTTTATTAAAAATACTCTAATAATCTAGGAGCTAATTCAAAGAGACTTAAAAATGAAAGACAAACTAGGATCTTCAGCAGAAAATTATCATTTCCTCCTAAATTATTTTAAAAATTGAAATAAATCCCAACTGAAATAGCAAAATTTGACATATTAGTATAAGCTAAAATAATATTAGTTCATTTGTAAAACCTAATTACACAGATTAATCAGAAAAGTTCTTGAAAATGAAAAGCAATATGAAAAATTAGCATATTCTGATAACTAAAACTATTATAAAGTATAATAATGAAAATAGCCTGGTATTAAGGGAAAAAAATAGACCAAAAAAAGAAGAATAAAGGCTGAGATAGTGTGGAGGCTGAGTTTGAAGGTAGCATGAGCTACATAGCAAAACTCTTATCTTCAAGGAGAGAAAGACAGAGAGACAGAAACACTGAGTCTGAGACACGGAAAGAGAATGAAAGAAAAAGACAAGCAGGAAGAGGAGGAGGGAAAGAAGGAAGAGAGGGGGAGAAGGGAGGAGAAGAGGAAGGCAAGAAGAGAGTTCATAAATAAACAAAATGCCTATGAGAACATAAGAAATACTGACACTTCAAACAATAAGAAAAGGTGATTAGTAACCAATTCATGTTGTAGAATCAACAGCTAACTGAAGGGAAAACTAAAGGTAGGTTCCTATTAAATTATTACATTATGTCAACAATTTAAATGAAAATAAAGAAACTAAAAAAGTTCAAGAAATCAATCAGCACCTTGACCAAAACATGTAAAAAATATGCAAGATTCTGAGAAGACTAAGGGGATAAATTCATGCTCATAGAATAGGAAAGATTTTTCTTAGAAGAACTCAAACCCAGAAGCCACAGAGAGAAAGACTGACATCTGATGAGGTAAAAGTTGCGATGGGGAAAAAGAAGTAACATCTGGAAACATGTCTGTAACTCACATGACAGGAAAAAGGCTTCTTTCTTTCATTTTTAAAAAGCACACGCCAACAAAAGAAGAGAAAGGAAGGGTAACCTAAAAACGTGGGAGAAATGGATAAAGTATTTAAGGAGGCAATTGCAAAAATAAGAAGTAGTCAGTGAATACTAAATATGTGCTAGATATTACTCATAGAAATGTAAATTAAACAGCAATTTGAGATTATTTTTAACTCAAATTGTAAGATGCTACAGAGATGCAGACAGAGATGAGGCATGTTTCAAGAAAGCCAAGAAGAGACAAACATTGTCATCCTTTTGCTGTCAATTTTACTGAAAAAAAATAGACATGCAGATATTCATACTGGCATATGCATAGACAAATGTTCTTGAAACAATAGAGACATAGAGCTAAACTATAAAGCTTTTATATCTTTTATTATGCATGATTTTTATTTTCTGATCATAGGCTGGAACTCAGGGCCTCCGTGCTGTCTCTTTGTGCTCAAGACTAGAACTGTACCATTTGAATCACATCACCACTTCTGGCTTTTGCTGAGTAGTTTATTGGAGATAAGAGTCTCATAGACTTTTCTTCCCAGGATGGCTTCAAACCATGAACCTCTGATTTCATTCTCCTGAGTAGCTAGGATTGTAGTCTTGAGCCACCGGCGCTCAGCTGACAGGGTGTTTTGTTTTTTGGTTTTTGATGGTCATGGGGCCTGAACTCTGGGGCTGGGTACTGTCCCTGAGCTCTTCAGCTCAAGGGTAGTACTCTGCCATTGAGCCACATTACCACTTCCAGTTTGCTGGTGGTAAATTGGAGATAAGAGTCTCACCATCTTTTGTGTCCAGGCTGGCTTTGAACCTTGATCCTCAGATCTCAGCCTCCTGAGTAGCTAGGATTACAGGCATGAGCCACTGTCACCTAGCTGGGTTTGGGTTTTTAAGTGTATAAATTATCAAAACACACAAAATTGCTTACCTAAATAGTGAGATAAAGGGCAAGGAGAATGGAATGCTAAAGAAAAAGACACTAGGAAGCTGTTTAGCAAAAGGGAACCATAGAGGCCCAAACTGTGGCCATGGCATAACATCTGGCCCCTGGAGGAGGTATTTCTAGAGCAAGAGAATCCCCAGTGTCTTCCAGACAGCCTCACTTGCCTCCCACATAGAACTATCAGGGAACTCAGTTTGGCACCAAGAGGGTTAAAATAAATGAAAGGAAATCTGACATTAGAGAGAATGTCATTATGATTTATTTGTGCAAGCATTTCCTCTCTATAGATAAAATTGAGTAAGATGACAAAAACAGATACAGGTTTACCTCCTGCCTCTCACTTACTTCCCCTGCTTTTTGTTGGGCAGACTGAGACAGTTTATGCCCTTCCCTCTTTCTTTTGGGCTTTACCTGGAATCCTGGCTTTTCCCCTCCCCAATCATTTTTGAGGCTTTTACTTCATTATGAAACTCCTGTGAAGACAATTCTATCCATCCATACATACTGATGAGACTCTGAGACCAGCTGTGAATTTCTTGTAGGTTGCAGTCGAGGTTAATATGGTCTCTACTGGTAAACACCTGCTGGATGCTTCTAAGAGGAGCCTCAGAAAATAAAGTCTATGGGATACCTTATCTCCAATTAACCACCAAAAAGCTAAAAGTGCAACTGTGGCTCAAGTGGTAGAGTGCTAGTCGTGAGTGAAAAAGCTATGGGACAATACCCAGGCCCCTGTGTTCAGGAACCTAAACCTCCATGTGACTTTCTCTTTATTGGTATGGCAGAGATCATCACATGTTGCCATTTAGACAGGGACAGAAGCAGAAGTCTCAGGGTAAGCTTCCTGTGCAAGATTTCTGTGAAGATTTCTAGTTGGCATCATCCTTTGTCCTTGGTCCCTTTTGCTTTTTTATTCTTTGGGAGACATGATTATGAGCTTAAAGATGGAAGTTCTTTACAAAGAGCCTCCACCAAGGTGTTTGCACTTGCTGATAATCCACACACAGACTTTTCATTATGCGACAAAAATGGTTAAGCCACTACTGTTCTGAAGTTCCACTATTTTCAGCCAAAGCCATGAGCAAGTGATTCACCTGGCCTGAGTGGAGGGCACTCTGCTACAGTGGAAAGTGTGCTAGCTGGAATTTGGCCCTGGAGCTGGTACTGAAATGGAAGGATTTGGCTTCAGATTCTAGCCCTGGAGATTATATATATATATATATATATATATATATATATATATATATATATGCCAGAATTTCACTCTTCTGAGTGTCTGTCTCCTCCATTAAAACGTGGGATCAATAAAGCTACTCATACACATGTTTCATCTCCACAGAAAGAAGGAGTAGAAATATGATTAAGTTTCAGCTCGATACATCCGTGATAAATCCTCACTGAGAATGTGGAAGGCAAGGCGGAAGAAAGGCCTACTTGGAATGCAAATTGAGCGAAACAAGAGAGAATGTCCTATAAAAATAGAAATGGAAAACATCAAGAAACACTAAGAAAAAGGAGCAGTGGCACATCACCAGGACTCTTGAATTATAGCTGACTCATACCTTCCCCTGGAAACCTCAGGGCAAATGGACTCGTGGCCTCAGAAAATTCTGGAAGAAAGGATCCCTTAGCCCAGGTCTGCAGACCTTTCAGAAAATTCCCAACACTAAAATGGAAAGACACATCATCTTCGTTAATACTTTTCTCTCCATTCCTCACTCTTCCTCTCTATCCTCTCTCCTTTTCTTTCTTTCCGCTTATTCTCCTTTTTCTCCCATCTTCCTCTTCACTCCCATTCTCTCCCTTTTACTTCCTTCCTTCCTTTCTTCCTTCCTTCCTTCTTCCATCTCTCTCTCCCTCCCTTTTTCCTTGTCTCTCTCCTTGCCTTTTCTTTCCTACCTTCCAAAGAGAAACCCCATTTCAAAACAATGTAGTGCAGATGGGATTTGCTACAAGGTGCATTGCATGTATGATGGGACTTGGCATTTCAAGCTTCTCATCGACTGAACCTATAAAGAAATTTTCCTCCCCCCTTTCTCCCCCACAGGAGAAAGAGCACCAGAGTAGAACCCCTAGACATCACTTAAGAATTAGGAGCCCTGTTGTGCTGTGTGTTTTCTTGGATGCTCTACTAAACTCTCTGAGCTGTAGAGGACTTAAAATGTAATTTACAGTTCTAGGGCTGACAGGCAGCTGTCATCCCACTCATTCAGACTCCAAGCCAGTGTAAGTATTAAGAGCTGGGGCCCTACTGTATGCAGCAAGTAAACAATCATCTGTGGTCTTCAAAGAATCCCAGATCAAGCTTAGCCATGAGTCAGTATTTTAAATAAGTTTTGGGCATCCAGCAAGTACCAGTGAATAAATGAACATGTATAAAAAAATCAACATGAACCTGTTTTCCCATGCATTCTGTATAAGATAGAAAGTAGGATTTGAGGAAGCCAATGAACCCTGAAAGTCTGTGTTGTGTGTTGGTGTAAGCCTGCTTTGCTGTTTTTTTTCTTCTTTTTTAAGGTTAAAATTCAGAAGACAGAATATCCTCCCTCACTGACGAATTCTATTTCTTCCAATCTTCTCTGGAGGCTCCATCACCTCTCCCTTTTTCAGTCTCTCCCCCATCTCTGATCCTTTTAAGGTGCACTTCTCTGTTCTTTGCTCCCTTGTGCCTCTAATTTTGCAGTTTTCCTGGCTTCCCCCCACTGCAGCAGGAGTCTCTCTGGGTAGATAGGCCGTCAAGACACTCTCAGCTTCCACTTCCTCATCCCTGTACCTTGCAATGTGGAACAGGCAGGTACATGTACAAAAAAAATTGAAAAGTAATATGTGTATGTGTGTGTGAAGGCCCCTTTCTCCTCCCCTGCTATGTAAGCACTTTAGATACTTGACCCTATCCACCATCTTCCTAATTGTATAGGGTAAATATTATTATCCCTGATTAGCAAATGAAGACCTAGAACCTCAAAAATATCAAGTCTCTAACCCACATCACACGTCAAGCATATGGCAGAGTTCTGCGGGCCTCTGACTCCCGCACCCCTCAGAAGACAACCACTAAAACCTTCCCTCTGTGCCTAGGCCCAGCTGACTCTTGCGATCTTTCTAAAGTCTCTGAGTTAAAGGAATCAAAGTAATATCTCCTTCTAGCAGCAAAGGAGATATTTAAGAGCACACTATTTTTACCTAATTAGATCTTTTCCTAGAAGATACATGAATTCTTTCTTTCTCAGCTAGGTCAGCACATGCCAGAGAATGTACAGAAGAAAATAAGAAACTCCAGTTGGTGCTGGGAAGGAGAAGAGAAAAGGGACACAGAATAGCTAAAACAATCTTGCAAAATAAGAGCAAAGTGGAGCCATACTGCCAAAATCAAAATTTACCATGAAGTAATATTATCCACAGAACATGGTACCACGTAGCATAGTAGACATGCTACATAGCTCAGTAGAATGGAATGGAGAGCTCAGAAATTAACTCAGATACCTATAGTCATTTGTTTGATAAAATATCAAAAATACTCAATGGAGGTAAATATCAATCTTCTAAACAAATATTGTAGGAAAGTAGCCAGATGGAAAACAGTGATGTTTGACCCTTCACCTCACACCATATGCTACAGTTAATACAAAATAAATGTGGAACTATAACCGTAAAACTCCTAGAAGAAAATATAAGACAACAAATATAAGAAACCAGCCAGAAAGTGAAAGGCCAACTCAAACAATAGGAGAAAATTTGGGCATATCGAAACATCTAGTATCCAAAATACAAAAACACTCTTAGAGGCTCAAAAATAAACAACTCCACTTAAAATGTGAGCAAAGGTATGAATAAACATTTCATCAAAGAAGACACACAATGGGCCAAAAACACTTGTAACAATGCTTAACATCATTAGTCACTAAGTAAATATAAATCAAAACCACAATGAGGTATCACTTTACGCCTTCTAAGATAGCTATAAATTTATAAAACAAAATGAAAATATTGAAAATAATGTTTGGCAAGAACATGGAAATTTGAGGATCTCATATACTTCTGATGTAGTGTACCCATTTTTAAACAGTTTGGAAATTCCTCAAGGAGCTAAGCAGAGAATTACTACATACATTAGAGAAAAGAAAGCAGATGTGCAAATGGAATTTGTACCCAGGTGTTCGTATTAATTATTCAACATAGCCAAAAGGTGTAAACAGCCCATCGTCCACCAAATGATGAATGGATAAATACAATATAATATAGTACAGGATATTACTGAGCCATGGAATAATACCAAAATTTATTAAAAGAATCTAGTGCTGGCATATGCTACTTATGTAATGTATTCAAATATTATACACAATGAAAGAAACCTGATAGAATAAATATGTTTTAGATAATTTTATCTATATAAATTGTGCAGAGAGAAAATCTAGATTGATAGTTTCCAGGGGTGGGAGAGGGGTAACTGCTAATATGTATGGGTTTCCTTTTGGTATTATGAATGTTTTGGGATCACATAGTTGTGATTTGTCAATAAGATCATCAAACTACTCATCTTTTCTGTAGTATAGGAGGTTTTATTTTTTTTTTGTAGTATAGGAGTTAACTGGAACAGATAGCTATAAAAACATACTGTTTACTCCCTATCAAAGAAAAGCTAAACAAAAGGTAAAACTTTACCTAGCTCCTTTTTTCCCTTTTTTTTATAAATTTATGCCTGGAAGACAAGAGAAAATCAGTACTAAGATCCAGCCCAATGGCTAAACCAACAATAATAAAGAGTGCTAAGAAATTCAGGAAATATGGTTTCCAAGGAACACGATTGTCTTGGAGTGCCCCCAGAATAGGGCCCAGGATCAGTACTGAAGTCCTGAAGAAGTCTATTTGGAGGCAAGCCAGAAAGTGAGTCATGGAAGGAAAAGAAGAGAAGTCAGTCAGTTAAGTGTGCATCACCAAGGATGTCTCCAGTGAGGACATCTGGCATTTGAGTCTTCTGAAGCTAGTGTGAAATATACTCACTACCATCACCCATAGGGGCAAGAAAATGGGCTGTTTGCACAACTATTGTTCCAGAGTTGACAGTATGCTCTTGTAGCCACAAAAGAAAGTGAAGAGATGCTGGGAGTTCAAAACTGGAAATAGAAAGACCCAAAGAAGGCTGAGTGGGTCCTGAGAGTTGATATGTATTGGTGAGAATGCTCTATAGTCAGTAAGACATCATGGCTTTTTAACATCAAAGACCTGGCTTCACTCCATTTCACTCTGTCTATTTCTATATTGGTTTTTCCCAACATTTTTACTTAATACCTAACATGTGACCACCCTCACTGCTAACCCTATTCATGAAAACCTGCCTGAGTATTTACTCTGAAGTTAAAGATTTTTCCAACCCCTAATTTCTCAGCCTTAAGAAATTATCTCTCAGGACCTTCCTTCAGTTCCAGATGCTACAGGCACCCTCTCCTCCTGTCTAGGCGAAGTTACTCATTCTTACTCTATGGAGGACTGAAATGCAGTCTCTGCTTTTCTCCTCTCCGTAGGAAATGGAGAGAGGTGGGTACAGGTGTCTCAGGGACCAGAACACGGGCAAGAGAATTTTGGAGCTCATGATCCCTCATAGGTATGATGAGTCTATATCCATGATAGCTGTTGGTTGTGTTTACTTACTTTCAGAGTTGGTGGATTAATCAGAATGGAAGGAACATATATGACCTTCTCTCCTCATCTCAACACTATAGGTCTAGATCTCAGCATGCAGTGGACGGCAAAGGTCTAAATAGTACATCCAGTTCAACAGAACACAGTCTTAGTTCATGACATATGTGGTAGTTCATGCCTGTAATACAAGCTACTTGGGAAATGAAGACAGGAGGATCAAGGTTTGAGGCCAGCTATAGCAAAACACTACCGACACTACTAATACTAATACTAATAATAACACTAATAATAATAATGAAGAGGATGAGTGTCATAGCATGTGCCTTCCCCAGCTACAAAGGTAGGAAGTAGAGGTAGAAGGTTCCTGATTTCATGATGGCCTGAGCATATCCTATCTGAAAAATAACTAAAGTCAAAAGTGTTGGAGGTATGGCTCACATGGTAGAGAGCTTTCTTAACAAGCACAAGGACCCGAGTTCAAATTCTAGTATTGATTAAGTAAAAAAAAAAAAAGACAAACTTGGTCCAAATTTTGACTCTACACCTTTTAGTTGTGTGGCCTTAATCATTCATTCGCTCCTTAAAGGTTGATTCCTATTCTAAAGCACAGGAATGAAATCAATGCATACCATAGTTGACACCAAGTGAGCACCTGAGAAGGAGAAATCCCTAGTTATTCTAAGGAACAGCTCTACCCTGTAGGGCTGCTACATGGAGGCTGCCCGGATTTAGAAAAGAAAGCACAATTAAAAACCCACTGACGGCAAGTTAGATTGGAATTTCATAGAACAACGAATATCTTTTAAAGTATAAGATATCCAGTGTGACACCATAGGCATATTTTAAAAAAATGTGACACATCTGAAATTTGAATTGAGCAAGGAGGGTATCTCATATTTTATCTGGAGACTCTCCCACCTGCTCCACCTTCAAATAGGGAAGTGGTATTTTAAAATGCCATTCTAAAAAAAATACACACACACAGTCAGTCAACAAGATAGCGATGTATGGAAAATAATAAAATGCATCCGTAATTTTGCCACCCAGAATTTGATAGCTTCTGTGTGCATGTACATCTGTGTGTATGCATGCACACAAATACATATATGTGATTTATTGGGACACATGTATTTATAAAATTTGGATTAGTTGAGACCACTAGTGGATCATTCCTGCAATCCTGGCTACCCAGGAGACTGACATCTAAGGATCATGATGTAAAGTCAGGCCAGACTGAAAATTCGAAGAGATTATCTCCAATTAGCCAGCAAAAAAGCCAGATTGGAGACATGGCTCAAGGGATAAAGCCTCAGCCACGAGCATGCAAGTCAAGTGAAAGAAATAGGCCCTGAGTCGAAGCCCTAGAACTTGGAGACAAAAAAGACAATCTTTACCATTAACTGCGCTAAGCAATTTGTGCTGTTGGAAGGTTATTTCAATAGCTGGTGTGGGATTCAGAAGTCGACTTGAGCTGAACAGTTAAGATGTCAAATATGCTTAGCCATTGGATCCCTAATGAAGGGGCGGGGCTGACAATTACAGTACTTCCAATCAGATGGCAGCTTCCCCAAAGAGGTAATATTGGAGACCTGAATGAAGGCAGGAAGTGAAGACCTTGCCATATCTCTCGACAAAAATGTCCAAATGGGTAATATAACTAAAGAAAGAGGATCAGTTAGGAGTAAAGCAAAGAAAGTCACGGAGGCGGAGGGCATGTAGGGGTGCCTGAAAGTGCAATTCACTCCAGACTAGCATAAGGAATTTGAATTTTACACAAAATATGATCTAAACCTGGAAGGTTTAAGTAAGGAAATGGCATTCCTTTACACTTCTATTTGAACTGAACAACAGCCCATGAAATGGGACTAAGGAACTTGAGGTGGTGAATGGGGCTAGGCAGACAAGAGAAGGGAAGGGTGGAAGGGGTGGTATTATTCAAGATGGAAATGCTCATCGAAACAACTTTGTACAAACTATTTGAAGATTTTTTTTGTGTGTGTGCCAGTCCTGGGCTTGAGCTCAGGGCCTGAGCACTGTCCTTGGACTTTCGCAAGGCTAGAGCTCTACCACTTGAGCCTCAGCACAACTCTCGGCTTTTTTCTATGTATGTGTTCCTTACATAGAGGAATCAAACCTGGGTCTTCGTGCATGCTAGGAAAGAACTCTACCACTAGGCCAAACTCCCGACCCAGAAGATAATTTTTTTAAAGGAGCAATAATTAAAATTCTTGTGCCTTTCATTCATGAGTATTCACTGCTCTATTACTTGAACCATTTTCCTCATCCTTATGTCTTTACTTTGATTTTTCAGATATGGTCTAATACTGACTGATCTAGGCTGCTTCTGTCAATGATCCTCTTGACTCTTCCTCCTGAGTACCTAGGATTTTAAGTGTGTGTTTTTATATTCTACCACATTGAAAACTCTTTGGAATATGGAGCTACACACCTTACTAAAACACAAAAGCATAGCTGGGCACTAGTAGTTCAAGCCTGCAATCCTAGCTACTCAGGAAGCTGGTATCTAATAGTCAAAGTTCAAAACTAATCAGGAAAGCTTGTGAGATTCCAATTAACTACCAAAAAGTCAGAAGGAGAGCTGTGACTCAAGTAGTAGAAAGCCAGCCTGAGCACAAAAGTTCAAGAACAGCACCCAAATCCTTAAGATCATAACAAGTACAAATAAATAAATAAACAAACAAATAAATAAATAAAAACCTGATCAAAGGAATGCTAAGACAGAGAAATAAGACAAAATACAGGTTAAACGTTAGTGCCTAAACATCCTTGATGAATAGTTTTAACTTAAGATAAATTACCAAAGGCTTCTAGCAGCTGCTGAAAAAAAAATAAAGGTCCCTTTCTGAGTCTGCAAGAAGAAAATGTGAAGAATAGAAAACCAAGGACTGAGGAAAAGCTTTAGCTCTTTCTACTAAGGGAACAATGAAAAATTTTATGGTCCTTATCAAGAGATCTCTCAATGAGATAGTAAATACAACATCCTTAAAACAAATAGAGTTGTAGGATTTCTTGAACCAGTCCCCCCTTCCTTAGAGATCCAAGCATGTCTAAGCATAGTTCCATCCAAGTTGACGGGGCTGAGGAAGGAGAGTACACAGTTCTGAAGTTCTGATCACCAGTCTGCCGTTGACTTCTGTGTGGAATGGTGGATAGAGTAAGTTGAATACTAGAAGGATGGTGTTGAGCAGAGTGCAGCTAGCTGCATGCATACATGGCTTTGTTAAAAAGCATCTTGAGGGGCCGGAGTTTGGCCTAGTGGTTAAAGTGCTTGCCTAGCATGCATGAAGACTCGTGTTCGATTCCTCGGTTCCACATACATAGAAAAAAGCCGGAAGTGGTGCTGAGGCTCAAGTGGTAGAGCTCTAACCTTGAGAAAGTCCAAGGACAGTGCTCAGGCCCTGAGCTCAAGCCCAGGACTGGAAAAAAAAAAGCATCTTGAGATGCAAGAGATATCATCTCTTTATAGCACATATAGAGCAACAATAGGCATTCCTGCAATAAAATGCAGGGGGTGGGTAATATACAGAGGAGGCATTGTGGAGGGAGAATCTTCATGAAGTGCTATAGTAAACACTTAATAATTTTTACCTTGTGGAGAAAGCATCTCCTGGCAAGTAGGCTTACAAAATGTGAACAGTTCAGTGGAAGGGTCAACCAGATCCTATCTGCGGCTTTATTGGAGTGGGGGCTCCACTGGGGCACCCCATTTCCTGGCTGTACAATAGTACCATAAAATCCTGCTCTTCACTCATGGCTGACAGATGAGGTACAGGGAAACAGATTTCTCTAGCTGCATCTGTGTGTGTCCCAATTTACAGCTCCACTGGAATTAGCGAGGACCAGCCGACTCTACTGTAGTTGTCTAATTAAGGACTCCCAGTGACTGCTTCATGGAGAATGCTTGCTTTCAAAAAGAAGATAAACTCAATGCCGAAATCACATTTTCCATCACTGTGATTAACTGTGAATAATTTGAAGCGTTGTTGGTGTTTCTTAGATTCCTATGCAGATCTGTATGTGCTGACCTAGCCTGCACAAGGCTCTAAGGACATTAATCACTATACACCCCGCACCTTCTTTCCTGCCAAGTACAATGTCCTGTTAGACATTGCTCATGAGTAAGAGTGGCAATCCAGAGAACTTTTAGGGATTTCCAATTCCTAGTTTCTTAAGTACTAGTGGAATCTCTTTACATGAGTTATGGGGAGTCTGGACTCTGTGTCTAGTCCTAGCAGCGCTACCGGATGCTCCTTAACTCTTAGCTTTCCCTTTTTCACATTTCTACTACAAACAAGCAAGCAAGGAAACAAACAAACATGCTCCTCTTATTTTAAAGAATGAAGGTGCAGCTACTCCCATCATCCTAACCCATATTCCCCTGAAAATTACATTTTCACAAATCTCAAGTAGAAATGCTCCAAATATGCTCTACATCAAACATCTCTGAAACCAACTGAGATGAAGGAAGTCTACAGAGCATCAGATCTACACCCACTTGAGGTGAGCATTCACATCTCCACCTTGTTCCCTATGGCAAGCTAATCTCTAATTCTGTGGCCCCAGACCTGTGACCCTATTTCCCCTTTCCCCAAACATATTACCAACTTATGGACGTTCTACGAGTGCTCACAGTGCTCACATCTTAATTGAGACAGGAAGAGAAACACCATGCCTGCTGCAGCTATGAGCACCCAGGAGAAGGCTAGAAAGTCTAGAAAAGGAGGTAAATGTGCAAACCCAAGCTGTACATGCTAGAGAAGAATGAGAGGCCAGAAAGAAAATCCATAGCTTCTCAGACAATACAATGAGGACAATTCTTTATGTAGCAATAGCTAATGATGGGATTTACTAATATGTCTATAGTGTTAGATTTGTGCTGATTTCAATGTACAACAGGATGTGGGCAATGCCCACTGTTTGGGGTCTTCTGCAACCCCTGTCTTTCCATTTGCTATACCAACTTCAATATATTTCTGGGTTTCAGAAGATATTCTGACTTCATACATACATGTGTTTGTTCCAGGTGCTTTTTTTGAAGGGTGGTAGAGTGGCAGAAGGCGTGTAAAGGTAGAGAAGTAAAACCTAAATAATCCTAAAGATTATTCTCTAAGGAAATGTCTTCTAAGGAAACAAGAAACTTGAGACAGGTAGGGATGGGATAGATGGAAAAACGGGGAAGAATGCTGGAAGAAGGGACTCAGCTCAAGATGCATCTGGCAAATACATAAATAGACTTGATAAACTGAACTCATACAAATATACTAATAGATAAATCAATGAAAGACTTTTGAAGGCCTACCAGCAGAATAGACAAGTATGGTTTGTGGAGAGTTGCCTAGGACTGCAAAGGATTATGGAAGACATACTTGTAGCCGCATCATTTGTGTTGGTTGTAGGGCTTGAACTCAGGGCCTAGAAGCTGTTCCTGAGCTCTTGTGCTCAAGTCTAGCACTCTACCACTTTGAGCCCCAATGTCGCTTCCAGTTTTTTAGATTAATGGGAGGTAGAAGTCTCATGAGGACTTTTCTGCCCTGGCTGGATTTGTTTGATCTCAGCCTCATGGGTAGCTAGGATTACAGGCATGAGTTACTGGTACCTGGCACTTGTAGCTACTTTTTAATAAAAATGAAAAAATTATATATATATATGTTATATATATATATATATATATCCCTGTACAGGGACTGAAATACACAAGAAAGAAAAATAAACACAAATTGATCACTGTCCCAAGAATAGGAAAGAACACTGTGGTACTTTCAAAGGATTTTAACATCAGATGTCAGAACAAAGGCTTTTGCCTTCTATTAATATTAGTATATCCAGACTCTAATCTCTATGTCTCCTTTCAGTCAGCAAGTTTTCTAACTACGATTGCCTCCTATATATGAGCTCATTTATCTGCACTTACTCACAAATGGTAGACATCGATTTGCGACATTAATGAAGTAAGTATCCAACTATCCTTGTTCATGAGCTATTACCTCAGTATTGATTGTAGCCTTAATTGACAATTACTTGAATGGGCTGGGCTACACTGAGCTTTTATTAATTTTCCATTGTGATACTCATTACTAAACTTCATTACAATTGTATTACAATGTAAACTCCCCAATGTGGCTAACTGAAGTGGAAAAATCCACTGGTCATTTCCTAAATCTATCTATTCTGGAAAATAAAGAATTAGGGATTGTTAAATTTGATATAAGGACTATAAGTTTGATTTGCTGAGAAGAAAATCATGACTTCAGCTATGAAAAGAAATAGGATTTGCTAAATTATTTTTTCTTCACCACTATTTCAGAAGGCATGTGGTACCCAGAGATTTGATTTTTCTCCCTTCCTGCCTAGAGACTGGGAATTCTATGGTACTGCTAAATTACATTCATTCTCTCCCAGCTTTTTACTGTTGATTGGATAACTTTCATTAGGGGTGGAAAAGGGACAGAATGGGGGAGGAGAGATTATCATATGGTTTTAGGAATTTTCCTTTCCTTCAGCTAAGCACTGTAAACAGATAACAATTTTCCAAATTTACTTTATAGATAAAACCAAAGCTTTTAAAATAAAATGGTGCACTTATTATCTAAGGAGATAAGCAAAGCATATGAGAAATATTAAGACCCTGGTAGAAATGAAATGTGGAGCTTTTGTCACAGAGGATCATTGAGGAAGAGACAGAGCTTGCTTTCCAATCTGGCTCCCAGACTTCCCTTTGCCCTCTAGACTCCAGTGACAACTTGGGCTATCTTGTTTGGCCATCATACTGGCCTCTCTTTGCTTCCCTAATGCCCCTGACTGTTGGAATTTGGGTGTTCAAGTTAAGCTGTCCCATTGCTTTATTTGGAAAACAGGAAAATGTCATTCCTTAAGAGCCATGGCTGGGAGAGCTGAGTGAAGTAGCTGATGGCCAACGCTGATCTTGAAGAGTGACTTCTGAGATCTGAGCAAGCCAGCATGGAGGTATGATACGACACGAAGCAGATTAGAGGGCAATTAATTCACTGTGATATCAGCTACTAAAGTGGAGCCGTCCTGGCCATGTTCTGAGAAAGCCATGGTGGTAGAGGAAAGAAAGGGATAGCAAGCCTTATCCATAGCAATTGTTGGATCAGTGGTCTTGCTGTGAAAAATAGAGCCAGTAATTATCCATAAAATAATATTCAGAAACAACATGGATTGGTACTTAAGTAATCCAACTTTCAAACAATCCTATGCATTTTATGCTTTCTTGACCATTGCAGAGTCAAGGAGGTCAAGGATAATTACTTGGCCTGTAGGAGAGAAGATGTGTTGAAGAATAGTAACCATAAAAATAATAACACAGCCCAGCCGGAGGACAATTGTCTGTGCCTTATATGAAAACAATGTGTTGTTATATGAAAACAATGTGTTGTGGTAGACAATGTCCTTAACCAAGAGTACAATTTTCATGGCTTAATGTCTCTAGACCTTACTGTCAAATGCTGAAGTTGGCCCATGCAAACACTCAGGGACCTTCTGTGCTCTAAGGCACCATGGTTTTGACTTTGAAACTCAGAGTTGCACGAGGAACAGCAATGGTAATCATATCACACTGGGAGGCCAGAACATGGCAGTAGGCTTCCATTCTCCTGGCCAGCTGTATGACCTGTACATCCAGACCTCACTTTTCTCCTGGAACAGTGAGGTGCTATCGAACCTGGTAACCTACCTGCTTCCTTCCACTTCTCATCTGAGTGGCTTTTCTGGTAGTTATTTGGATGTGGCTAGCTGTGGGGTAGCCACTTACCTAGTGGTTGCTATGAAGATGATGCTGCAGGCATAGTTAATATTAACTACCAGGTGACTTTAACTTAAAGAGATCACTCTTAAAAATTTGGGCACACTTCATTCAATAACTTGAAAGTTCTTAAGAACACAGATCCCCAGAAGAGATTCTATCTCAAACCATTATTTCCTGCCAGTTTCCAGTTTGTCTGATTTCCTTACAGGTATTAGACCCACCAGCCAATTCCTGCAGTCCCTTTCTGTACAACCTGTTCTCTATGGTTTTGGGGAGCCTTTGGCCACTATCTCTCCAGTTGAAATGGTAAATCAGACTATTCCTTACTTATTAAAGTTAATATTATGAAACACCAATTATTTCAGTGGCTTGATCAACTAAAACAGTTTTTCTTGAGTCTACTTTGTAGGTTGTTTGTCTTCAACATATACAAATAGATGGCATTATTTAGACTACAATTTTAGAAGTTCTTTGAAATAACTGGTAGTGGAGCAAGCTGAATCAGCTTGAACTATATTCTTGAACTGAATTACCTGTCACCATTGGGGGTACTCAAAGGCTTCTACCAACAGAAGTTTCCATCTCTTCTCACTTCTAAAGTGCATCCTCTTGCCCGTCTTCTGAGCCTTAACATGTTTACAATCATCCTGTCATACTTCACAAAAGGTGTAGGTGCTGCCCGGCTATCCTTTTCACAAAGGATTTGCTGCCTGTCCGCTTGGAGACTGTGAAGATGGTCTTGTCAGAATCAGGATCTTTGCAGGTGTTATTAAGGACTTGAGCTCATCCTGGAGGATTGAGGCCCTAAATCTGATGATGCATTTTCTCATAGGAGACTGGGAAGGAGAAAGCAGACAATGCTATTTCTACTGAAGGAGACAACACACACACACTTCAAGGAGGAGAAAGCCATGGGAAGACAGAGGCAGAGATGGGATAATCCATCAACATTGTAGAAAGTCAAGGAGTCCTGGGAGTCACCAGAAAAGCCTAGAACAGTTTCTCCACAAACATCTACTCCTTCCTGGGAACCAATTCTGCCCATACCTTGGCTTTTAGACTTCCAGACTCCAGAACCATGGGAACAAATATTGCTGTTTACTTGACTTAGAGAAGTTATAGTAATTGATTATGACAGCCCAAGGCAATTCATTTCAGAACTGCCTGCCAGGTGAGTCAAGCCTTTGCCAATGTTTTTGATATCCAAGACTTCTTCCTCACATACTTTTTTGTTGGTGGTGGTGGTGATGGTGTATTGGGGTTAGAACTCAGAACTTCATACTTGCTAGGCTGATGTGATTCTACCAAGCCATGCTTCCTGATCTTTCCCTGGTCATCTAAACAATGTATATATTTGGTTTCATTTCTCATGTGGTACATGCCTAAGCTAGGATTTTAGGATGAGCCATCAATGCCTGAATTTGTCTTTCACTCCTTTTAGTTTCCAGTCAACATCCTCCCCACCTTCTGCTTCCTAATTACCTACCCCAGCATGTAAAGAAAATGCACACCCCAAGGTGGTACGTTGCCCCAAAGTGGAATAACTTTGTGGATGACAATAGGCAAATCAGATATTGATGCTAGGCTGGTGACACACTTCTCTAATCACCGCAGTTGGAGAGCAAACACAGAAGGTTTGAGTTGGGGGACCAGCAAACAAGCGGGGCAGTTTAAACTACTCAGGGAGACCCTGTGTCAAAAAGAAACAAATAACAATGTTGATAGTTTCTTTTCAATCCTATTCTTGGACTCATGCTTGCTAGGTCTTGTACTACTTGAGCTATGGTACTCTATTACTTGAGCCATGCCCCCAGTACTTTTTTCTTTAGGTTATCTTGCCCTTTTCATCCAGTCAGACTCCTTTAAAATCCTCCTATATTTATCTTCCAAATAGCTAGGAATACAATCATCCACCATGGTTCTCATCTTGTTTGCCTTTAATTACGATTCTTCAATCTGCAGTAGCTGGGATTGCAGGAATAAGCCTTTGTATGTTGCCCTATGAACTTATTTTTAGAATTTTTTTTCCAGTCCTGGGCTTGAGCTTAGGGCCTGAGCACTGTCCTTGGACTTTTTCAAGGCTAGAGCTCTACCACTTGAGCCTCAGCACCACTTTCGGCTTTTTTCTATGTATGTGGTGCCGAGGAATTGAACCCAGGTCTTCGTGCATGCTAGGCAAGCACTCTACCACTATGCCAAACTCCTGGCCCCCTATGCAGTTATTTTTATAAACAAGTTTTTTTTTTACTTCAAGATGTATAAATGCTAAAAATAGGAATACAGTTTGTGCCAAACTCCATCTCACCAAGCATTAAATATTATCCATCCATGCACACACAACCTAATTTAGAAAATAAAAATCTATCCATCTCACACAGGCAAGCATTTTAATATAGTTTTAATTTTAGGTTTAATTATTATTCATAAAAATGTGTAAAGTATATTTAGAATGTCAATCAATTTTTCTTGAAGATAAATTTTGTGTATACCTACAGCCTTGTGGTCACAGGAAATAAAATTTCAATTTGTATTTTTTATTTATATCACCAAGAAGTCTGACAGGGTGATGAAAAACCACTTAAAAACAAACACATTATGCTAGATTAAAATGCTGTGGGGTAAAAGCAATTAAAGTACAAGTTCACAGACACAAAGGAAGTAAAATTTCCGAGTGTCAAGAATATCCTTGCTGCATGTATATGTGTTTTGAATGGTTGACACTGATATCATATCGTTATTTGTCTAAACTTTACTGGCATGAGGTAAACTTTTATTTTTACAAGTCACCATTTAATGTATATGTCTCATTGCTTCATCTTAAAATTGTTTGATGATTGATTAATGGATTTGTACTGATACTGGGACTTGAATACACACCTCGAGTGTGGTCCCTTAGCTTTTTCACTTAAGGCTGGTGATTTATCACTCAAGACTAGCACTCTACTACTTAAACCACACCACTCCTTGCAATTTTTTGTTGATTACTGTGAGATAATTATCTCATAGACTTTCTTGTCTGGGACTATCCTCAGATCTCAGGCTTCTTGCAGGATTGTAGGTGCAAGCCCCGGTGTCTAGCTCCTATTGACTTTTAATTTTGTTGCTAGTATTAGGGCATGAACTTAGGATTTAGGTACTGCTCTTAACTTGTTGTTGTTGTTGTTGTTGTTGTTGTTGTTGTGTGTTGGGGTGGGGGGATTGATCAAGGCTAGTGCTTTACCACATGAGCCCACAGCTTCACTTCCACACTTTGGTAGGTTACTTGGAGATAAGAGTCTCATGTTCCTTCTCCAGGCTAGCTTTGAACTGTGACCCTCAGATCTCAGCCTCTTGAGTAGCTAGGATTACAGGCCTGAGCCTGTAAGGTACCTACCTTCTAATTATCTATTAAAGAACAATTATTAAGCCTATGATCAAAATGTTTGTATATTCACTTGGAACTCTTATTAAGGGTACATAGTATATAAAGTAAAAAGAATTGGGGAGACTTTCTGAGGGGGAAAAAGTCAGTGGTCGTTCAGTTGATCTGGATGGGCTTTGGCTAAAGAACTGACACCCCCATCCTCCAATGTGGATCTCTAAATGCCGTTCTTTCACTAGTTTTCGGGCAATTTCTTATGTACAGACACAGGCTGTTTTCATTATGTGGCCTCAAGCAGCAAGAGAGAAAGCTCTGAGGGGCCCAAGACTGACTCATAAATGCCTTCTCCGCCCTCCTGGAATGTAGGAGGCGCTGTGGGAACTCTTCTCCATGTCCCAGCGCACTTCCTGTTTGTGTGCTCTGTTAGTTTCCACAGGAGAGGATAGGGAGACCGACGATAGTGGGTCTCCTTCCAAAATGATAATTACTGCCATTAAGCCAGGCTACTATTTGTTGAGTGCTTACTATGGACCTGGTGAAAATAATAGATTTCACTAAGAGGGATTGAGAGCCCTCCTCAGAAGAAAGGAGTTGTGTTTGGGGGATCCTTGCAGTATTGCATTCCAGGATGCAAAGGCATTTATTCATAGGGGAAGAGGTGGGATTGAGACTGTGATCAAAGTACCAGATCTTTGAAAATGCCTCCTCTACATGCAAGGCACTACTTCATCCACTTTGTAGTAGAAATCCATTACATTTGCAGTCAATTTATGATCAACCTCATTAAAAAGATGGGGAAACTGGGATGAAGGACTGAGCTATGTGAGCATCTCAGGGGTAGTCAAGTGACTTGTGGTCCCACTAGGGTCTCAGTGCTTTTCCCACTATGCTGTATCTGTGCTGAGTGGTTAACAAACCACTGTGTTATGCTACTTAAGGGTTTTCTAAAGGAAGACGAATAATTAAGACAATGTGCAATCATAGCATAAGGGAATAGGGACCAAAACCAAACCATATATAGAAAATTAACATATGATAATTAGGCATTTCAAATCAGTAGCAAAAATGAAAATAAATTTCTACTTCACACCTCAACCAAATTATATTCCAGATGGAGCAAATGCATGTAAATATGTAACTGTACCCAAAATCATAAATGCTAGGAGAAAATATTGGAATTTTATTTTATAATTTTGGCATTTCCTTCCTAGGCAGATGAAGGCTAGAATTAAGATTTTTACCTTAAGTTTTACACATCTGAAGAATTTTAATATGGAAAAAATGTCAAGTTATATGAGAAATAATACTATGAAAAAATGAAATTATATGATAAAGGAACCTTATTAGATGTAAATAAGACATATATAAATGTATATAATATCTGTATATTTCTGTGAATTAACATAAAACAAGGATTAGGTATGGTATATCACACCTGTAGTCCAAGCTTACTTCAGAAGCCAAGATCAGAAGGATTGAAGTTCAAGATAAGCATGGACAAAAAGTTAGCATGTCTCTTATCTAACTACCTTGAGTATGGTAATCCTATGAATATGGGAAGCATAAGGTAGGAGAACCAAGTTTTGAGGCAAAAGTAAGACTCTATCTGATGTAAAATGTAGAGAAATCTACCATCTAGAATAAGAAAAGGTGCAAATATGTAATTTACTGAAAAATAAATACAAATGGATGATGATTAAGTAGCCACATAATCTGCTGGTGTCAGTGGCTCGTGCCTGTGACATTACCTAGCCAGGAGGCTGATATCTGAGGATCCTGGTTTAAAGCCAGACAGGCAAGAAAATCCATGAAATTCTTATCTCCAGTCAACCACCAGAAAACCTGAAGTGGCTCAAGAAAGTGATAGAGCTCTAACCTTGAACAAAAAAGCTTAGGAACAGCACCCAGGCACTGAGTTCAAGCCCTATGATGGGGAGGGGGAGGTGGAAGACAGCAATTCCCTTTGTCTCAGAGCTTCAAAGCAGAATGATTAAAACTCAAGTACGTAGGAGGGTGTCTACATTTCCCTCTTGGTCCAATTCTGCATCTTAACCTGGGATGCAGGGCCTTCTGTCCTCCCAAGCTTGCCCCTTTCCAAACAGCATCTCTCCACTCCCTATGCCTTTGCTTGTACATTTTCTCAAAAGATTTACAGTTCTTGTTTTCTTCTTTTTCCCTTCAAGGCCCTGCTCAGTCTTCACCTCCTTCCTGAGACTGGGATCTTAGCACAGCCACCAAGGGAAGGCACAATAAACATAACTTTTGTTACTTGAATTTTATTGACATTCATCTGTGTTTTTAGGAGGCTCCGTGATCCTATTGGGTATATTTTCTTTACAATTAGATGGGAAGTTTATTAAAGACAAATTTCCATTGGACTCTCCATTGATAGAGCTGGGTTGGACCTCATTCTGTCATATTCTATCTGAGTGATTTTACCTATTGGCATTGGCCTATAACATCTGATTAATCCAATATTATTATTGATTGGATCTATGCACCTTCTGTTTGTCATCACGTTTATCCAAGACATCAATGTCCAAACAGAAGCAAACCTGCAAGATTTTCGGCAAACTTTCCCTGTAAGTTGATTAGATAGAAGTGTAAATGGTCATGTTTTGTTTGTTGCACTCATTCACTCATTCATTCTTTCCTCTATGCAAGAACTCATTGTCTGCGTTTAAATGAGACATAACTCTTCCTACTTTAGAACTAGACAAAGAATCTGTCTTGACCCAGTTGCTAGGATACTGTGTCTTTGGAGTTGAAGTTAAGAATCAATTTCCCTGTGCTTTAAAGAACACATATTTAAGTAAATTACTTCCTCAGAAATATTGATTCATTCCAAAAGCATTTAAATAACATAGAAAACAAGAGGATTCTGATGTGGAAGCTGTGTCTTTGCAGTGAGGTAGATGTGCACTTAAGAAAAATATATTTACACAGATAATCTGCATCTTGTTGACGAGAGAAAATAGGCTTTAATGTAGTAATAGAACTGTTTATGTAATGAGGTCTCATGGGCTGCTGCTTAAATAATCGCTCCTGAATTGTAGGGATGTTTTCACAAGAATGCTGGCTTTGTGAACTTCCCCAAGAATTTGTTCTGTGATTACACCAGAAGGTGAATTTGTTAGCAAGTAAAGCTTTGTGAAGACATGAAGACATTTTCAAAGAGAAACGTCATAACTAGAAGCACATTTTCTTCAGAGCCGTGCTTTGACGATGCAATAGATTTTAATGGTGTTGAAGTCTGACAAAGGCCTGAGCTGGTCAGTCACTGGTTTCGCAGCCACCCTCGGACATCAGTGAGACGCTCCAGGGAAAGATCTCAGCCAGCCTGGGAAATGTGTCTGTGAGAACTTTTGGCTGCCTTAACTGCCTAAAGCAAATGTTTGTTTGCTGAAGTGCGTGAATCAAATGCTTTTGTGTGAAAACACTTGCCAGAGAAACAAATGTTTGTTTTCGTAATCGACATTTGGGACTGTTGGAACATTACCACTTAAGATATTGGTTTGAGAAATGTATACATTGAATTTGGAAACTATCAGTTAAGATCAAACACTGGTTATAGGACACACATAGAGGTTCTAAGGTAAAGGGGCTGAAACCGGACCCCACATTTTCCCTTCCTCTGGCTGGGGAAATGGCAGTGTGGTTTACATGTCTCTGTACTAATGTTGTTGAGCAACAATCTAAAAGAAAACAGTGACTCACTTCCTTCTAGAAGCGTATGACTTATAAATTATCAAAGATAGCATCAAGAGCGTATTTATCTAGTATTAATATTTAAATGCCATTTTCCTTCTGAATGTGCCAATGCTCCATATTAATCTTTTAGATTAAGACTTAGTCCAAATTGATGTTCCTTAAATGGAAGATTTCTTCTTGCAGTTCACTTCTTATTATCTACACTAGCTGGCAGAAAGGAAGGTACAAATACTCAAACACAGCAGGAGATGCAGAAATAAGCTTTGGCTTCCGAGAACATTGAATTTTTTAGTAGCAGAATGAAACTAATTACATTTTAAGAGAGGTATTTAAAACGGAGCTTGAATAGCAAGAAATTCATTTATATATTAAATGTTATAGTTAGCCACAAATAATCCATAAATAGAAAGCCAAAATATACTATCCTGAGTTCGAGACTGAAGCCTTTTTCTTTTTTCATGTGCTGGTACTAGGATTTGAACTCAGGGCCTGGGCACGGTCCCTTGGCTCTTTGCTTCAGAGTAGCTCTACCACTTGAGCCACAGCTATACTTCTGGCGTTCATGGTGCTTTCCTGCTAGGCTGACATTGACTCACAATCCTCACGTCTCAACCTTCTAAGTAGCACAGATTAGGCATGAGTCACTGGTGTCTGGATAACTGAGGTTTTAAAGCAATAAATAAATAAATACCTAACTAGAATTAAGACATTTAATATTTTCCACATACTTGAAACTCTTTTTAGTTGGATGAAAGGCAAGAGTGTATGTAAACATACTTAATTTTGTATCATTGTTAGAATTTTCCATGCCATAAAAGATATAAATGCAAGGCCCAACTTAATCTGAAAATGTAAGAGCTGAAACTTATCATCAAATCTATTGGAAATGCTAGGTTATAAATTCATTGTGTTTAATAATACAGTAACATTTGAGCCCAAATTCTATTCCGCCAGGCCCAGTCCTATTTGATCTCAGCTAAGTGTTGTATCTTGCAAGAGACACAAGCCTATATGCATCTGCAGTAGCCAAAAGGAAGAATTATTCATTAGAACTTCAAGAAACATGGCTTTGGCTCCTGAGTCTTCTCATTACTAACTGCTTCCATTTGTAAATTTCATGAGAAAGATAAGTGATATAATGCATGTATATTTGAAGCACTTTGAGCTCCCCAGAACTTAATAATTCAAAGTATTACAGTAAATTCACATTTACTCTAAATCCAAACTCCCAGAAAGCTGAAATAATGAGAATTTTTGTGTGCAATTTATAAAATGGAAATGTCCCCAGAGCATTACAATATTCTAAATTCTTTTGAACAGTCACAGAAAGATTAAATTTTGTTCAGCATAATTTTTGTGGTAAGAATGTTTGATAGCATTCTAATTCTTTGAAGATAGTAATTAATTCACATGTCGACCATAGTAAGTCTTCCTTTTAACTTCAATACAGTAAAAAAGTATCTTTGCATTTCCAGTAAATGTTGGCTTAGTATTTCTAACCTAATCTAACTCTAAAATGTCCAGAACATCATAACCCTTACCAAGTTTGATGATAGATAACATATGTCTTACTTCATTAGCTATAAATGATTCAATGTAGCTGCAAGTAAAAGAAAGGCAATCGAGCAGGTGAAAGGAAAAACAGTACATAGTACTCTTCATTCTGGGTCTCTCAGGCTAACACTAGAAGCCAAGGCCTAAAAATTTATGCTTCTCTTCATTTCTCATCAATTCCTTCTTCATGAATCTATTTTCTTCATACTCTTCAAACCAGCTTCTCTTGATATCTGCACAGGTGGAAAATTGGTCCCCTTATCTATTATGGGATATACCCCATAAAGATATCAACTCTCTTTTGGTCCTTTGTGTATTAGAAGAGGGGAATTAAACAGCACCCTCTTCCTATCATAGAGCTACTCTCCCCATCTGTGCTCTGATTCAAAGAGGAAAGGTGGAATCACAGCCCAGGTAAAACAACAGCCATCATGGACAAGAAGAAGGAAGATTAATCAAGGAATCAGGCTCAGTGCAAGCAACAATAAATTTATTGCTCTCTGAATTTCTTTGTAGTCTCAAAAAGAATTAAGGACTGCCAAAGAACATTTGTTTTTCTGGTTTATAGTTGTCAACATTTACTGGAATTAGAAACTAAAACTGAGAAATCTAACATGATTTGATTTTTCATTCACTAAAAAATAAGCCCATTGTATATCAATACATGAGACGTTTGGTATCCTTCAATATATGGTTCTAAGGAGACTTCTGTTGAAGAAAACATACACATGCTTAGGATTCATGGAGTTTAAACCCAAATGAAAATAATGCAGGATTAACTGGAAGTTTTTTCTCCTCAACTGATCTGTGTAATGTGTATGTAGGAATTTTGTTTTGGGTTTGCTTGGTCAAATATCCTGGAATATGGTGTGCTTGCTGTATTGATAACATTTTTAATTAAAAACGACTATGTTTTCCAAAAGAAGAACAGTGAGAAAAGACATTATTTTTCAAAAGAAAAAGAAATTAGCAGCATTGTTTTACATGGTTTGCAAATCTCTTTAATGTCTAGCTTGATCAAAAACAGCTGCTTTCTCAGTATCTGCTTTTGCACTTAATCCTCTCTGATGTTATTTTGGCTGCAGAATGTGCAGAAATGCAGGCCTTACGTTCAAGACTTCAGGAAAAGAAGGGGGATTTTAGCAGCTTTTTAAACAGAATCGTAGATGCTTTTGTTTGGTCTGACACCAAAACCTGACAGGTAATAGTTACAATGCGGAATATGAAGGCATATTTTACTCTGCAGTCATTTTACAATTTTATACATGCACAATCTTGTGATATCATGCATGGGCCATTTGGAAAATATTGGTTGAGTTATACAGGTATTCTAAAATGTTGATACATTGCATTGTGCCATATAAAGATCACACTTTCTAATATTACCACTTCATCAAAAACATTTTTAAGCCTTGGGAAACTGTCACATCCATCACAACAGATACAAGCATCCCAAAGTCTCGATTTTCACCAGAAAGCTTAAATTTTAACACTGGCAACAAGTGTGAAGTCTATGATATGTCTTGTAGTGACAGGTGCTTAGTTCATTTTTATGGGAAAGTCTTATAAATATACAGGGCTTACATCTCCTTTGTCAACTGTTCTTTTAAATTTGTTTGTTTTTAAATAATGGAGACTGGTTGGGCTTATACTTTAAGCCATCAAGGAAATGCTTCCTAGTTTGATATTTTTTTATCATATATACCATTTCAAATACATGACATCAAAGGTGTATAATTGTTGATTGCTTGCTTCATCCAGGATGTTAAATGAAACTGTTTTTAAAATGTTTCCCTTTCACATGGTACTGAAAGATACAACGTCTGCCATGATATTCCTACCATGCCACCAGTGGTTTTATCCATCCACCTATTTACCAATAGTGCACATGTCAATAGCACGAAGAAGACAAATGTCTTTTAGAGTTATGATGAAAACAGCTTTTCAAACTGGCTAAAGGGTCTCAGAGGCAACACCAGACCGGAGTTCTGTGAGCCCTACTTTGGTAATCACTGTAGTACATGCATTCACATTAGTTGAAATCATTCAGCCACCAAATCTTATTATTTAAGAGTAGATATTAACACAAAGCATGAAACCAACGTAAATGGGGAATATCACATTACAAAATAGAAGGAAATTACAATTATTTAATAATCAGTTCAAGGAGAAATTCTTAGAATTTAGACACTAGCAAAGTCGAGCAATAACCTTAGAGTAGATGGAATGAATGAAGTAGAAGAATGAAGAATATCTAGAATAATAAATGTTGTGGTTCATTTGATGGATTACTGTGTAGGAACTGGCAGGGCCATCAACAAGCCGTGTGTTATGGCAAGTTTTCAAATAACATAAAATTAAAAATGCAAGAAAACTCTTCCTGATGAAGCTACCACCAACAGATTTGTGAGGTAAAACAAAAAAAATAAAAGCAATAATGCAAGATTATCTTTTCAAGGGGAGAGGGGCACTGTTAGCATATCATATTGATTTAAGATTACCACTATGAATTTACTAAATGACAGATTAAGAGCTACAGACAGGTTTAATTTAAGCTTAAGTGTTAGCGCTGTATCTTGAGAAAATGTTACTGGATATCAAGTTTTCACATATGTTAAAATGGGAAGAATGACTATATTCATAGTTTTTTTACATTTTAGTTTTTATTATCAAGCTAATGTATAGAGGTGTTACAGTTACATTTGCCAGATAGTAGGTACATTACTTCTCAGACATTGATACTTCTTCTTATGTCTTTGTCTCATCTACCTCCCTGAATCCCCTCCCAAGCATCTTGTTTTCCCCCCTTATACCTTTGTCTCATTATATGAAATAGTTGTTTGTTTTGTTGTTGTGTGATCCTAGGGCTTGAATTTAGGGACTGGGAGCTGTCCTTGAGCTTTTTTTAGCTCAAGGCTAGCACGTTAGCACTTGAGCCAAAGCACTACTTCTGGTTTTATTTTCTGAGTAGTTTATTGGAGAAAAAGAGTCTCACAAACTTTTCTGCCTGCAATGGCTTCAAACAACAATCTTCAGATCTCAGCCTCCTGAGTAGCTGGGATTAAAGGTGTGAGCCACTAGTGTTAAGTGTTAGAAAGTGCCCAGCAAGCAACAGGTATTAAAAATGTATTTCTGGGGCCGGGAGTTTGGCCTAGTGGTAGAGTGCTTGCCTACTAGCATGCATGAAGACCCGATTCCTTGGTACCACATACATAGAAAAAAGCTGGAAGTGGTGCTGAGGCTCAAGTGGTAGAGCTCTAGCCTTGAGAAAGTCCAAGGACAGTGCTCAGGCCCTGAACTCAAGCCCAGGACTGGCAAAAAATGTTATTTCTATAAACATTTTAGGAGGCAGTAATATTAGAGAGAAATATTATTACTTACCTAACAAAATTGCTTTATTATATATCTTCCATGAGTCAATAAAACGATGAAGATCTCTGGCTTAAAAGTCAACAAAGATGGTAAGTGAAATAACTATTTAAAACTTAGTTTTAAAAAATCAGAGATAGAGGAAAGGACACATAAGAAACAGATACATGAAAATATCAATTCGAATCCAGTCATAAATTCTCACACCAAATATAACTGATCTAAAAGGTAGTGATTTTAGATTACAATGCAAGAGCTTAACTAAATACTACTTACAAAATTTCCTCTAATGTAACCCTTTTTTTAACTACAATAAAAATATGTGAAAAAAAATCCTCTACAAATATGTAAAGAACAAATGGGGTCAAAAAAAAGAATCAAAAGATATATACCATATAATACTAAGCAAAAGAAAGTCAGACAGACTACACTAATACCAGATGACATTGAGTGGGCACAGTGCCAGGGACAGAGAGGTCATATCACAGTTACAAAACAATCAGCTCATCAAGAGGACACAAAAATCTTACACATTTATGGACTTAATACGATTCTCAAATAGAACTATAAGAAAATAATAAACAAATCTAAAATCATAGTCAGGGATTTCACTAATCCTTTTCAATAATGAGTAAATTGAGATTTTTTTCATATATTTTATTGTAATTAATAGAAGGGTTACATTATATTCACCAGATAGAAGATGCATTACTTCACAAACATTGATACCGTTTCTCATGTCTTGGTCCCCATTTCCCTCCCCTCTCCCCCACCCCTCATCTTGTTTTCCCCCCTTCCCTATCTGATCTCAAATAACCAAATAAGCATATATATATAATATATCAGACAACAAGGTAAAATACTGTAACAATATGAGATAACCAAGGGACAGCAAGAGAGATGAGAGATAACATAGTACATCAAGGACAACAATCACTCATTATATGGCTTTTGTTTCTATATCCTGGAGGTCCTTTCATTTAGTGTCATCCTATATGGCCTTATGTATCTAGGTTTTGTTCTATTGTAAATCTCTGCTAGCAGAGCCCAAGGTTTCAACTGATTATGACAAATGAGGAAAACCACTGAGCCTATGTTTCTTTGAGTCTGGCTTACTTCATTTAATATGATTTTTTTCTAAGTCTTTCCATTTCCTTACAAATGGGACATGTCGTTGAGATTTTTTTTTTTAATAACAGAGGTTATATAGAAGAATTGGCTAGGCACAGTGGCTCATTCTTGTAATCCTAGCTACTCAGGAAGCTGAGATCAATGTAGCCTTGAGCTGAAGTGCTCAAGGACAACACCTAGGCCCAGGGTTCAAGTCCCATGACCCACAAAAAAGAAAGAGAAGAAGGAGGAGGAGGAGGAGGAAGAAGAAGAAGAAAGAGGAAGAAGAAGAAGAAGAAGAAGAAGAAGAAGAAGAAGAAGAAGAAGGAGGAGGAGGAGGAGGAGGAGGAGGAGGAGGAGGAGGAGGAGGAGGAAGAGAAGGAGAAGGAGGAGAAGGAGAAGAAGGAGAAGAAAAGGAGTTGAATGAAACAGTCTCCCACCTGGACTTAACTGACATTAAAAGAAAACTTTTTCCAGTAACAATAGAGCAGACATTCTTTTTTTTTAATTTTTTATTGTAATTAATAAAAGGGTTACATGAGATTTGCCAGATAGAAGGTGCATTAATTCACATACATTGATACCTTTTCACAAGTCTTGGTACCCATTACCCTCCCTCCCACCCACCCCCTCCCATCTTGATTTTCCCCCCTTCCCTATCAAATTTCAAAAAACCAAATACAAATAAATTCAATATATCAGATAACAAAGTGAGATACTGTAATAATATGAGATACCCAAGGGACAGCAAAGGAGATGAGAGACAACATAGTACATTAAGGACAACAATCATTCGTTATATGGCTTTTGTTTCAATATCCTGGAGGTCCTTTCAATTAGCTTCATACTATATGGCCTTATGTATCAAGATTTTGCTCTATTGCAGATCTCTGCTAAGAGAGTCCAAGGTTTCTACTGATTATGACAAATGAGGGAAACCATTGAGCCTAAGTTCCTTTGAGTCTGGTTTACTTCACTTAATATGATTTTTTCTAAGTCTTTCCATTTCCTAAAAAATGGGGCAATGTCATTCTTTCTGACAGCAGCATAGAATTCCATTGTGTACAAATACCACAACTTGTTGATCCACTCATCAACTGAGGGACATCTAGGTTGGTTCCATATCTTTGCTACGGTGAATAGTGCTGCAATGAACATTGTTGTGCTGGTGGATTTAGTATGCCCTTGTTTCTGGATGGTTGGGTAAATGCCAAGTAGTGGAATTGCTGGGTGATAGGGGAGTTCTACGTTTAGCCTTTTGAGGAACTGCCACACTGCTTTCCATAGTGGTTGAATGAGTTTGCACTCCCACCAACAGTGTAGTAGTGATCCCTCCTGGCCACATCCCCTCCAGCATCTGTTATTTGTTTTCCTGATCCTGGCCATTCTAACTGGAGTGAGGTGGAATCTTAGAGTTGTTTTGATTTGCATTTCTTTTATGACCAGAGATGTTGAGCATTTCTTCATGTGTCTATAGGCCATTTTTGTTTCTTCTTCAGAGAAGACTCTCTTTTAAGTCTTTGGCCCATTTTTTAATGGGATGGTTGTTACTTTGGAGATTAGTTTTGGAGTGATTCAATTTTTTGAGTTGTTGATATATTTTAGATATGAGGCCTTTGTCTGTTGTTTGGTTGGTAAAGATCTTCTCCCACTCTGTAGGCTTCCTAATTAATTTACTAGCTATGTCCTTTGCCATACAAAAGCTCTGCAGTTTAATGCAGTCCCACTTATCCAGCCTTTCTCTGATTTGTTGTGATTCTTGGTCCTTATTAAGAAAGTTTCTACCTGTGCCAAGGAGGCCTAGTGTATCTCCTATTCCTTCCTGTAAAGTTTTCAGTGTGTCAGCTTTTACCTCCAGGTCTTTGATCCATTTGGAGTTAATTCTAGTGCAAGGTGACAAAGAAGGATCCAACTTTAGTTTTGTGCAGGTGCTTAACCAGTTCTGCCAGCACAACTTGTTGAAGAGGCTGTCTTTCTTCCATTCTATTTTTTTGGCTCCCTTGTCAAAGATTAGGTGGCCATAGGTCCGTGGTTTAATATCTGGGTCCTCAGTTCTATTCCATTGGTCTTCAGGCCTGTTCTTGTGCCAGTACCAAGCTGTTTTGAGAATTATAGCTCTGTAATAGAGTCTAAAGTTTGGAATTGAAATTCCTCCAGCGCTGTTCTTTCTGCTAAGAAGTGTTTTTGCTATACGGGGTCTTTTATTATTCCATATAAAATTTTGAATTGCCTCTTCTATTTCTTTAAAGAATGCCATTGGGATATTGATGGGTATTGCATTGAATTTGTAGATAGCCCTTGGCAAGATTGTCATTTTCACAGTGTTGATTCTTCCAATCCAGGAGCATGGGAGGTTTTTCCATTTCCTTACTTCTGATTTAATTTCCTTTTTTAGGGTTTTAAAGTTTTCATCAAAAAGGTCCTTTACATTCTTAGTTAAGCTAGTTCCTAGGTACTTTATTTTCTTTGAGGCTATTGTGAAAGGAGTTTCTTTCCTGATTATTGCCTCAGAACAAACATTCTTTTCCAAGTAAACTATGGGGAATATATCCTGAGCAATAAAACAAATTTGAACCTATTTAAAAGAATTCAAGGCTAGGTGCTGGAGGCTCATGCCTGTAATCCTAGTTACACAGGAGACTGAGATCTGAGGATTGTGGTTCTTATTTCCAATAAGCCACCAGAAAACCGATAGTAGCACTATGGCTCAAAGTGGTAAAGCACTAGCCTTGAGCTGAAGACCTCAGGGACAGTGTGCACACCAAGAGTTCAAGCCCCATGACTGACCAAAAAAAAAAAAAAAAGAATTCACTTGATTAAAAGTATGCTGTTTAGGTCCAGGAGTTTGGTGTAGTGGTAGAGTGCTCACCTCACAGGCAGGAAGACCCAGGTTTGATTCCTGGATACTACATATATAGAAAAATCAGAAGTGGTGCTGTGGCTCAAGTGGTAGATGTCTAGTCTTGAGAAAGGACTGTGCTCAGGTCCTGAGTTCATGCCCCAGAACAGAAAAAAAAATATGCTCTTTGACATAATAGTAGTAAATTAGAAATCATTAACCAACTATAGAAATCAATCTTCTAAATAATTCAAAATCAAAGATGGAATAAAAGGGAAATTACAAAACACTAAGCTGGATGAAAATGAGAACATAGCATATCAAATTTGTATGCTGCTAAAGTTGCACTTAGAGGGAAATTGATGTAGTGAATGTCTAAAATAGGTAAGAAGAGTAGTCTCAGACTTCAGCTGACAACTGAAGAATCTAAAAAAAGGGAACCCCAAATAAGCAGAAGAAAGGATGAGGCAGAAATCCTATAAAAAAACAGAAGCAAAAAAGAACACTAGTGACTGCACTGAGATGTGAGGGGAAAGAGTAAGATATATGCTTTCATTTTTAGATATCCTGCATTATGAATGCATATAGAAATGATGCATGTATGTATAACTTTATAATTAAGATAATTTAAAATCTGTGTAGGTGGAGTGACCACAAGTAAGTCTTCTTATGATATCCCACACTGGACAGGAGCTTACAATGTCCTTTAAATTTCTGATGCTGATTTCCTCAAATAGGAGTTAACTGCTAATTCTGACCCTGGTTTTGTCCCACAGACTTCTGTGAAATTTGGAGTGTGTGAACAGCCTCTCTAATTCATTTGCCTCATCTTGAAAACAGTACTGAGAGCTCTCAGAGAGTACCTCCCTCACAGGAAGTTTGAGGTTGGATAAGATAAGGTGATCAAATAATCAGAGTTACCACAAAGACAGGTGCTTGCCTAGGCAGAATACTGAGTCCTGGAATAAGAGCCCTGGCAGTAGAAAGAAGCTGTTTCTCTCTTGTGATCACACCGGCATTTTGATACTCTTGAACCGTTATTCTTCATCTAGTCTGCTGTGAAATGAGTGTTCCTCCTCCAACAGTATTAATTTTAGCATTCTTGCTCATGCCTTCTGTCAAACAAGATTTCCACAGCCTTTGATTTTTATCAAGGTTTACTCAACTTTACTCTTCAAAGCATTTAATTCAAAGTTCACTCTATCAGTGGGTGGATTAGTTGAGTAACTGAAATATCAGTGTTGAATGCCGTAATGGTTTGTTATAATATTTCTCCCCACAGGAGATATACTTTACCACAATCGTGTGCTGCTAATAAACAATGAAATAACTGTCCCGAGAGCAGATACATTTAAAATAGTTGCTGGTAAACACTGAATGGGAAATTAATGCCTTACAAAAGGTTTACTAGAACTTTGTGTCTGGTACTGTACTGGGGTGAGGGAATCCAGGAAGAAAGATATTTCCCTCACCAAGCTTATATTTCTCCAGAGGAGTGAGTGACACATTGTATTTTCAGTGTTGGGTGGCTGTTCCAATGAAGTATTTGCGATGCTATGTGAAGAGGAGTTTGGAGGTTGCTAGCAATATCAGTTCCTGGACATAATGTTCATTTTACTATTATTTTAAAACATTACCTGTAAGATCCACAGAGGTAAGGAGAAAACCAGAACGTCACCACCAGACAGACTCACAATGGCTTGTTAGTGGAAAATGCTGCTGGTTTCAGAAAAAGTGAGTTGTCGTAGTAGGCAAGAAAACCTCTTTTTAGAACTGAACATTTCTAAAAACAAAATCTCCCCCTACCACTCTCTCTCTCAATATATACAAAACAAAAAACCTATGTAGAACAGAGCCTGGATATCACAAATACTATGGGTTGGAGGAGGAGCTTCTGCCTGTAGATACCTCTGAGCTCCCTTCCTTGCCTCAAGAGCTTAAAATAAGTACTATGAATTTGAAGTAAGGTTTTTCTCTAGAGAAGAATTTCTCATTCACCAAATACACCCAGGATGTTAATATTCTATTTATATTTTATAATTACTGATGTGATTTGAAAGAAGAGATGAATGAGAAGAACAAACAGGCATTTTGATTACTAAACAGAAAAAGCATAGGTTTTCTTTTTTAACCAAGATATCCTTTTGCCAGAAGCCGAGCTTTCTCATGTAATAGCTAACCATGAGTACTTCTGAGGTCACTCTAGGGCTCCTGCCAGAATTTTCATCTTCCTTCATGTTTTTACTCTTCCTGATCTGCCACCATTTCCAATGTCAACACCAAATTCAGAAGACTCTCTTCTTGCCTTACGGTTTGACTTGTCACACCTCACGTGCATACTTTATCAAAATAAGCCCTCCCCAGTTAAAAAAAATCTCACCATTTTTGATTGGCAACTCCTCCAGGTTGACTGGCATGTAGGTAGGCAGTGAGAGACTCCTAAGCTGAGAAGCACCTGATGGCATCAAGCAGACTCTGTAAGCTACAACTGATTCAAAGACATTGGCAAAGACCTTGAGGCTGTCTATTGAATTTGGATAAGATTCTACAAGACAATATTGTACCTAGAACAATGTCCCAGGCTTGAGACAATAATAGTAGTTATAGTAGCTAACACCAAATACTTATTGTTTTGTTGGGACTTGTAGATAGTTGTATAGTCCCCTGCTAGGATTAGGGGGCACCTGTTTTACTTTTTAATATACATACTTTTTCCCACATTGTTTTGTTTCATATTATGGAATTTTTTTATAATTCAGTTAATGTTTGCATTAATGTACTCAGACAATGAGAAGCTGTAAGAAAAGATTACTTTATATTTATCTACAGTTAGCTTTTGCTAAAGGAGGATGACATGGGAATGATGAACCTTCTCTTGATTTAAAATAAAAAAGAAAACTCATGTGGACTTTGAAACTCTGGGAGAAGACAGGACACAGTGAATATCTTTGCCTTCTTCCAGTCTTAATTGGAAAGTAGCTCCCAAGTCCCCCAAGAGAGGAGGAGGTACAAATAAGAGAGCATGTTTTCTCCACGATTCATGGTCCCAGAAATCTGTTGAGGGCTGATTAGTGAAGAATTAAGCCTTTGGGAGACTCTAAACACTGAAGAATTCAGTCCTTGCTCTTCTCTTCACTATATAATTAAAAACAGTACAATACCAAATTATAAAATATAAATCTGACATGTACATTGAAATAAAGTGTTTAAATTTTTTTTGGGCTGCAGATTAAACCCAGGGCCTTGTGCATGGTATGTCACTTGAGCTGTGCCCCTAGCCCTTTGGCTTTTATTTAGGTTTTGAGATAGTCTTACTATCTTTTTTTTGCCCCAGGCTGGTCTTGAATTGGTGGTCTTGAATTGCTGTTGCTTCTGACTTTTGAGTGACTGGGATTGGATTGCACGAATGTGCTAGGCTTGGCATTAATTTTTTTCTTCTTAAAACTATATTTTCTTGGATGTGCCATATTTTTATTGAGTTTGGTATTGCTTAATTTTGTCTAGTGACTAATCCAGAACTGAGCAGTCAAAATACAAGGTTCTTGAAGGCTAGTTCATGACAAGAGGGAAAGTTAATAAGCAGTCTGAAGCTTATCTGTTTCTAAATTGGATGACTAACAGGACTTCATGAAGACTTACCAAGCAGTAAGCTGACAGTTTTCAGAACTGTTCTGGGAAATGTTCAGGTTCTACAAAGAAGTTTCTGGGAGTACTGGAGGGGCAAGGCGGGGTGGGTAAATATTCAGGCCAAGTGCTGCTCCCCTCTCCCCCTCCAGTGCAGGTCCACACCTGTCTTGTCTAGGTTAGATTATTTTTTTTGCAGGGGGGGGGAGGTTAAGGATGGGGGTTTTAAAAGTGGTTCTATGGCTAGAACCAAAAATACATTGTAAAACTGTCAGTTTTCCTTCTTTCGAGCCTGGAATTGAATTCTGCAACTCAGTCCAACTAATTTGCAACCTCCATGAGGACAGAGACTAGCCATCATCCATCTCCAAATATCCAGGCAGTTTGTAAGGTTCTATAACCTGCATAGTGTGGGGACCAATGAAGTGCTGGCTGAGTCTGTCTCCTCCCCACCATGCCCCTGCCAGAGCTCTTATTCATTATATGAGTTACTAACTGTTTTCCAGCAAATTCATGGCAGAAAATTTAAAAATATTATTTTCATTGGTATGAGTTAAGACTGTGGTACATTTAGTCCAACACTTTCTGGCTCCTCCAATGTTAGCATTTTTATTTTAGTAGTTTTATTTGGGTTGAAATCAGTCTAAAGTAGAAAGTGTATCTCCAAAGTTTTATTGAATTTGATTTCTTGGGCTGTTTGGCTGAATGATAGAGCAAAGTTATTGAAGTCTATATTAGGCACACTGTTCTAATTTGTCAAAAATCTCTGAGTGCTTTGGGGATGATAGCAACTTTGTTCTCACAGTGGATTACTGAAGAAACATTTCTGGAGTAGAGGGAGGTTGAACTTCCCTCAAAAGGAGGCAGGAATCATGGGCTGTTTTCAAAGCCTGTGGATACAGATGCTCCAGGCCTCTTCTCTCTTCAATCTGTTTACTACTCTGGGGGATTTCTACCATCTTTACAGTCTCTCTTCTTTTTACAAAGCTAATTTGATAAACTCAGTGATGCTAACAGGCTGCAGGTGGTTGCAATTTAATGTGTCATCCTCCCTTTTGCAAAAAAAAAGCTGGCAGGTAAGAAGTCAAGTCAGCAGAGTAACATCAGTGATCTGGATATAGGTGCAGTGTTTCTTCCATAGAAAGACAGGAAAAGGTCTCATGATCTTTATACTGACAGAGAATTCCTTAAAAATGAACTTCATAGACAGGCATGTGGCTCAAGCCTGTAATCCTAGCTACTCAGGAGGCTGAGATCTGAGGATCATGGTTCAAAGCCAGCCTGGGCAATACAAAGTTGTGAGACTCTTATCTCCAATTAATCACTAGAAAATGGGAAGTGGGGCTGTAGCTCAAGGATAGGGTGGTAGCCTTGAGCTGAAGGGCGCAGGGACAGTGCCCAGGCAAGCCCCATGACAAAATAAATAAATAAAGAACTTTATGCACAGTGATAGCAATTAAAAGCTGCTCCCTTCTATTGGAGACAATTTAACAATAAGCGTGCTCTTCAATATTATTTGAAGGTACTTCTGTCCTTAGGATTTTAATTGAGAATCAGCCAAACATTTAATCTGGATGGACAAAACCCCACATAGTGGATTTCTTAGCCCTCTAAATAAAAAGCAGTTTTCAACATTTGTAAACTTTGCAAATCAGAACAATGATGTAACTACTTAATCTCAATTAAAGGAAGAAAAGCAGATAAGAAGACACTAACTGCCATTCAAGGTCTTCCATCATTCGATCCCATCAGCCTGCTCAAGTTTACTGTCGCTTCATCTGAGACTATAGATGAACCATTTCAAGTTCTCCAATGTACACTCAATCTTCATGCCTTCAAAATTATCCATTGCTGTGAAAATAAATTACTTAAAATTTAGTGATTAAAACAGTATTAATTACCCTATTATCAGTTCCTATGAAACAAGAATTTGGGAGCAACTTAACCATTTGGGAGTGGCTTAGAATTTTTCATGCCTAAACTTGAGCATGTTTCCAAAGTGACTCAGTAGCAAGCTGGGGCTATCATTGGTGGGAGAGCTTAGGTCCTGTCCATCTGGTTCTCTCATAGGAAGCTTTTGGAATTCCCCAAAGTGAGTGGTAAGAGAGAGGGAGGTAGGAAAAATTTTATGTTCTAACCTAACACATTACATGTTGTCACATTACCATATTCTATTAGAAGAAAACCACTAAATACAGTCTATATTCAAGAAGAGAATTAGGCTCCGTCCTTGAAGGTGAAATGTTAAATCATTTGTGGACACATTTTAAACTACCAGACTGTACCTGTTCCCTGGCTTATTTTGTTCCTTCTGTTCAGAATGCCATTTCCTCTATTGACCTAGCCTGATTCTACATGTCTTTCAAGTTCTGTTAAGTACTCCCAAGAGCTTTCCCTCTTCACACTTCTCTTACGTATTTTCTCCAAATGCTCACAATAGCTCAAGCTGGGTCTTCTTGTGAATGTAAGAGAGTTTTCTTAGGGAATTTTAATGCAGACAGATATTCTAAGTGATATTACTAGGGGAAAGAGTGTGAGGACTCATCAGGCAGGATTTGCTCTTTATCACTTGCTACTTCTTATCAAGAATGAGGGCAGTCATTCCGGATCATGACTAAGAGATCCAAATTCTGCCTTGCCTTCTTGTTGTCAGACCTTAGTAAAGTTAAGTTTGTACTCACACTGTTCCTCTGTAAAATAGGACTGTTGAAAGAAACATTACCATGTGCTTTAATGGTATCACTTGGGAGGGTCACTTGTTTGGCTTCCCAAGTACATCAATTCAGGAGCCTCAAAGGAAGAGACACACACCAACATCTCTCCCAGATGGTTTATTGATAAGGAAACGGAAGAGGAGAATACATAGGCTCTCCAAAGTAATAAGACTAATTAGTAACCAGGAACTTGAATTCAATTTCCTCAAATCCATAAGCTGGGTATTTTCACTTTCACTGCTGATGTTAGATGAGCTTTATTTTCCGGATTGGTATTTAAGGTCCTAAACGCATCCTTGCCTTATCAGCACAATGGATTCAGTCATGCCTGCTAGTTTCACTTGTCTGGATTCTAGCTTTAACAAAATGTTTATTCTATTTTCCCCAGCCAATTGCTTTACTAACCTTAGCTTTTCCACAACCTCTACATCTACATATTTCCCTTTGCTGTAAAATTACACCCCTCCAGACATTGTCTCTTATTCTACAGAGCCCTCCAAGATTTGAGTCCTGACATCATTCCAGGATATTCTGAATATATGTAATTTTGCACTACTTTAATTCATTAATAGTAAAAAGATATAAGGCTTTTTATGCTTTCTTAAAAATTGTGTCGTAAAAGTTCTTCTCTCTTGCTGATATTTCATAGTACTTATAATTAGATTCTTAATTCGATTATATTGCTTCCTCCTTTAAATTTCCCACGTTGTTTCCTGCATTCTTTAATTTTTACAACTTTTTTTTTTTTTTTGCCAGTTCTCGGGCTTGAACTCAGGGCCTGAGAACTGTCCTTGTGCTTTCTCAAGTCTAGCGCTCTACTACTTGAGCCACAGCACCACTTCTGGCTTTTTCTATGTTTGTGGCACTGAGGAATCAAACCTGGGCCATCATATATGCTAGGCAAGCACTCTACTACTAAGCCAAACTCCCGGCCCTACAACTTGTTTTCTAATGGTAGAGATTATTTTAAAAGTCTATTTTAAAAATCTATTACAGATATTTATGTGAGGCAAGTCAAGCAGAAATTAATCTCACAATCTTCTCTGATTAGTTCCATCCACTTGAATATGAGTTTCATAACTGGCATTCCTTTAATTTATATGCTCTGGTAATGCTTAATAGTTTGAGAAAAGGGATGATAACAAATGGAGGGGTTTTTTTCTGTATTCTGTAAATTTTTGTGTACTCTAAGCCCAACATATAAATTAAAGTGGTTTATATCTGTAATCCTGGTTCCTCAGGAAGTAAAGATGGAGAGGATAAAGGTTTGAGGCCAGCCTGGACAAGAAGTATTCAAGATCCTGTCTCAATCAACAAACTTGGATAAAGTGACATATGACCATCATCCCAGTTACAGCAGCAAGGGTAAATAAGAAGATCTCAATCCAGGTTTGTCTGGACAAAAAAAACAACAAAACAAAACAAAACAAAAAAATGAGACCAGAGCCCCCCAAAAACCAGAGCTTGGTTCAAGCTACAATGTATGATTTCAAATCCTACTTCCTACCCAACCCAACACATTCACAGTAAGAAAAAATGGGAGAGGAATTATAAGTGACTTTTAAGTCACTGTGTATGTGTATATAGAAATATCTACATCCTCTTAACCCTTTCAATAAAATTTGTTTTACACACTTCTATGTTAGAGAAACAAGTTGAAGATTTAACTACCAGGAACCAAGCTAGATGCTGCGTGTATTAAGTTAATAGTTGCAACTACTCTATGAGGTAAATACTATCTAAAGGTTCTAATAATAAAACAAAACAAAGAAGCTACCCAGCCCCAAATCATACAGCTAGTTCATGAGAGAACTAGATTTGATATAGGCTTATCAGAATCTATACTCAAGCAGAAGGCTTGACCTGGTCATACTTCATAGCTGTTGAGTGATTGTTGAGTGCCTAGTAGGCACAAAGCCCTAGGTTTGATTCTTCGGTACCACATACACAGCAAAAGCCAGAAGTGGCACTGTAGTTCAAGTGGTAAAGCACTAGAGCGCTAGCCTTGTGAAAGCCCAAGACTTTCTCAAGCCAAACCTATGCTCTGAGCTCAAGCCCCAGGACTGGAAAAAAAAAAAATCACATGGACCTTCTTGAAAGCAAAGCATTTTCTTAAACTGGTGGCAAAACCCAGCTACAGGCAGCTATATTCTATTGCTGGCATTGAAGATGGAAAGAATTACAGATAAGGGCCGGAGAGTGGATTCAGCATGTAAAAGGGACTCCTAGCCAACAGCCAGTCCTCTACGCAAAATGAACTGTGAATGCACTGGGTAGTGGTCTATTCCTAGAGCCAGCACGGCATGATGGAGCTGGGTTGCAGTGGTTTTTGCAAACCACAGAAAGTTTTTTGGATCTTTCCATAGGAAATATAATATCCTGATTTCAGACTCATGAGATGTAAGCAGAAACACAGTAAGAGGCCACCAAGACTTTTTTGTTATTAGTGTAAATTAATTACACAAAGGGATCTTGTGACATATTCATACACATGTACTAAATATTCTGATCAAATTTGGCTCTCTGTTACTTTAAAGGTTTTGTTTTTGTTTTTTGTTGGTTTGATGGTCATAGGGCTTGAACTAGGCCTGGGCACTATTCTTGAGCACTTTGGCTCAAGGCTAGTGCTCTGCCACTTGAGCCAAGAACCACTTTCGGCTTTTTCTGCATATCTGATACCAAGGAATCAGACCTGAGTCTTCATGCATGCTAGGCAAGCATTCTACATCTAGGCCACACTCCTGGTCCTAGGGTATACACACTTTAAGAAGGATTCTATGCAAACATTTAAATACATTAATTATACAAAGACAATCTGAGTATAGACTTGTAAGGACTAACACCAGTGACTGCACATGTCTTTCTGTGATTAAACCAACTCTATCACATTGTCCACATCGATCAATCTAGCCCAGAGGGAGGATCAAGGAAAAATTGTAGGAAATGTTTTCAAGAATCACTAGAAGACTTCAGATCCCTAATCAAATATCTTTCAATCCATACTTTCAATCAAATACTTTTCAATCTGTAAATGTGACTGGCTCACTTAATTTTTTTTATTATCCTTAAATAGTTGTACTAAGGACTTTTATTTTTTGAAACAGTGACATTTTAATAAAATTAAAACAGTTTATGATATCAAGATTGTACAACAATTATTACCAATAGTAAAATAAATATTTGCCAGGACCAGGGGGTGGGGAAGGAGGCAGGCTCTAACAATACATTGTGCTCAAAGTTGTCTGCAGTCAGAAAAGCTAATTCAGGGTCCACAATGGTATCTACCACCTTATGAAAGACAAGTGCTCTTTCTGACACTTACTCACTTTACTAAATTTAAGAATGGAGAAATTTTCCATTAATCGAATAGGGGTTGGTTGATCCTGAATGTGTCAGTTTGTGAGTACAATCATCTTGACCAGTGTCACACTACTAATTTAAAAATTACGAACAATGCCTGCTTAAAACGCAAAACAAAACAAAAAAATCCTTCAGAGATATTGTTTTTCTTAGGCTTAACTAAGAAAATGCATAATTCATAGAGAGTTTTCACATAACTATTGTTAGCAATAAAGCAGTTAAAAATAAACAGATTGATGTTTAAAATTTTTCATTGCATTGAAAACAATTATAAAACATATATCTACATTACACTTTAGAACTAGAACAGTGAAGTCAACTATTAAAATATAAATGGTCATCAATTAAAATTTAATTACTGTTCAACAATTCACTCTTTTAAGAATGAGTTTTGATAAATTCTGACAGAGGGACAGATAATTTTCCTGCAAAGCATTTTTCTTTCTTCTCTTCTGTGCTTCAGCATTCTTTTTATCTGATATGGTTGCACCCCATTCCTGGTGGCACAGATGATTATATTCAAATGGCATTTAACATAAACTGCACCAAACTGCCCTAGAATTTCATTTTGGACTGAATTAATTAACTTCACAGTAGGTGGCTGAGGTGCAGAACATAAGCCTGAAGAAACACTTGACTACTTAACCCACCTTACATGAGTTGTCTCTAAATCGAGGCAGCTTCCATTTTTAATAGTGCCAGGTACAATACATCCTAAAGGGTAAAGATAAGGCATTTATAATAAATGGATTTAGTTTTTCACATACATTTGCATCCATTTAATAGAGGTAAGGTGGAGGGAGAGGGAAGAGGAAGGAAAACACTCCAGAGGGTTAAAGGGGTTTCAGCAGCACTCAGCACCAGCTGGCACGCCTAATACTTTTTAAAGACTGTTTGTTTACCTAAGGAAGTATACATTTAAATTTTTAAAAATGTATTCTGTCCTTGCAAGATGTTAGAATATAAAACAAACTACTTTGTAGCAAATCATACCATCTTAAATGCTGTTGTAATTTATATTTGAGGCCTTGAAATGTAAATGTAATTGTGTAAGACATTATCTTCTGATCATCAACATTATTATGCTATCATAAAATATCTATCCTTTCAATTATGCTTCTCTAATTATAATATTATTTTCAAGATCTGACAACTAACTCTGTGTTTCAAGTTTATAGTCTTCCTATATCAAGGGACAAATTAAAGGACAAATAAGCAATTCAAATCAACAGACCTAAAAAACTGAAACATCTTTCATATTACAAGAAATGTTTCTCTGTCACACATTTCTGGTTTAGGAAATGAGAACAACAAATATTTTTAGAAAACTTCTTGATAATGTTTAATTCAGTACTTTTAGACTTCGTGTGTGTATGTGTGTGCGTGTGTGAAGGAAAGAAGGACATAAGAAGAAGATAAAACAGAGGGAAAGTATGAATGTACTATTTAAAGTGGTCAAAGCAAAGAGAGAGGAAAATTGCAGTCTGATTTCAAAGGCTTTGTGACCTTTATAGCAAGAAGGTAGAGGTGGCCTTGGTCAGACTTCATTTGAGTATTTTAAGAAGAAAACACATTTTCATAGTCCCCTTTGAGAACACAACTCCTAGGAAAGTTCTCTACAAATAAATTTTCCCTCTTCTACAATGCAACTTCTTCCTGCTGTGATTTGTATGACTAGAAATGATAATGATATCATTTGGAAGTTTCGATCATGGTTTATAATAAAGGAAGGGGGATAAAGGAATGTTCAGATGCCTGTATTCGCAGAAATTTTGCCTGCAGCGTCTTCTAAATACAAATTTTAGTGGCAACAATAGTTATAAATGCTGTCAAAAAACAGCAGCTATGGTTTAAAATAAACTCAAACACTAATACTTCTTACGTGTTTTTTTTTTCCTGTCAGTTACTAAAACAGTAATCACGATAGGAATTTCTAGACTCTTCTGTAGTTAGAAAACAATAAATTCATCTACTTTTTTTTTAAGTTTTTCACACATGAGATAATCTCCAAATTCTACCAGGCTAAGCAAACAGCATTTTCTTCTCACCAAGGTCTGTCCTCCTGTCCCCAATCACAAGAGCCTTTTGTATTATTACTCCCTCCCTTTGGGTTCCAGTTCTTGCTAGGAGCCCTGGAAAAGCACAAAGTAACCTTGCAGTTACATCATGCCCTAGAAATGGAAAAAAAGATTCTGCTATCTAAAAATAATAAAAGGCTCTATTTAAATAAATGCTTATTTTTCATTGTGTTCATTTTATTTTATAATAATGTAGTTCTGTCCAGATAGAGTTCACACCTTAAATAAATAAAGATCTCCAGAGATTATACAAGGAATAGTAATTTCATTCTATTTTTACTTCTGGCAATGGTGCTTTGGGTTCAGGGTGACTGGAGATATTTAGTGCTGTTGCTGACACCTTATGGAAACTTTTATTTGGAAATCCTGATTTGATTTTTAAAACCTTTCAGTTCTTGTTTATAAGAAGGGTATTACAAAAATTGATTTTTTGTTCCTTTATGATATTCATTACCTTGCTATTTATTTCTCACTGATTTCATAATCCTGCTTGGGTCCCCATGATTAGTTGCTATGGAAATTACCTCCTATGGAAATGATTCACGGTATTATTGTAGGAATATGACTTTTAATGAATAGTATCTATAGCAGACATCAACCTTTAGTAGCAAAAGGAAATCTAATTAAATTTTTAAAAGGATTAATTCTGAAAATTATTACCATGACCAATTTTTCTGATATTTCTGAATCCTCCGTTTGCTTTTTAAGTAAGTAGTAAACACATTTTAAAGTGTTCTTCAGCGATACTCACTTCCGTACATTCCAAAGGCACAATGGACATTAACACCACACACAGAAAAGCGCATGTAAAGACCACTTCATGTACCATGTCTCTAAACTAATAAATGCTATGCTTCACTTAGGAGAGTTAATGTCAACAGGACTTCAGGGCTCATCAAGGAAACTACTGAGACCAGTGTATTACCAATTCCCTTTAAAGACAAAGAATCTAATATTCCCAAATTTATCCCAGGAATTTAAAAGGTCAAGCCTATAAATGAGAGAGTTAAACAATAGATGTGAGCCAGTGAAGCATTAGATGAGAATTCCAGAATGCTAACAAGAACATTTTCTTGGGTGGATTTTATAATTTGTGGTTTGAATGAAACCTTTGAAACATTCCATTAGTATTAAAATTCTCACAATGAGAATATGGCTCATATTTAACACATTTTAAATTACTAGACAGTCTCTCCCTAAAAGAAATGCTAATGCTTTCTTCTGCCTAGTGCTTATTCACTGCCTGGTACTAATTTTGGCGTAAATTAACCCTTCCAACAATTAGGATATTGTCTAGAAACTGCCTCTTACACTCTATGGGGAAAATCACTTATATACTGAAAGTCAGAAGTAAAAGTGAAATGTTTTCCTTCACTATAAGACAGTTTTCTATACCTAATAGCTTATTAATTATGTATGAAAATTGCTATCATATTTACTTACACAATTATGTAACTTTATGACATTTATAATGCCTCTGAATTAAGCCTTCCAGTTATGACTTCTTTTAAATGTTTTATACAGTAAAGGTTTTCTATACTTGGGCCTGCAACCATGATCGAGGGTCCAAAATGTCTTTGATGGATTTCTGTCTTGGAGCTGGTACTGGCTTAGTTTCAAAATTCTTTTTAGGGTCTGTGTGCTCACCATCAGTTAAACTACTTTTCCTGGCAGGAAGAAGTTTTGGAGGAGAAGCAACTGGTTTCTGTAAGTGGTGAATTAGGTCTGAAGGCGAGCCTGAATGTACACACATCCCTTCCCAGTTCTCCTTTGCTGAGTGGTCCGTGTTGCTCTGTGTTCTGAAGTTGAATGGAGGTTTGTCAGAAGGAGGAAGAGGAGCACGCCTCTTTTTCCTTTTCCCATCTCTTGCTGACTCACATTCAGGGGACAACACCTTTTTGTGGATGGCCATTTCATGACTGCCGTCAAAGATTGCAGCCCAAGGAGGGGGTGACGGTGCTTTACCTTTATCAATAAGGAACTGTCCATTTGTCTCTTCTATTTTATTTTGTATTATGTCACTTAAACTTTCAAGTTTCATTGGTGAATCAATGCCTGTAGTAATTTTAAGAAAAAATGCATAGAACAAAAATTCAGAAGGCATATGTACTTTACTTTCAGTAAATTTGTTTTATAAATAACTATGCTATCTAAACAAAAAAATCCAAAAGTTAACAGTAAGGTAATCAATAAAATTTGTATCTGTAAAATAACCATATCAATAACACAAAAATCAAGGATGTTATAACTGTACTATACAGATTATATATCATATACACAAAACATATGTAAAATACTGTATCCATCTATAATAAACAACATAAAATGTGTTCCAGAAATGGAGATACATGTGTACATTTTAATTTTGGATTTTTAAAAAATCTTCTTTTGAAATCTAAGGAATCTTAGTATATAAACTGGGATGAGTATAACTGGATTAATACTTTACTTTCCTACAGACTAGCAGTCTCTGTTGAAAGGAAAAACAAAAAAAATCTCAAATCCCAAACCCAGGGAAGGAATGTGAAGCCCTCATTCCATTTGGTGATAAGGTACTGGGTAAAATGTTCCCTAGGAAAAACAAGAATCAGAGATTCCCAACTATTGGAAGCATCACTGGTATGTGGTATGTTTTAATATGTCAATACAAACATTATTTTTAAATCTACAAATTTCTAGCACGTGGAAGATCAGGTATATTAGTGATAGATTAGACTAAAGCTTATTGTTGACTTGTGCTTGTTCCAGTACTTCACTGTGACACTTCACTGTGCCAATCTCCTAAAAACAGCATAAATAAATATCTTCCAATATGGAATGAAATACAAATAAGTTATGAAAATTAAACTTAACTGATTATTGTTGACTAGAGATAAAAGCTCCAATCATTAATATTCACCTACCAACACTACTTAAAAAAGTAAAATACAGAAAAGAATCACCAAATATAATTTCACTTTAAAATCTGCAAGTTTACATTTTCTGAATGTTCATCAGCAGCTCAGCTAATATTTATTCTCGGTGCACTTTTACTCATTTTAGACTTAAAATCTGTTTGATCTTGAGCATTCAAACTATGAAAAATGTGTATTCATTAATTTTGTATTAATTCATCTATTAAACATGAGTTCCTTAGTCTATAATCATATTCTTTTTTCATTCATTTTGATTGTGTCCTGAAAATTTCAGCATTTTAATTTCAATAGAATAAGCTGCTTGAGTAGGGACAATGTTGTTTTTGTTACCCTGCAGCTTAGAAAAGACAAACCCCACTTACTCATATCATGGTAGACTGAGGTCGCCTCTTTTGTCAAGAACAAAGGTGGTTTCCGTGGTGACATAATCTCAATTTTCATAAGTTCTTCACAACAATGCTTCCATTGGCCTAAGAAAAAAAGAAAGAAAAATAGCAGGCTAGTTTAAGACATAAATGTGAAGACATACAATTCATTTTCAACAGATATCAATATAGATCTTTGCTTTAAAAAATAGTGAATTTATAAATATAACATTGCCATAAAGAACTTGTGCAAAAGATAGTCCTACTCATAATTTCAAAGTCTAATTCTGTGCATAAAAATAGTTCATTTAAAAATTAAATTTCTAGGTAGATATATTAAGACTTCCAACTTATATCACTTCACAAAATAACCAACACTTTAAAATTTTTATTCATGGTTTGCACAGGCTATTTTAAATATTAAACCATTAAGTACTCAAAGAAAGCTGAAAGGTAACTAGAAGCTTAAATATAGTTGTCTTGAAAGAACTAGAACAAAGGAAAGGCAGCACTCCAAAATTTTAAATAAGAAAATAAAATTTATGTAATCACTATCTCTTTAGGATGATTACCATGCTTTCAAAAAACATATTTGCATGTTAATAAAAGGTATATAAAAGCTTTACTATGAAGAAACATCCATTAACAAAATTCTGAGTCTACTTTGTTCTAGGAAAAATGGGCACTGAAAATAAGATAAAAATAATAACCTTGAACAACTGTTTCCATTATCAGGGTAAAATTCAAGTGTGGACATTTATCAATTTTTCACCACTTTAATTTTCAAATTTTCTGATTGATTTTTCTTGCATATATATCATTAAGCTTAACTTTCCAAATTTACTATGCACCTGTATGCTGGATCTAAACTGCACAAGATTTTGTAATGATTATTAATATTTTTAAAAGTTACTGAGGCTCTCTATTCATATATCTTATTCCTGTAGAAAAATAATATAATACACCAATGCCTTTTTTAGACTGATTTATGCTCCACATTTCTTTTTTTTTAATATTTTTACTATACACATTCAAATATCTAACTTGGCTATTTTCCATGGCCTAAAAATTAAAGACATTTCATGTTAAGTTAAATTTTGTATTCATTTTTGTTTCTAGTAGAATATATTGCCATGAAAAACTGGTGTTATATGTATAAATTTTAAACACACTACCTTCACTAGTTAAGAAGCATATAAAAGCTTTTTGATATGTTATTATCATAAAGTTAAGTAGAAAATATTGTAAAGTTTGAAAACAACTTTCATTAAAACTTAAAGCAGAAATGAATACTCAAATGCAAGACTGCACCCCTAGTTCTCAAATGTAAATCGAACAGACCTCAGATCTGACATTTTTTCCTTGTATTTCCTTTTTTAGACAAATATATAAAAACTGCTTTTTTCTTCTTGATAGCAGGAACAAAATTCCTTATCTAATGGAAAAATAATGATTCACTTAAAACTGGCAAATATTTTTCTGTCACATTCTTGGACAAATTCTTTTGAATTCTTTGAAATTCTTGGTATTTTTGTGCATTCAGAGACTAAAAAGCATTTCATTGTTAACTAAAGGCAGAATACTAATCATGTAGCAAATTAGAATATCATATTCTACATGTCACTGATATGTTCTTTGGTCAAGACTTCACAACTGAAATGCTATTTTTTCCAATAAATAACTTTGAATGCGTAGATATATGTGATAGCTAATATGAAATCAAAGACCTAATATGAAAAAATATTAAGTGGATATGTTTTGTTTAAATAACAATCTATAGTACTGAAACTAGTTTTTATAGTATTCACTGTTATAATGTCTCCAGTCAAAAAATTGAACCCAATATTTCTTTATTTTTTTATTTGTATATTTTGTCAATCATGGGGCTTGAACTTTTCTGGGGTTATGAGCTGCCCTGAGCAATTCAGCTCAAGGCTAGGCTAGTGCTGTACCACTTTGAGCCACAACACCACTTCCAGTTTTCTGGTTGCTAATTGGAGATAAAGAGTTTCATGGGTTGGTTTTGACTGCCTGGGCTGGCTTTGAACCACAATCCTCAGATCTCAGCCTCCTGTGTAGCTTAGGATTATAGGTCTGAGCCATGGGTGAAATATTTGGAAAACAGCAGGGTGCAGTGTACCAAAAGTATTAATATCTGAAGCTCTTGTTATATTTTTTAATTCTCCTGTGTTTTTTTTTTTGATGAGGGGAGAAAGGGTTTATCCCATTTGTGTCATGCTTAGCTACTTAGCACAATATCTTATTATCTCACATTTCTCAGGATCAGAATTCTGAGTGAGTAGAAGTGAAAATAGCATAATGAAACCTATTAACAACGTTAGAGCTGGGCGCCTGTAATCCTAATCTATTCAGGAGCCTGAGATCTAAGGATGGAGGTGGTACATGCCTGTAATCTCAGCACTCAGAAGTCAAAGGTACATCCTCATAAAGATGGAACAAATACTTCAAGGTTTATTGAGAACCTAGGGATGGTATTTAAGGAAAACATTGTAAAGAATTAAATGATGCCAGTGACAGTCATAACATTCAATGCATATATGAAAATGGGACTTGGAAATTGATGAGATGTGTGTGGTTAGGAGAGATAAGTGAGAATTAGGAAAAAGGTGACTTTGAACAAGATGCATTGTATTCATAAACTGACATGCTGAATTGAAAAACCCTTATAGAAATAAAGATATTTATGTCATGCCTATAATTCTCTATTTAACCACCATAAACTATAACCTTTTTACAAACCTTAATTTTCTCATAGGAATGTTATTGGAAATAAGGCATTTGGTATATAGGAGGTAATAGATAAATTATTTTCTTTCCTCCTTTCTAAACTTTACTCTAAAACCCAATAAAACCATAAATCAGAGGAGATCTAAAAAATTAATCTGACAACTGTATTAACTCCTTATATTGTCCCAGAAAATGTAATTCCTAAAAAGTCTCTAGGATTGTTTCTGTAAATTGCACAAAATAACTTTAAATTGTGTGGAAGTGAGAATCTTGTAGTTTTATAAGACAACATTATAGAAAATAAATGTTGGTTGACTCTAATAAGAGCCAATTTAACCAGAAATAGCCATCATCAATACTCTATTTTTTCAAAATTCTAGATAACAAATATGCTGTTAAATAAATTGTTGGTAAAAACAAAAAAGCTACAATTTCATTATTTCCCTGCAAGTCTTCTTTAAACTGACAATCAAATATTAGAATCTCAACTATTTTTCACAGAGGAAACTGACTGAAATACTATCACATGATTTCCCCTATAATCCTTGTCACTACGCTGTATTACTGAAAATACCTCGAGGTTAAAAAAAATCTAACAAATGTAGTGTTAACAGAAGTTTACATAGAATTGAGGTTCCTGAACATTTCAGTATTTTAGAAAAATTAGTGCCCTGGAAAAGCATTTTGCTCCTCAAATAGCTTCTTATCTCTTGAATCAAGTATAATGCCTAAGTAGATAAAAATCTTAATATTTTAAGAAAATGTGGTTTAGTTGCTTTAGGGATCAAAGGAAGCATAAAAAAGGAGTGCTAGGAACTCAAAAACTCCCTTAACAGTAGTTGGCAAGGCACTGGAAAGTGGTGGAGGAAGGAAAAAAAAGCATCAGTGTGATGATACATTAACATTTTATTCAAGAGCGTCCAACACCCTTGCTATGAGCTTTAAAAGGAAAAAAAAATAATATTTAGATTTCTATGTGTCAACATTCAAGTAATGTGACTATACCACTAAGAAAATCTCAATATCTACTTACTAAGATCAAAGAAATGCTGCCAGAAAGCTTCCATCCACTTTTGAAGATCTTCTTTACTATCAACTGAAAAAATATGAGTTATAGATTGTCCAGCAACAGGATTGATGACAGAAAAATTATGGATTCTTTTCTTGGCATCTTTATCCATTGCCCGAATTCTGGTTTCCTAAAAATTAGGATAAAACTGGTATTTTACAAGAGAATAGTTCTGTAATGATCAAACAAATATTTTATTGCTTAGCTACCATATTTATAATCTTATTGGTGTTCATTTGAAATTCAAAATAGGTAATTTTGAGAATTTCCAACATTTCAAACTCAAATCTAAGAGATCTTTAAAAAGAATACTTTATATTAAAAACCAAGTAATGTTTCAAGTATGCTATGCATATAGCACTTATAGGAAATTACATGAGATTAACACATAAACTGTTTTGATCTATCTCAGTCTAAGTGGGAGTTTGCCATCTTTTATATACATCTTAAAAATCTGCAGTAAAGCAAGTACAGTATGAGATAACTTTAATGTGGATTATAAGTTAACTATATTTCCAGCGGTAGTAAAATTAAATCAGTAAAGTATATTTCTTATTCTAATATTTATACATAATATAGTGCTATCAGCAAGTAGTAAATTAGTAAAATCATAACAGTGTTTACTGTAGCAAAAACAGTTGGGCACATATGGTTCATTACTATTTATTTTATATGTAACATTCATTTACAAAACTCAAAGTTAAAAATTCAAAAAGTTACTTCTGTAATGCTGAAGACAGCACTCTACCACAAGGGTAACAGCTTCATTCATGAAGACAGTCTAAATTTTTTTTTTCTTATTGTGTCTGCCCATTGTAGAGAAAGTTCTACCCAAGTCCTACAGAAGGACTGTCAGGCTGCATGGCCAGCTAGCTATAGCAACCCCATATACTTCAGACCATGAAATTTGTGTGTGTGTGTGTGTGTGTGTGTGTGTGTGTGTGTGTGTGTAGGAATTAAAGTCTGGAACAAAACTGCCTAATATACAATGACAGGGATTTGAATGACTGTATAATAATTAGATTTACATATTCTAGGGCAGACCTATCTTATAGAACTACAATGTGAACCATATATGTCATTTAAACTTTTCTAAAAAAAATTAAAAGAAAATAAAAAGACATGGGTGAAATAAACTTTAATAGTATAGTTTATATAAAACAACATAGCCAAATATCATTTATAACATGTAATTTGTATAATAAGTTACTCTGGCCAGGCATAGGCCTACAATCCTAGCTACTCAGGAGACTGAAATCTGAGGATGGTGGTTCAAAGCCAGCCTGGGTACTAAAAAAGCCCAAGAGAGTCTTATCTCCAATCAATCACCAGAAAACAGGAAGTGGCCCTGTGGCTCAAGGGGAAGAGTGGTAGCCTTGGGCTGAAAAGTTCAGGGACAAGGCCCAGGCCCAGAGTTCAAGTCCCACAACTACCACCACCACCAACAAAAAGCTAGCTAAAGGCTTCTCTTTTTTTTGCACTAAGAGTTCACATCTCAGTTCAGATCAACCACATTTGAAGTAGCCAGCAGCTACTGTCGGCTCCCAGGCTCTACACAGCAGTTCTAGAGGAACATGACTAAGCCTGCTAGAATGTAGGCAGTTACAAAAGAAAAGAGTGGCAGCAATTCTTGACTCGTCGAGTAGAAAGGTAAAGAGCCTATGTGTGGTAACCATGAAAACTTACATAAACTTACCAGGATGTTTGTGTGAGTATTTGAGAAATAGCAAAGAATCAGGAAGAAACCTAATCATTCCGAGAAAGAACACAGGAAGTAAAAAAAAATAATCCGCATATTTTAGAAAAGGAGTTCTTTTCTGAAGGAATTTGAATTCATAATCACATGGGGGAAATGTATGTTGCTGCATAAAGTAGCAAAATTACTTGGAATCTTTAGACCACAACATAAAAGGATTGGTGAACATGGGAAAGGCTGCATGTTCTGTCATTGTAAAAGAAAAACTGGTTTTAGAGGACAATAACAAGACTTAGGATCCTGACAGTAATTTTATGGTAAGGTCTTTATTTCTATCTTGTAATAAACTTTGCAAATTATCTCTATTAAGTAATTATTTATATAGAATAAAAGTACTAGAGCTGCATGCTGATGGCTCACGTTTGTAATCCTCCTCACTACTCAGGAGGCTGAGATCTGAGCAGGGCAGGAAAGTCCTAATTAAAAACCAGGAAGCCAGAAGTGGAGCCACAGCTCCACTTGAGTTCCTTAAGCAAAAAAGCACAGAAGCCCTGATAATCAAGTCCCAAGACTGGGGGAAAAAATGAAGACACTACAAACATTGTACTAAATGGAAACTTGCTAGCTGAAAGATAAACCTAATCAATCCCTTTAACATAAAAAGTTTTTGTTTTAATCTGCCAGGTGCCTATGGTTTTTGTGTGTAATCCTAGATACTCAGGAGTCTGAGATCTGAGGACACACTCTGAGTCTATGAGATTCTTATCTCCTGTTAATGAACAAAAGAACCCAGGGGGAGCTGTGGCTCAAATGATAGGGTATTAGCTTTGAGCAAAAAGCTCAGAGACTGTGCTCAGGCTCTGAGTTCAAGCCCTAGGACCACCACACACACAAATTTTTACTATCATTAGCAGATAATGTCTTAAGCTCTAGGAAGAATCTGTAACATGATACTCTATCTGACTAAATGAAGTTTGAATCACGAATATTTTCTACTACTGTCACAAATAACACCACCACCACCAACAACAAAACAAGATAAACTCTTGCTAACAGAATTGTGCTTTTCTGTACTCAGTTTCATTTTAATATATTTCTGAATACTTTTTGCTACATGATTAGAATGTACTTTTTATAGCTGAATATTTGGTGTTTTAAAAAAAGGCATCATTTTAAAAGAAACTTATAAGTAAAAAATATGATGAAGTAGATCACTTACAGCCTCCTAGGAAAATATAACAATAAACCGAGAAACATTGTACACCCCATTAATTCTGGTAGCCGTAAGTAACACTACCTTTTTAAAACGTGAGAGGCTTTTCAAGGGGCAAAGAAAATGCAGAATTTAAATTGACTCCATCCAAAATAATTTAAGTAATGGAAAACATTTTAACTAAAAATTACACATCAAAGGAAAGGTGATTAGAACAAGTATAGTTTCTCAGAAATTATCAAAGTCCACACAAGCTCTTTTTAGTGCCAAACAACCAACAATAGTGCTCAGGTCTCCACTTCTCAGAAAAGAACATGTTTCTTACTAAAAATCTCCAAGGGGGACAGGAGTTTGGCTTACTGGTAGAGTGCTTGCCTACCATGCATGAAGACCTGGGTTAGATTCCTTAGTACTATATACATAGAAAAGCCAGGAGTGGTGCTGTGGCTCAAGAGGCAGAGCACTAGCCTTGAGGAAAAAGACCAAGGACAGTGCTTAAGCCCTGAGTTCAAGCCCCAGTACTGGCAAAAAAAAATTACCAAGGTAAATTTATCATTATAGACTCACACAAATAATAAATGAGGAAAGCATCTTCTTAGCAGAACAACTTGGGAATTCTCTCCACTACATTTCTACAACCTAATGTATTGCCTAGTATAAGTTAGTGGTTAAGAAAATATTCAAAATTGAGACAAGAAAATAACAACCCAAACAATGATAAACTTTTGCACTATCAGACACAGATCCTATACATTTATAGGATCTAATCTAACTCAATTCATGGATGAGGAAACGTCTTCTCAGAGAGAAGCATTCCACTTGTGAGACCAGAGTTTCTTGTTATAGTTTGCTAATCCCAATCTTTTCAGTTAATTTGAGAGGTTCTGTAACTCTTTTTTTTTGATTTATGGACAGATTGAGAGTCACTGTTGTAGTAGCTCGCTTTGCTTTTTTCTTTCATATATTTTTTCCTGGTTATAGTTTTTTATTGTAATTAATAGAAGGGTTACATTATATTTACCAGATAGAAGGTGCATTACTTCACAAATATTAAACTTCTGCAGCATACAATAGAGGGGCACCCAGAGAAGGCGACATGAACTTTATGAGAAGTCAATTTTGCCCCCCAAATATAAACTCTAAGTGAAAAGAACATTTCCTTTAGATTTCTCACTATTTTAAATTAAGACTTTTCTTCAATCTCTGTATTTCAGTGTAAATGGAAAAATTACTAGATCAGGGATAGATTGACAAATTGTTTCTTATTTTACTTTTGACTATATGATCTTTTAAAAAAAGTCTGATGCTATCTTTAGATTATGGTCTCTTACGACATTTGCCTATAAAAAGGATTGTGTGCTCTTTAAAGAAACAGATGATCACCACTCTTGTCCAAAATTTAGAAAATGATTCTGGAAGATCCTTTGCTATTGGAATCTCTGATTCCAACAAAAAATTTTAAAAAAAGTTTCAAAAAGCTTCAAGGGTGATTTGAGGATTCTTCCAGTCAAACCAGAGACAATTACAGCATCATCAAAAATAATAGTGGCAATGGACTGATACATGACCTGCCTTTGAATCTATAAATCCATAACTGATATTTACAGATTAAGTCCATTCAATGATACTAATTGTTTTAAAATCCTTTTCTTGTTTACTCTGTAAGAACTATATCTTGGGGTAACCAAACAATTGGTATCATAGAGATATTTCAGTTAAAGCAAAGAAAGAATGCTGAAAACTGAGTTTGCAATTCATAATAAAGAGTATAAGTAATGATGATTAATGCATCCTATTGTGAGTAGAAAACTCAGATTGTTTTATACTCTTTAACAGAAGTATATAATAATTTCTAAAGTATATTTTATTAATTTACCAATAGACCTTGACTATGACTTAAATAAAAAAAACACAAAGTTATAGTGAACACAATTGATATTATAGAAAACCCTGTAGGATACATGACCCAATTTTTTCAACAAGTAAGTTGTGTGTGTGTGTGTGTGTGTGTGTGTGTGTGAGAGAGAGAGAGAGAGAGAGAGAGAGAGAGACAGAGACAGAGACAGAGACAGAGACAGAGACAGAGAGACAGAGAGCATACTTATATGCGGGGGAGGTGGGAGGTGGGGTGAGAGGAGAAACAATAGGGGGAAAAAGAAGAGAGAGGGAGAGAGAGAGAGAGAGAGAGAGAGAGAGAGAGAGAGAGAGAGAGAGAGAGAGAGAGAGAGAGAGAGAAAGAGAGAGAGAGAGAGGAAACATGAGTCTGAAAAATCCTAATTAATCAACTGGCATGCATGGTTCTTATTTGGATCCTGATTCAAAACTTATAATGAAAATTATACAACTGGGAAATTTTGAATACTGCCTGTATTTTTAATGATATGTTAGCAATATTTGCTATATATATATATAAACTACACATATAAACTATATATTCTTGTCACACAAAAAGAATATTTACAAGTAAAATACTATGTTATCTAGGATTTGCTTCAAAGTAATTCTGGGTGTGCAGATGGGTTCATTTAACTACTCATTACATAAAAGTCTTGAACTCTTCCCTGAAAATCATTTTAAATAAAATATAAATAAAAAGCAAGTCTGTTAGTCTCCACTTTCTTATCTGTAATGCGAATATTTCATCCTTTTCTCACAAACATGTTTCAAAGACAAATAAGCTCCCTTTGGAAAATGCTTGGTCTAATAGTTTGTTGATAGGCAATGGAAATAAATAAATGCACAAAATAAATAAATAAATACATGTAGCTACTTCAACAAACTTCAAAATTTATCTGCAATACAGTGACAAAGATATTACACCTTCATACAATAAATGCTAGAGTGTGCAAAGCACAGCTATAAATAGGACCAAACATTACCCATGATCAGCATCAATTTAAATTACTTCCAATTCATGACAATGAAATCTGCATGTAAACTCTTTTCAAAAAAGGCTATTGAAAACTTTTGGTATACTTAATACAAGGCAATCTAAATAGTTGACAGAGTTCAGATATTAAGAAGATGAATATAAATTGTAAATAATCCCATGTGTTTCATAATAACTTTGCTTTCTAGGATCCATGATAAATTTAACAATTAAAAGTAATTTCAACAGAATTTAATAAAGGTCTACCACATCGATTCATGTTATTGATTTGTTCAGTAGTTTATATTATTAAAATGAATAGTGTTTAATATAGTATTTAAATCAAGAATAAACTATGGATCCCAAAGATACATACTTATTTTGCATCTCACTCCATCACATTGGAAATGGACAAAAGTTTGGCTAATAAAAATGCTTTCTACAATGTATAGGAGATTCAGCTAAGTACTTGTTATTGAGAGTGTCTTGCTCAACAACAATCATAGTGAAGTTTTTTGAAGTTGAAGCAATCACTTTGAAGTAAATCACCCTTTCAAATTTGGATTGAAAAGGGGAGGAGAATAGCTTTTAGGCTTTTCTTCCCTTAATGTGACTATTTCCACAGCTGGCTCCTTATGAAAATTAATGAAGAGACTTAGCCTTTACAGGAAATGCCATTTAGGAGAACAAGAATTACAGCTGTGATCAAAATAACAGAACCATTATTTATATACCATAGTAATGGCAAAATTTGTTTTCACATAATTTTTAAAGTAACACAAAACTATTATTTGTTAAATCACAAAAGAAAAAGAAGCAACTAAAAGACTTCTGATTTGTATTCAGGACTTAACATTATTAAGTTTAAAAAGATTTTAGGGATTTGCTTTAGGAAATATATTAAAAGTAAGGCAAAATCACTATTCTTGTAAATTTTATTTTGCCCTTACTTGCTATATCAGAAAATATCAAACTGGCATGTAACAAAAATCTTTATTTAAGACTATATTAACTCATGTTTCCTTAGAAATTTCCAAAGAAAGCAAAATAATTAAACCCTCTATCTTGAATTTAAAACTATTCAAATCTACGAGTTTATTATTATGGAGAATATGTAGGGAAATGAGACAGAAATTACTCATCTGTTACTCACAGAAGGGACAAACAACTCCAATATATGTTACTAATGCCCAAACAAAACCAGTATGTGACATCAGTTCTTGAAAATGTCATGAAGAATTACATGTCCTGTCTTTTCAGGAAGAATTGTAATTCAAACCCAGCTGATAACATATGTTTCTTTACAAAAGATTGTCAGCTAAACTATGGAAAAAATGACAATGGTGGGGGAATCATGAAGACTCTCCAAAGTAACTACCAGTTAAGAAATTAAGCTGCTAAAACCATTTGGAAAATTGTTAGGCCTCAATTTTTAGACCACAAAATGCCAAGGCTTTTATCCTCATTGATTACTCACTAGTTATAAACAGGAAAATTAATTTTAGGCTGGATATTACCTCTGATATTAGCTCTGGTGAAACAACCTGACATCATGTACCACCTAAGAAGAATCAGAGCTCAGTCACAAACACAAATTAGAATGGTTGTAGAAGTAGATGTGCAGTCATGAATAGGCACAGACTGAAAACAGTAGCTAAAAGGGTACTTTTGTGGACATTGTGGACATTTGAATGTGGACTAGATATTGGATGAAATAAAGAAATTAACAAGCCCAGTGCAGTGGCTCATACCTGTAATCCTAGCTACTCAGGAGAGATCTGAGGAGCTCAGTTCAAAGTCAGTCAAGGCAGTAAAGTCCCTGAGATTCTTATCTGAGATTCTGAGCTGAAGAACTCAGGAATAGAGCCCAGACACAGAGTTCAAGCCCCATGACCCAACCAAAAAAAGAAAAAAAAAGAAAAAAAGAAATTAACATTAATTTTCTGTTTTATTCTACTACTTTAATTACCTATAACATAAAATGTGATCCCTACCTTTTAATTTTTCAGACTAAAGTATTCAGGAATGAAGTATCACAACGTAGGGGACATGTTTAAAATGAATTAGCAGAAAATATGGATATAAGTAAAGAGGTAAAGCAGACATGAGTGATCACATTGTGTTTCAACTTTTTTGTACATATGAGAAAATAGATATTACTGTAATCGAAGAAGCAGTGATATGATTGTCATCTTTTAAAAGAACAAGTATAATTTGTGGCTGGACAATGTTGGACATATTTGAACACTGAGATCACTGATACTTTCCATAAGTGAGAAGTATGGGAGTGACTAGAAGAGTTCTAAACCTGGAAGTATAAGCAGGAAGCGCCAAGAAAAATTTGTACAGAAAAAGAGAGCAGGGATCAGTGAGAGAAAAGTAGATGGCAATAAGAAAAGATTAGAAAATGGAAGATTGTTATCAGTTTCAAATTTGAGATGAAACTGAAAATAATTGAACTGAGATGACTAAATTATATTCATCTTCCTAACTATAGTTTCTACTTCTGTACAAAGTTGTGTACAGAGGAGAACGAAGAGACATTTAAGTCATTAGTCTTCCCAGTCAACTATGACCTAGGTTGCCCTCAAGTTTAAGGCCAAATCCATACAGTTTTAGTTAGGAAAATGGAGGAGAACCAATCCTTCACTATTAGATCAATCATTTTCTTATGTATATTTAATAGTCAAGTGTGAAATGAACACAAGTTTGTAAGCATGACAATCTCAGGTATATTGGCAATGACTGACTACTGAATCCAGTCAGTTACCTGGCCATCAGACTTCATTATCACTAGGGGGAAAAAAAAACAACCAACACACCTCCCCTAAAAAAAAAATAACACATCAATTCAATCAGGACATGTAAACATGGCTACTACTCTTCTATAATTACATATTCATCATTAGGCAGAAAATACAGATGTATTAGAAGTAAACATAAATGTCTCCATAAAATTAAATTGGAAAGATTTAACACAGCTTTTTGGGAAATTAAATGGGGAATATTTAAGCCATCCATTGCAGGTCAACTATCACTTCAAACTCAATCTCATTTAGTTATTTTTACTTTCATGAAGACAGATAAAACTGACCAATATGTCTATAAAGAAATAGAAAATCAGTACACAAGCTTCACACAGGACATGTTAAGGGGTTCTAAATCAAGCAAAAATAAGAAAAAAGAAGTCGGGGGAAAATTGGGACATTTTTCTCTGTATATTAGATAATATTATATCAACAATAAATATGAGTGTAATAGTATTAAAAGTTTGTAAATGTCCTTTGTTATAGAAGAAATATGGAAATATTTAGAGAAGAGACATTTTGATGTTTGCAACTGAAGACTCATTTTCCGATAAGTAAAAAAAAAAATTAGAGAGAGACCATGAGATGAAAATGGCAGGCAGGCTCTGATGGCTCATGCCTATAATCCTAGTTACAGAAGGCTGAGCTGGGGATGATGGTTCAGAACCAACTTGGGCAGTGAAGTCCAGGAGACTCTTATTTCCAATAAATCACCAAAAACCCAGAAGTAGAGGTGTTACTCAAGTGTGTAGTGTTAGCCCTAAGCAAAAAGCTCAGAGACAGTGCCTACACCCTGAGTTCAAGCCCCAGGGTACTGTCACTCTCCCTCCCCCCCCCCCCCCTCTCTCTCTCTCACTCTTTTTCTCTCTCTCTCATTCTTACATACATACATACACATACACAAATATCAGTGACTGAAGAATTTAATATGTATTAATTATTTTCTTTCAACGTTTTTGTACATTTGAAGTCTTCGAAAGACAGATATGGAAAAATGAAGGAGAACACAATAGGAACAAAATAAGTAATAGCAAGTAATGAAAAAAATTCTATCACTTGTTCATTAATAAAAATGCATATCTCATAATCTTATTTTCTGAAATAAATTCACTGTAATAATACTGAGGTATTTATTTCTGTTACTAGAGAGCAACACTAATTTCTTCAGTAAATAAGACAATTAACTTAGGTAACAACTATATGATAAAAGGTCTTTTTGTTAAAAAGCAGCATAATTTGTAAAAGTAGGAGAGAGACAATATGTATCATAAGAAAAGATCATAGAACTAAACACGCCTATATACCTCATAAGACTGGCTGATACCCACATATTTTCAGGACTACGACTATTATGTAAAAGAACCTATGGCTTTACATGATCCTTTAAAAATTGTTTTGGTTAACAATGTGGCTTAGACATATAAACCCCACTACTGAAAGACAGAGATCTATCTAACAAATAAAGGTGGCTATGATGCCATACCCTTATTATCCCAGCTACTCAAGAGATATAAATAGGAGAATCAAGATTCATGTGAGCACAAGGAAAAACTCAAGACCCTACTGGACAAATAGCTAGAGCCCTGGCTCAAGACACAGAGTGCTTGTTTAGCTAGTATAGGCTCTATCTAACAAATATTTCAAACAAAGTAGGAGATATACAGTTGCTAGATGTTATAACTTGTACATACAGTCACTTCAGTTAGATTACTTGAAAGGCAAATAATATGAAACAAGTAAAAAAATAGGTACAATCTATTAAGTAGAAAATACAGCATATTTGGTATAAAAACATCATTAAAATTTTTTATCCAAATATTTCCTCTGTATGTTTTATGTAGATGTATATAATAACCTATACATATACAACCACATAAGACATATATAGACATACATATATAAAAACATCTATGAACAACAGATTCTATACTTGATAAGTACAACTTTCTTTGCATATATGTGTTGATCCTGAGGCTTGAACTTAGGGCCTCAAAACTATCTGAGATCTCTTGCTCAAGTCTAGTGCTCTACCATTAGAGTCTCAAAGGCCTTCCTGCATAGGCTGGCTTTGATCTATGATTCTCAGATCTCAGCCTCTTGAGTAGTTAGAATTACAGGCATAAGCAACTGGCACCCAGTCAAATACAACATTTTAAGTGCAGTATACAAGCCTTTCAGTCCCAATAGAAGTTTGAAAAATTACCCATGAAGCCCATAAGAATGACATTTTTTTATTTTGCCAGTCTTGGGGCTTAAATTCAGGGCCTGGGTGCTGTCCCTAAGCCTCTTTGTTCTCAAGGCTAGCACTCTACCATTTGAGCCACAACATCACTTCTGGCTTTTTCTAAATAGTTTATTGGAGATAAGAGTCTTACAAACTATTCTGCCCAGACTAGCTTCGAACTCTGATCCTCAGATCTTGGTCTTCTAAGTAGCTAGAATTACAAGCATGTGTCACCGGCACCCAGAGGAATGTCTTTTTTATATGCTTATTTGAATATTAATTAGAAAAAGCATCACTGCAATTTAAACTAACAATTTATGTTTATATCATCTCTTCAATGAACAATGAAAAATGTAAATTCCTTATCTATGTGGAATTAAATTCTCACTTTGCAAGCTATTTACTAATACCAATAAATGAATTCCAATATTACCATGTGTTCAGAGGAAATATATAGCATTTCCTTTATTAGACAGCTCTATAATGCAAAGGAAAGATTTATACTCTCTTTATGCACTGATCTGTTTTCAGTCTTCTCCTTTTCTTTACTATGTTGTACATAGGAATGTACACATTTCATAAAACATCAAGTTTTAGTTTCACAATAACATTTAATTTACCTTATGAATGGGAACTATCAAAGCTGGCTCCACTTTGGCTTCAATTTCTTCTGGACCATAATAACAAAAGAATTTACCCCCTCTCAAAACACAATACAGCCTCCTCCAACTAGTCAGGTCATCTATTATTTGCTGCAAAAGAAAAACAAGAAATTATGAACTCTAAATCTGTACTATCTTAGCTTTAAATTCAATATAATACTTGTTATCAAAGTTAAATTGGCTTTTTATAACATCAAGATGTGAAAGAATAACTCATTAATTTGCTATACCGTAAGCCTAATTGGCCCAAAATCAAGAATAAGTTAATATCAGAGAAGAAAATGTCTGGAATTCTCAACAGCATTAAGTAAAATGAAGGTAATGATTACTATATAACTTTTACACATAAAATCATAAATCAATGCAGTTTTAGAAAAGCTGGTCTATTAAAAATTACTGCTTAGAATTCCATAGCAATTCATCAAATGACTCAGGAAAATTATAAAAATCACTCTCAATGTTGAAAATATAATTTTCCCTTACTGTTCATAGAACGTTAGAAAATGTTGACTACCTGGTAAGCATGCAAATTTTCTTTCCTACTAATGGAAATTTTTTTAAAGCTATTGATTCATTGAAGCCCACAATTAATTATTTACTGCATATAAATAACTGTGGTTATAAATAAATCAAGAGTAGGTGGCACAGAGGCAGCTTTGGAAGCTCAGCAGACTTCACCATGCCAAAGGCTGTCTGCCAGGAGGCCCTCTGTGTGAAAGGTGTCGGGCAACCAGTCAGTTTCCACAAGGGAACTCTGCTGCCAAATATCCCTGGACTGCAGGATGGTAAAGCAGAGAAGCATGGCCCTAGAGTCATCAACATATGCCAGACCCTTCCCCTAGCTCTCCTTTTTAGCCCATACCTCCCATCGCTATGTCCAATCACATTTACAAAAAAAATGACATTGCAAAAGGCTTCTCAATATTAGGTCAAACAACTGCTTGAATAGTAAGATTTCGGTTGGGGCTACAAAGGTTGCAGGATATTTAAAGTCCTCTGACCTGCTGGTTAAGAAATCCTGCAAATGCATCCTCAGCCATACAAGTTGGCTGGGCAACTAATCGGCAGCACATGTTGCCAAATAAGGGAAGCCAGTAGGAAGACTCCTCTATTTAAAAGAAAGAAAAGAAAGTCAGGTTACAAACACATGTTTAATTAAGGTTATTAAACATTTTGGCACTTTTCCTTATATGTATGTATTTTATTTCTTTATACAAAAACATTAGGAACATTTTCTTTTAAAGGTTTACTGATTCAAATAGCAGTGCCATATTCAGTGAGCAATTAAGAATGATATACAACTTGTAATTTATTGAATGCTATAATTAAGGAAATAGCACAGTCCTTTTAGTGTTTTGATCTAACTTAGCTTTAAAAGTAATTATTTAAGTGGTGCTATGAAGTGTAGAGATACTTGCAGAAGGAAAACAGCTCTGTTTGGTGGGCAACTCAAGCATGAGTATCAGACACTGAGAGAATGAGGAAGCACCCACACAGGGGGATCCAACTCAGTGCCACAAAACACAGTCAAGTGAGAAGAGCAAGCAGAGTCATTCTCAGAAATGGCTGATTCCACTCACAGAGAAGAGAAAGTTCATGATGAGATGAGATCCTGTACATCGTAGCAAAAATGTGCCCTATGATTACAAACAACAAAACAAGAAACCAGAACACCATCTCAAAGGCTTCCAGTGGCCAAACTGGGGCAATCTGAATTTCAAAGTAAATTATGATGCACTGAATAAAACAGGAAAATTGAGCCCATAAATATTCTGACTCTTTAAAAAAGCATAAGTCAAACCCCAATTGAGGGACCCTTTATAAAATAACTATAATCTTAAAAAAATATTAATGTCATTGAAGTCAGATCAAAGGAAATTGTAGTAGCATATGTAAAAGCATACATACGTAGATTCCTTAACTACAAAGAATATTATTTGGAGTAATGGATAATCTTTGGAGTCTAGATTAAACAGATGCTGGTAATATACACAGTTCATTTCATGAACTGATACCGTGACAGCAGGATGACTTCATTCTACTTTAGATACAGAAACATTCTGAAGGGAGTTGAGTGTCATGAATGTGACTTGGCATCATGTAATTTTTTGGTAAAAGACTTTGACATTTAACTTGCAAGTTTTTTTTTAAAGTTTGAGATTATTTAAAATTTCAAAAAACAGGGGCCGGGAGTTTGGCCTAGTGGTAGAGTGCTTGCCTAGCATGCACGAAGACCTGATTTCGATTTCTTGGTACCACATACATAGAAAAGAAAACAGAAGTGGTGCTGTGGCTCAAGTGGTAGATCTCTAGCCTTGAGAAAGATGAAGGACAGTGCTCAGGCACTGAGCACAAGCCCAAGACTGGAAAAAAAATTCAAAAAACATTAATGACATTCTTCTAATAAAGTGTGAGAGTATTTATTTCTTCTAAGTAGAGAAAATTCTGAATAATTTATCCTGTGCATCAGGGTTCAATAAAAATCCAACATATGGCCCTTAATTCATTTTTGCTTCATACACAAATTATGCTAATATTATTTTTTAATTGTGGTACTGCAGTTTGAATTTGTACAGCTTGTTTGCCCATGGCTAGCACTCCACTACTTAAGCCCAGAAATTATTCTTAAAATTTTTCAAAAGTTAACCCTGTTGGCAGTACCTATATAAAATAGATGGTCATTAATGAAAATTATTGTTTATGTAAAAGTCCAAATAACTCTGGAAAATTATTTTTTATAAAAACACACTTATTCAACATATAGGTGTAATGCAGTCAATGTTAAATCTATTAGTTAAAGGGGAAAACCAGTTTAAATAAGAAGTACAAAGTAAAACAAAGAAGTTTTTTTAGCCACTCACCAATAGAATATTCTACTATATAAAAACATACATAATTTTTTTCTAAGACTAATCTTTTTTAAGTAATCCTGGAGTAATAAGTGCATAAATGCAATATATGCAATGATTCAAAAATACAGACATAAATAAATAAACAGGTCACCTTTTCTAAAATAAAAATAAAAATTCTATAAAGTCATGCATCTGAGTAACACATCAGCACTTTCTTTATGAGGGAAATTTCAGATTTGTGAATGGCTCATATTATAAATATCTATAACTTAAGCTGTTTTTAAGTTAGAATGCATCTCCTAAAGAAACAGGATAAAAGTGATTAGATTCTCAGATTATTGCAGAAAGTTTGTGTACCTGGAAATTAAGAACAATGTACCTGGAAGTTAAATACCTCATATAAAAATGTGTTTTCTCTGGTAAAACACATACATATTTCATGGCATGGAAATTTAATGAAAATAATCCCTCGTGACTGCAGTTCATGAAAAAGGATACAAGATTTAGAATTTCTTGCCACTTATCTTACAATAGCCTAGATTTTTTTTTATAGGGCCACAATGTCTACAAATTAGTCATTTTGGATATCTGAGTATCAATTTCACACAATTTAAAAATATTACTGATCTTAAGAAGGGGTGTTGTTATAAAAATCCAGTATATTATATATTTATATATATATATGTATATATGACATCTATCCTGTGTCTGGCACATAAGTGCTGCTTTTCTTAATTTCATACCTAGGATAGGCTTATTTCCCAACCCACACCCTTTTCATTTCTCAGTGCTACCTCTCAGTGCCTATGTTATCCATTAATTAAAAGACTTAACTCTCCTTTCTTTTTTTTTGCCAGTATTGGGGCTTGAACTCAGGTCCTGAGCACTGTCCTTGGGCTTTCTCAAGGCTAGAGCTCTACCCTTTGCGCCACATGACCACGTCTGGCTTTTTCTATGTATGTAGTACCAAGGAACCTAATCCGGGTCTTTGTGCATGCTAGGCAAGCAATCTACCACTAGGCCAAACTCAGGACCCATTAACTCTCTTTTCTAACAGAAGAAAAGAGAGGGGAAAAGACAAAATGAAAGAACAGTATGATATTACATTGCTTAAAAATTTATCTAATTCATTCATAATTTCAAATGGGAAACAAAAAGTTTAAAAATGATGAGTGATAGCTGGGGTGCTGGTGGCTCACACCTGTAATCCTAGCTATGTAGGAGGCTGAGATCTGAGGATCAAGGTTCAAAAGCCAGCCTGGGCACTAAAGACCTTGAGACTTATCTTCAATTAATCAATAGAAAAGGGGAAGTGGAACTGTGGCTCAAGGGGTAGAGTGGTAGCCTTGAGCTAAACAGCTCAGGGACAATGCCCAGGCCCAGAGTAGGGCAGTAGCTCCGGGACAGCACCCAGGCCCAGAGTTCAAGCCCCATAATGCACAAAAAAAAAAAAGAGTGATGACAACCAAAACATAAGCTAGAGAACTAGAGAATGTGAGCTAAAGAATATCTTGGCCAATATAGTATGCCACTAAATGAAAGGACCTCCAGGATATAGAAACAAAAGCCATATAATAGGGATTGTTGTTCTTAATGTACTATGTTATCTCTCATTTCTTTGGCTGTCCCTTGGTTCTCATATAGTTACAGTATTTCACCTTGTCATCTGATATATTGTAGATATGCATATTTGGTTATTTGAACTAGGATAGGGTAGGGGGAAAACAAGATGAGGGGCAGGGGTAGGGGGAGGGGAATGGGGACCAAGACATGAGAAAGGGTATCAATGTTTGTGAAGTAATGCACCTTCTATCTGGTGAATATACTGTAACTTTTCTATTAATTACAATAAAAATATATGAAAAAAGAATATCTTGGTCATATGTAAGGAAATCTTTATGATATAACTTCATCAGCTAAAAGTATCAAAGTTTCCTAATCATGACATACATAAACCTTCAGATACCATTAGGCTATTTCCTTAAATTATAAAACTAATAAGAGCTATAATTTTCAAAATTTTAATATCTCCTCTTAATTTCTAGCATCTGATAATGTCCTAACTTTATTTTAAAAAACTCAAAATATTCACATAGACTTATATTAATGAATAAAATCTATAGAATCTTTAAGCTCCGAAGATTTAAATTTTATTGTTTTAAAACACAGGTCTTTTCATAGTGTTTAACATGTAGATATCTAATTTCCTGAGGAGAGGGCTACACCACATATTCTCCACACTTATTTGCCCATCAATACTTTGTAGAAGTAGAATCCGGAAATATCTTACAGAACACTGAGGACAACCAAGGTGAACATTGCTGAGCTAACTTGTTTGAAAGAGAGATTCGGCGGAAGATGGCGGCGGTTCAGAGTGAGATGTACTGAGCTCCTGCCAAGATTCATGTACTGGCAGTGCAGGAGATAGTCCTCTAACAGAAATTGATCCTAAGTAAGCTTTAGGACCACAGAGAACTCAGGCAGAGGGGAAAAAAAAGGAAGAATACCAGCGCAAAAAGAGAGCGTGAAGCTCCGCCATGGAGCGGCTGGGGAGACAAAGGCTCTTCTGAATCAGAGCAGAGACAGCGCTCCACAGCAGCGCAGACCCGCGGGCTGCAGACAGAGCCACACAGAGCCTGCGCAAGCCCAGAGCTGACACCTGGCCGTGCCCGGACCTGCCAGCTTCACGGAACTGGAGAATCCAGCAATGTGTGAGTAGCTCCAAGGAGAAGTTTTCATTTCTGCTCCAGGAAAGGCATTGGGAGGGAGTCCCTCCCCCTTCAGTTGAGAGCAGGGCCATCTTGACTGCTGGCAAAAGCAGGCCAAAGCAATTGGAGCCTGAGAGGTGTTGCTGACAGCGCCACCTAACTGGCAAAGGATTTCCCAGAGATCCCTTAGCCAGAAATCTGGCCCCAGCGCTGCTGAAGTCCATCCCCCTGAGCCGCCCGCAGACCCGGTAAACAAAACCGGATCTTTCAGCTTTGTTTAACCAAACAAGCAATCTCATCCGAAAAACCACAAAGCTAAATCACAAGAGAAAAAGACTTTGTGAAGTGTTTAGATCCTGAATTTAGTGGAAACACAAGTTTCCTAACCTCTCCCCCACCAAAAAAACCCAAAACAAAACAAAAAAATTGAATACCCTTTTTTTATCTTTACCCCATTTCATTTGCATTTTTAATTGTTCTTATTTTTCTCTTTGCCATTTAACCTACACCTTTTTTTCTAATGTTATGATTCATTCCTTTTTTTTTCTTTTTTTCTCCTCTCTTTTCCCGTAATCCTGCTGTCACTATGGTCGTGCCTAAAAACACAGTGATAGCTCTGGGTACAGTTTGAACAAAAACAATATCCATATTGATACAGTCACCTGCTTTTTAAACTCCGGGTTCTCAACCCTAGTATCTCTTGGGTAAGAACTCAGAACAGTGAGGAATCTCCCCCCACCTTTTTTCTTTTTTTTTTCTTTCTTTTTTTTTTGTTTTTGTTTTCATTTTGTGTGTGTGTGTGTGTGTGTGTGTGTGTGTGTTCTGATTTCTTTTATTTTGTTGCTGTTTTGTTTCTTTTTTCTTTTTTTTCTATTCTTTCTTAAATTGGTATCACTGAAATCTATATCAACCTCTCTCTTTCCTCTATATACTCTTCTTACTACTCTTCTTATTTTGCTAAGTTTTATCTAAGTTCATCTAAACTTTCTACACAAATACTTTACCTGTCTATCACCTTAGGTCAGTTATCCTTACACGGTACCCTTTCTTCATTACTATAATATTCTTACATTCCTATATTATTCTTTTCCTACCTCCCTTGTCATCTTTCATATACTTTTTCTATCTCTGGTCCTCTGTTCATCCTTCAACTCTTATAATGCATGGATCTACATTTGATGGTTGTTGAGCAAAGCTGTGTATCTAGGTGTTCAATTATACTCTAGGTCCAGAGGGACTTAAATACAATAGAGATTGGATTGAGGGGCTGATTGTTTTGGTCATAAATTGGTCATCTGTGATTGTATTATATTTGTATGTAAGTGTACAAAAAGAAAGAGAGAGTGTTACTACCAATCTAAAAGAGCTAATATCTATTGTCAGCCAACTAAAAAGGTCTAGGTTGGTTATATCTGAAAAATTATAATCTTGTTCCCATCCTAAAATGGGCAGAACAAGAAACATAACAAAAATGTCGAATCAAGGAATAGCATCTCCCACCCAACATAAACAGGCAATGGAGCAGTCAGTGGCAAATCTAGAGGAGAGCCTTCCAAGTGCTATACACATGCAATTGATAAACATCATTAATGAAAAATGTGAAAACATAAAGAAAAAGATAAGGGAGGAAGACACAGCTAAACAAGAGGAAACCATAAACAAGGTGATATGTGAAAAAGGGGAAGCCATAATAAAGGTTTTTCAAAGAAAAATGGACGAATTCATAGAATCCACAAACAAAAAGGTGACTGAACTCCAATAAATGTCCAAAGAGAATAAAGCTGCTGAGCTAACCACTCAAATGGAAATCAAGGAGCTAAAGAAATCCATACATGATCTAAAACAAGAGATGAAAGGCATCAAAAATGAGCAATTAGAAGCAAGGGAGATGAAGAATAAAGTAGATAGCTTTGATAGGAGGTTAGACAACGCAGAAGAGAGAATTTCTGGGGTTGAAGATAATTTAGTTGTTACAGAAAAAGAACAGAAAATGAGTCAATTCAAATCTAGGAAATATGAGAAAACACTACAGGAGGTCCAAGATGCAATTAGGAAGCCTAATTTAATGCTAATTGGTATTGAGGAGGGTTTAGAGAAAGAGGTCAATGGTATTGGAAATATACTTTAGGGAATCATCTCAGAGATCTTCCCAAATATCCAGAAGGGCAGGCCCATCCAGATACAAGAAGCTTTAAGAACCCCAAACAGACCTGACCAGAAAAGGACATCACACCACCACATTATAATCCGAACTGGATTAATAGAGGCCAAAGATAGGATCCTAAAAGCAGTCAGGGAGAAGAGAACAAACACCTATAAAGGCAAACCAATCAGAATAACCCCAGATTTCTCAGCAGAGACCATGCAAGGAAGAAGAGATTGGAACGATATATACCATGCCCTGAAGTCAAATAACTACCAACCATGAATATTGTACCCAGGTAAGCTCTCATTTATAACTGAGGGAACAATAAAAACATTCCATTCCAATGAAAAGCTCAACATTATGTAGCAACAAAATCAACACTACAGAAAATTCTCAAAGGTGTTCTACACATAGAAAACCAACACAAATGTAATACACAGAAAGACATGGCACCTAAAACTCATAACATCTAAGTACCACAAAAACTATCAAGACACAGGCCCTAATGAAAGCTTGTAAAAATGGCAGAAACTAATAAATATTTCCCAATCCTGATTCTCAATATCAATGGACTTAACTCTCCAATTAAACGGCATAGATTATCTAGGTGGATCAAAAAACAAGATCCATCGTTCTGCTGTCTTCAAGAGATATATCTTACCCGAAAAAACAAATACCTTTTGAAAATGAGATGTTGGAATAAACTCTATCAAGCTAACAGCCCCCATAAACAGGCTGGAGTTGCCATCCTCATATCAGATAAAAGACTTCAAACTAAAATTAGTGAGAAAAGACAAAGAAGGTTACTACATACTACTAAAGGGATCTTTCCTCCAGGAGGACATAACCATCCTAAATATCTACACATCAAATCCCAGAGCTCTGAACTTCATCAAGCAAACTTTACTTTCACTGAAACCATACAGAAATCAAAACACAGTGATTGTTGGTGACTTTAACACACCACTCTCACCTATGGACAGATCAACAAGGCAAAACTCAACAGAGAAATCTTAGAATTGAACAACTATATAGACCAACTCTATCTAACAGACATCTGCAGATTATTCCACCCAGCAAAAACACAATATACATTTTTCTCAGCAGCACATGGAACATTTTCCAAAATAGACCACATTTTAGGCCATAAAACAAACCTGGACAGATTCAGAAACACTGAAATTATTCCCTGCACTCTCTCACACCACAAGGGCATCAAATTGGAACTGAACACACAACTCCACCAATGAAAACTCTGTAAATCATGGAGATTGAACAACACATTGTTGAATCACCAATGGGTCATCGAAGAGATCAGAACAGAAATCCAACAGTTTATGAAATTTAACAAAAAGGAGCACACAAAATACCAGCTCCTTTGGGACACAGCAAAGGAAGTACTCAGAGGAAAATTTATAGCTCTGAGTGCCTACAATAACAAGTTGGAAAAATCTCAAACCAACAATTTAATGTCTCACCTTAAGCTCCTGGAAAAAGAGCAACAAACAAACCCTAATCCCACTAAAAGGAAGCAAATTATTAAAACCAAAGCAGAATTAAATGAATTGGGATCCAAAAAAACTATAGAAAGAATCAACAAAACAAGGAGTTGATTCTTTGAAAGAATTAACAAAATTGACAAACCCTTAGCAAATCTTACCAAAAAAAGAAGGGAGCATACCGAAATAAACAAAATCACAGATGAAAATGGTAATAGCACGACAGAAATTACCAAGATCCAGAGTATCATGAGGGAATACTTCTCAAACAACAAATTATGCCAACAAATTTGAGAATCTAGAAGAAATGGATGAAATTCTAGCCAATATTAACATACCCACACTGAACCAAGAAGAACTAAGCCAACTCAACAGGCCTATTTCAAGCTCTGAAATAGAAATGGCAATTAGAGAACTTCCACCTAAGAAAAGCCCAGGGCCAGATGGATTCACAGCTGAATTCTATAAGGTCTTCAAAGCAGAGCTCACACCAATACTCCTTAAGCTTTTCAACGAAATTGAAAATGAAGGTTCTTTACCAAACTCATTCTACAAAGCCACTACAACCCTCATCCCCAGCCAGACAGAGATTCATCAAAGAAAGAGAACTATAGACCTATTTCTTTGATGAACATCGATGCAAAACTTCTCAACAAAATACTGGCCAACCGTCTACAACAACTCATCAAAAAATTATACACTATGATCAAACAGGATTCATCACAGGGAGGCAAAGCTGGTTCAGCATACGCAAATCAATTAATATAATTCAACACATCAACAGGAGGAGAGACAAAAATCACATGATTGTCTCAATAGACGCAGAAAAGGCATTTGACAAGATCCAACACCCCTTTATGTTAAAAGCTCTGGAGAAACTAGGAATCCATGGAACATTCCTCAATATAATAAAGGCTGTATATGACAAACCCACAGCTAGTATTATACTTAACGGCGAAAAGCTAAAGCCATTCCCTCTAAAATCAGGAAGGAGACGAGGATGCTTTCTCTCCCCACTTCTCTTTAACATAGTATTAGAAATCCTAGACAGTGCAATAAGGCAAGAAGCAAGCATAAAGGGGATCCAAATAGGGAAAGAGGAAGTAAAATTTCCCTCTTTGCAGATGACATGATCCTGTATTTAACGAATCCTATAGACTCTACTCCCAAGCTCCTTGAGCTGATTCAAAACTTTGGAAGAGTAGCAGGCTATAAAATCAACCCTCAAAAACCAACTGCCTTCCTTTACGCCAACAGTGAGAGGAACAAGGCAATAATCAGGAAAGCAACTCCTTTCACAATAGCCTCAAAGAAAATAAAGTACCTAGGAATTAGCTTAACTAAGACTGTGAAGGACCTTTTTGATGAAAACTTTAAAACCCTAAAAAAGTAAATTAAAGCAGAACTAAGGAAATGGAAAAACCTCCCATGCTCCTGGATTGGAAGAATCAACATTGTGAAAATGACAGTCTTGCCAAGGGCTGTCTACAAATTCAACGCAATACCCATCAATATCCCAATGTCATTCTTTAAAGAAATAGAAGAGGCAATTCAAAATTTCATATGGAATAATAAAAGACCCCGTATAGCAAAAACACTTCTTAGCAGAAAGAACAGCTCAGGAGGAATTTCAATTCCAAACTTTAGACTCTATTACAGAGCTATAATTCTCAAAACAGCTTGGTACTGGCACAAGAACAGGCCTGAAGACCAATGGAATAGAACTGAGGACCCAGATACTAAACAATAGACCACTGGCCACCTAATCTTTGACAAGGGAGCCAAAAAAATAGAATGGAAGAAAGACAACCTCTTCAACAAGTTGTGCTGGCAGAACTGGTTAAGCACCTGCACAAAACTAAAGTTGGATCCTTCTTTGTCACCTTGCACTAGAATTAACTCCAAATGGATCAAAGACCTAGAGGTAAAAGCTGACACACTGAAAACTCTACAGGAAGGAATAGGAGATACACTAGGCCTCCTTGGCACAGGTCGAAACTTTCTTAAGGACCAAGAATCACAACAAATCAGAGAAAGGCTGGATAAGTGGGACTGCATTAAACTGCGGAGCTTTTGTATGGCAAAGGACATAGCTAGTAAATTAATTAGGAAGCCTACAGAGTGGGAGAAGATCTTCACCAACCAAACAACGGACAAAGGCCTCATATCTAAAATATATCAACAACTCAAAAAATTGAATCACTCCAAAACTAATCTCCAAAGTAACAACCATCCCATTAAAAAATGGGCCAAAGACTTACAGAGATTCTTCTCTGAAGAAGAATCAAAAATGGCCTATAGACACATGAAGAAATGCTCAACATCTCTGGTCATAAAAGAAATGCAAATCAAAACAACTCTAAGATTCCACCTCACTCCAGTTAGAATGGCCAGGATCAGGAAAACGAATAACAACAGATGCTGGAGGGGATGTGGCCAGGAGGGATCACTACTACACTGTTGGTGGGAGTGCAAACTCGTTCAACCACTATGGAAAGCAGTGTGGCAGTGCTCAAAAGGCTAAACATAGAACTCTCCTATGACCCAGCAATTCCACTACTTGGCATTTACCCAACCATCCAGAAACAAGGGCATACTAAATCCACCAGCACAACAATGTTCAGTGCAGCACTATTTACCATAGCAAAGATATGGAACCAACCTAGATGTCCCTCAGTTGATGAGTGGATCAAAAGTTGTGGTTTTTGTACACAATGGAATTCTATGCTGCTGTCAGAAAGAATGACATCGCCCCATTTGTTAGGAAATGGAAAGACTTAGAAAAAAATCATATTAAGTGAAGTAAGCCAGACTCAAAGGAACTTAGGCTCAATGGTTTCCCTCATTTGTCATAATCAGTAGAAACCTTAGGCTCTACTAGCAGAGATTTGCAATAGAGCAAAACCTTGATACATAAGGACATATAGTATGAAGCTAATTGAAAGGACCTCCAGGATATTGAAACAAAAGCCATATAACAAATGATTGTTGTCCTTAATTTACTATGTTATCTCTCATCTCCTTTGTTGTCCCTTGGTTATCTCATATTGTTATAGTATCTCACTTTGTTATCTGATATATTGAATTTATTTGTATTTGGTTATTTGAAATTTGATAGGGAAGGGGGGGAAAACCAAGACAGGTGGGGGGTGTGGGGGGGAGGGTAATGGGTACCAAGACATGTGAAAGGGTATCAACGTATGTGAATTAATGCACCTTCTATCTGGCAAATATCATGTAACCCTTTTACTAATTACAATAAAAAAATAAATAACCCCCCCCAAAAAAAACCACAAAATTTTGGAAGGGTAGCAGGGTATAAAATTAACCCTCAAAAATCAACTGCCTTCCTCTATGCCAATGGTGAGAGGAATGAGACAATAATCAGGAAAGGAATTACTTTTGCAATAGCCTCAAAGAAAATAAAGTACCTAGGAATTACCTTAACTAAGAATGTAAAGGATTTTTTTATAAAAACTTTAAAACCCTGAAAAAGGAAATTAAAGCAGAACTGAGGAAATAGAAAAACCTCCCATGCTCCTGGATTGGAAGAATCAATATCATGAAAATGACAAGCTTGCCAAGGGCTATCTACAAATTCAACGCATTACCCATCAATATCCCAATGTCATTCTTTAAAGAAATGGAAGAGGCAATTCAAAATTTTATATGGAATAATAAACGACCCCGTATAGCAAAAACACTTCTTAGCAGAAAGAACAGCTCAGGAGGAGTTTCAATTCCAAACTTTAGACTCTATTACAGAGCTATAATTCTCAAAACAGCTTGGTACTGGCACAAGAACAGGCCTGAAGACCAATGGAATAGAACTGAAGACCCAGATATTAAACCACAGACCTATGGCCACCTAATCTTTGACAAGGGAGCCAAAAAAATAGAATGGAAGAAAGACAGCCTCTTCAACAAGTGGTGCTGGCAGAACTGGTTAAGCACCTGCACAAAACTAAAGTTGGATCCTTCTTTGTCACCCTGTACTAGAATTAACTCCAAATGGGTCAAAGACCTCGAGGTAAAAGCAGATACACTTAAAACTTTACAAGAAGGAATAGGAGATACACGAGGCCTCCTTGGCACAGGTCAAAACTTTCTTAATAAGGACCAAGAATCACAGCAAATAAGAGAAAGGCTGGATAAGTGGGACTGCATTAAACTGCAGAGCTTTTGTGTGGCAAAGGACATAGCTAGTAAACTAATTAGGAAGCCTACAGAGCGGGAGAAGATCTTCACCAACCATACAACAAAGGCCTCATATCTAAAATATATCAACAGCTCAAAAAAATTGAATCAATCCCAAACTAATCTCCAAAGTAACAACCATCCCATTAAAAGATGGGCCAGAACTTAAAGAGAGTCTTCTCTGAAGAAGAAACAAAAATGGCCTATAGACACATGAAGAAATGCTCAACATCTCTGGTCATAAAAGAAATGCAAATCAAAACAACTCTAAGATTCCACCTCACTCCAGTTAGAATGGCCAGGATCAAGAAAACTAATAACAGCAGATGCTGGTGGGGATGTGGCCAGGAGGGATCACTACTACACTGTTGGTGGGAGTGCAAACTCGTTCAACCACTATGGAAAGCAGTGTGGCAGTGCCTCAAAAGACTAAACAGAGAGCTCTCCTATGACCCAGCAATTCCACTACTTGGCATTTACCCAATCATCCAGAAACAAAGACATACTAAATCTACCAGCACAACAATGTTCATTGCAGCACTATTTACCATAGCAAAGATATGGAACCAACCTAGATGTCCCTCAGTTGATGATTGGATCAACAAGATGTGGTATTTGTACACAATGGAATACTATGCTGCTGTCAGAAAGAATGACATTACCCCATTTGTTAGGAAATGGAAAGACTTAGAAAAAAATCATATTAAGTGAAGTAAGCCAGACTCAAAGGAACTTAGGCTCAATGGTTTCCCTCATTTGTCATAATCAGTAGAAACCTTGGACTCTCTTAGCAGAGATTTGCAATAGAGCAAAACCTTGATACAAAAGGCCATAGAGTAGGACGCTAAATGAAAGGATCTCTAGGATATAGAAACATAAGCCATATAATGAATGATTTGTTGTTCTTAAGGTACTAAGTTATCTCTCATCTCTTTTGCTGTCCCTTGGTTATCTCATATTGTTACAGTATCTTACTTTGTTACCTGATAAATCGGACATATTTGTATTTGGTTATTTGAAATTGGATAGGGAATGGGGGAAAACAAGATGATGGGTGGGGGCGGGGGGGAGGGAAATGAGAACCAAGACATGTGAAAGGGTATCAATGTATGTGAATTAATGCACCTTCTATCTGGCAAATATCATGTAACCCTTCTATTAATTACAATAAAAATATATTAAAAAAAGTGTAGGGCTTTTCATTAGTTCCATTACCTTCATACATCGTAATGTTTTGGTCCTGGTAGGACGATGCTAGTCACGATGCTTGACAACAAAGTCCAGCAAAGGAAGGAAATACCAGCTATTCTTGACTGTTGCAGGCTTTGACTCACCACTTACTAACTACATGATCTAAAGTGTTTCTCAGTTGACTAAGTTGCATTTTACCACCTGTTAAATACACATAACAACCAAATGAGGACATTTGGAATATCTCAGAGTCGCCCTGTAGTAGAACTTGAATATAAAGCTAAGACTGCTTGCTCTAAAGTCTTCATTATTAATGACTGAACTGGGGTAAATCCACACAATGGCATCTCACAGAGTTTAAGAATAAAAACTGCCTTTAAAATGTTTAGGATTGCTTTTGACATATAACAGGTCCTCACTTCTACAGGACTGACACAAATGGGACAGCTAACTATCAGCTTTTCATGATCAATCCTCACACTGAAAATGATGAACACAGCTGAATAAAGCATAATTTTTTTCTAAAACAATAGAGGTAAACAAGATAAGGTCTCCTGTTAATTTTGCCTATGCTAGTCTCAAACAGAAATCTTGTTTCTACTTACTGAGTAGTTGGAATTACAGCAGGCCTAGCTATTCATATTAAAAACAAAAACAAAAAATTAACAATGGCTGCAGGGTAAGGAGAGTGAGAAAGAATATGTGCAATTCCAGTAGAATTATATGAGCTGAGAAATACAATTACTGAAATGAAGACCCTTATGCAAAGATTTGTAGCAAAACTTTTGATATGAAAAGAAATTACTGAGAGATATTATTTTAGGCACAATTAAGCTAATGAAGGTAAGTATTAGATAAAGTAGAAGGAATACTAGTCATGAAGATGAAAAAGGCTGTGGGTGAAGGGAGAGAAGGTAACTGGAGTGTAAGTAGGATCAAAGCATACTATATACATGTATTAAAAATATTATAATAAATCCCATTAAAATGCACAGAAAAGAAGGAAGACATTCTAAGGATTACATTTTAAAAAGGAAAACCATCTCAGGTCCAAGATAGATACTTTTTTTTTTTTGCCATTTCTGGGGCTTGAACTCTGGGCCTGAGACCTGTCCTTGTGCTTTCTCAAGGCTAGCACTCTACCACTTGAGCCACAGCATCACTTCTGGCTTTGTATGTGTGTGTGTGTGTGTGTGTGTGTGTGTGTGTGTGTGTGTGTGTACTGAGGAATCTAACCCAGGACTTGATGCAAACTAGGCAAGCACTCTACCACTAGGCTTCTGGCCCTCAACATATAAATCTTAAAAACAAACCTTATTTTTAAAAATTTATAAACAAAAAAATATATAAGAGCACATGGGTTAGGGAAATTGAGCATCGCTATTCTAAAGTTCTTCTCTACTTGGTCTGAGATGAATGGATCTTAGACTTGAGTAAGTATAATGATTAAACTTTAAAAGTAATTTCTAAAAGATGACAAAAGGGTTGTATAGAAGCGGACAATTCAACTGAGAATGTAATATATCTTAAAAATGCAAAAAAGAAAAAAGAAGTTCATTACTAAAAGATAAATAACCACAGGAAAAAAATGACAAATGGAAAACTAAAGTTATCATGGTAGATTTAACCCTGAATATATAGATATATGTTAAAAATGAAACACTTAATTGATTTTAAACCCTAACAAATATAAGATCTATTGTATAAGAAAAGACAAACTTCTACAATTCACCTAGTAAGGGCTGAATAATTTTAAAGAAAAAATAAATATAACTATGAGAACTAGAAAAGTTCCATAATCATAGAATATTTTATTATACTTAATAGTAATGTTGAATATGTACAGCACAACCATTATTCCTAAAAATATTACCATACATACAACAAGTTAGTGAATAATAAAACTGGGCATGCCTACTTCAAGGAGAACAAAAGAGGGGAAAACCAGAACAGCTGAAGAACCTAGATCATATTAAAAAGATAATTTTTCAGGCACCAATGGTCATGTCTATAATCATAGTACCCAGGAGCCTGAGACCCAGAAGATGGTCATTAAAAACCAGTCCGCATGAAGTTGTCAGACTATCTCTTTAGCTAGCAAAATGACCAATTGGAGGTACATAACTCCAGTGGTAGAATGGAACATCATCCATGAACAAGGAAGCCAAGCTAGAGATAGGCCCTAAATTCAAGCTCCAGTATCCACATCAAAACAAAAAAGATAATTAAACCTGCATTAAAGATAGAATGCTATAATCATACAATGAACTACTATAAGCTATATAACTCATGTTTAACCAAAGGTAAATCATATCATTTCCCAGGATGTTATAATCTGATTAATCCATAAAGTTCAAACCAGACAAAACTAAATTAGACACACATGTGGCAGAACCAAAAGGAAGCAAATACTATATACATATATACATATATATACATATACATATATATATATGTATATATGGTGACATAAGCTAGAAAAGTGTTGCCTACAATGTCACATTTTTAAAAGGATACATTTCATAATTATTTGTTACAAACCGTATATTTACATTCCATGAACTATTGTAAAATTTTCAATGTAATGTTTCCAAATGAAATTAAAAACTGAATTCATCAATCGCATTAGCACGGAGCATCAATCTTTCCAGAAATGAGCACATTTACCACATAATTCTATGTATTTTCTCCAGAAAATGAACAAGTGCATAATTCAAATCAGATTTATGAGCTACTTTTCCAACACTGCTCTATAGTTTTCATGACAGGTAAAATAATCTGTTAGAGTGATCGTATCAAGTTTATAAATCCTTCTAATGCTCCTAATTTCCTAACCTCCTTTTATACTTTAATATATATTCCTTTAGAAAATTACAATGACCACTTTTACAAAGAGAAAAGTTAGGATTAGGTTAGCTCCACTCTTTCTTCTGTCTTCTGCTTCTCCAAGGGATGAGTTGGCATCTTTGATTTCAAAGTGTACGGATAGATGAGTGGTCAGTCATCAAGCCAAGCCAAAGATAAGGCCTCAGAATACCCCACATCTTACTATTCTCACTAAGGCAGCTTAACATTTTCCCTTTGGGGAAAAGAGATAGATATCCTTAAAAGAACCCAGAAAATCACTTATATCTACATTACTTAGGCCAATTGCCCACTCCAAAATATACAGAAAAAATTAAACGTTTATCACTGTACCTACACATACATTCACACATGTGCATAAATAATACATGTAAAATGAATACTGTACTTACCATTTCCATTGATAGACAGATTATGGGTCTTGAAGCTATCCTCAGCACTTTCCAAAGTTAGTGTAGTGTGTGCTAGCAAATTATACTTTGCACCACTGACAGAAAGAAAACATGTTTTAAATATTTTTGTGTGTTTCTTATGAGACAGAATTTTTAAAAAATTCAAAACCAAATAATAAACAACCTGACTTGAAGGACAAAGGACCTGAACAGATATTTCTCTAAAGACACACAAAATGCCAATGAAAACATGCTGAACATCATGCTGAACATCACTAGTCTCTTGAAATTCAAATCAAACCAGAATAAGACATCGTTCACACCCATTAGGATAGCTTTTATTAAAACTAGTAACAAAACAATGAAGAAAAGAAAAAGAGAAAGAGAAATTAAGGAATCTTGGTCAGGATGTAGAGAAACTGGAGCCTTTGTGCACTGCTAACAGGAGTGCAAGATGGTATAAATATTATGGAGAGCAGTATGACCAAAAATTTGAACTTCAATATAACGCATCAATTTTATTTTTCATTATACACTCAACAGAACTGAAAGCAAGGACACGAGCTGTGTGGTTTTATTCATAGTAGTATCATTCACAAGAGCTAAAAAGCAGAAAAAACTCAAAATGTTCATCCAAAATAAATGAATAAACAAAAGGTTATATATTTGAACTATAAACTATTATTCAGTCTTATAAAGGAAGAGAATTTGGATAGAGGCTACAGCATGGATGAAATTTGAAAATACGTTAAATCACAAAAAGTCACATACTATATGTATGATTTCACTCATAATAGATACCTACAATAATCAAACTCATAGAAATGCAAAATGAAACAGTGGTGAGAGGCTCAAAGATGAAAAAATGAGGAATCTAGTGTCTAATGGTACAAAATATCAATTTGGGCAGATAAAAAAGCTCAAAAGATGGTCAGTGATGATAGCTGTAAGAATATACTTACAGGGCCAAGAGTTTGGCCTAGTGGTAAAGTGCTTGCCTAGCATGCATGAAGACCCAGGTTCGATTCCTCGGCACCACATACATAGAAAAAAGCCAGAAATGGTGCTGAGGCTCAAGTGGTAGAGCTCTAGCCTTGAAAAAGTCCAAGGACAGTGCTCAGGCCCTGAGCTCAAGCCCAGGACTGACAAAAACAAACAAACAAACAAACAAACAAAAAAGAATATACTTACAATGTCTTTCCACTGTGTAATAAAAGTTGTTAAAATGTTTTTTTTAAAAAAAGATATTGGGTTGGGAGCGTGGCCTAGTGGTAGAGTACATGCACAAAGACCCAGGTTTTATTCCTCTAAACCACACATACATAGAAAAAAAAAAGCTGGAAATAGTGCTGTGACTCAAAAGGTAGAGCTCTATCCTTGAGAAAGCCCAAGAACAGTGCTCAGGCCCTGAGTTCAAGCTCTAAATGGTAAAAAAAAAGCATGGAGAAAAAAAATTAGGTATTTTCTATGGGTAGGGTATATGCCTCTGTAATCATAGCACTCCATAGGAAGAAGCAGAAGGATTACAAATTTAAGGTTAGCAGGGGATACAAAACAACAAGAACTTGTCTTAGCAAATAAACAAAAAGGTACTATAGGTCACAGATTAATATTCACGGCAAGTTATTAATCAATTTAGCACATTTATCTCTATATTTTGTCAGTAACTTACAAATATTTTTATTCTTTTTTTTCCATATATTTTTATTGTAATTAATAGAAGGGTTAGAATTATATTTACCAGATAGAAGGTGCATTACTTCAGATACATTGATACCCTTTCTCATGTCTTGGTCCCCATTTCCCTCCCCCGGCCCCCACCCCTCATCTTGTTTTCACCGCTCCCTATCAGATTTTAAATAACCAAATACGCATATATCCAATATATCATATAACAAGGTGAAATACTGTAACAATATGAGATAACCAAGGGACAGCAAAAGAGATGAGAGATAACATAGTACATTAAGGACAACAATCACTCCTTATATGGCTTTTGTTTCTATATCCTGGAGGTCCTTTCATTTAGCTCATACTATATGGGCTTATGTATCTAGGTTTTCTTCTATTGTAAATCTCTGCTAGGCGAGCCCAAGGTTGGATGACAAATGAGGGAAACCATTGAGTCTATGTTCCTTTGAGTCTGGCTTACTTCACTTAATATGATTTTTTCTAAGTCTTTCCATTTCCCTACAGTTGATGAGTGGATCAACAAGATGTGGTATTTATACACAATGGAATTCTATGCTGCTATCAGAAAGAACGACGAACAAATATTTTTATTCAGCTAGGTTGAGTAAGCTAGGCTATGGACATTCAGTTGTAAACAAGTTCCAGCATTATATTCTGGTATAGGCATAGCAATATATAAAATATCAGCAATTCCAAGTTGTAATGCATCTCTTTCTATAAAAATATATAAAGGGAGTGAGAAAACTGAGAACGTAGGTTCAGTAGATAAATTAGGGAATGTATTCTGAGGTGGTGACAGTAATGTGGTTAAACTAGATCTAGCCAAACAATGAATATTTCTGCTTCCATGCTAATAAGACGCATGTGCAAAAAGTGGGGTACTTAAAAGAAATCATGACTGGAAGACAATGAGTGAGTCAGAGGCACAGTGCAATGCAAGGTTGGAAATACACATAGAATTAGATCACCTAGGGCTTTATAAGCTTTGGAAGAAGGGTGGTTTAAACCAGTGTAATGGGAAATCAGGATAATTTGATGAGGTAAGAGACAAGATATGACTTGTAATTTCACAGGGTAAGACCTGACAAAGATCTCTCCTTACCTCAAGCCCTGCTTCACTGAACCCTCTCTCAAATAGGCCTCCATGTGACTTATCAACACTTGAGCAAAACATGAACACTGTTTTGAACAGCTCAAGATTGCATCCATAGGAAGATCCTAACCCCTCTTAAGATTATCTGAGAAAACTCACAGCTGCCAAAAGAATTTAATATGTGTTCCTGTCAATACCTGAAGACAGGACTACTGTTCCCCAGTAAATGTGGGAAGGCAACAGCCTGACCCACAGCTGTAAGCACCAGTTGGCAAGCCCAGACTAGATGTATGCCTCCCCTACTTTGTTGGAATCCTTTGTTTTCCAGACTCTGGATCAGCTCATCCCCTCCTCATATTCTCACTTTCCCTTTCTGATCTTATTGGAGCTTTCTTCTTATTACAATAATATACTACTAATTAAATTCTCTCCTTACCATTTTAACTAGTGTCCATCTCTGTTTTTCTTTGAAAAAGTGAATCTCCTTCTGGTTATGTACTTCAAAGATTTGTACTTTCTATACGATGAGAAAATAGAGGACTTCATTACTAATCTCATTTTTCTTTTCAGTCCCCTTTATGATACTTATACCAAAATAGTATGTTTGTCAAAATACATGAAAATTCTGGTGATAAATTTCACATCCTAGCACTGATAAGAACAAAGCAAATTTTTGTTCAATAACAACTGGATTTTCTGTGCTAGTAATCTTATTTTGTGACTTTTTCCTAGTTTGTTATTTTCCAGCACAGTAAAACCTCAAAACATTGGAGTAAGTATATTAACACACATACACACTTTTTCTCTCTTCCTTTCTATCTCCCGTTCACTCTCTCCCCAATACATATACACATGCACACATACACACATTCTGACATTCTAGGGCAGGGAAAAGAGGTGAGAAGAAAGAAAAGATAGAAGAGGAAGAGGAAGAAAGAAAAATTTTAGAGAAAAAATTGATGTCTGATGAAACTTTTATTAATGATGCCATGTTGTTTAACTAACATATTTCAAAAACATGAAAAATTGCCAGATGCTGGTGGCTCATGCCTGTAATCCTAGCTACTCAGGAGGTTGAGATCTGAGGATCACAGTTCAAAGCCAACCCCAAGCATGAAAGTCCATGTAATAATCACCGGAACACTGGAAGTGACGCTATGGCTCAAATGGTAGAGTGCTAGCCTTGTGCTGAAAAAGCTCAGTGACAGCACCAAGGCCCAGAGTTTGAGCCCCACGACTGATCAAATTTAAAAATGAAAATTTCTTTCTAAATCTTTAAAACAGCAATACATGTGCATTTAATAAGCTCCCAATGTCTGCATTTGCTTCTTTAACAAATAAAAGCATGCTTTCAGTATAGAATATTACTCCTTTGGAAAATGACCTTTGGTTTTTAATGCACAGCTATTATACACCTAAGATATAATTTAATATGTAGTGTTTCTGAGTTCAAGTTTAATATGAGTGTTTCTGAGACTTCAAGTTACATTCCGGACAACTGGTTAGAATGTCAAGCTAAAGTTCACCAAGAACCAACACACTTCCATTGATTTTAGAACTAAGAGAAGTCCTAACCTCATAGTATGAGCTGCTCTCCATTATTATCAACTTAACCTGCACATGTATTAAAGAGCCTTTCATAATTAGGTCTTATTTTTCTCAAGTGTCTACATGATGATTGCCCAAAAAGTGGAGAAATTATCAAAGATGGAAAATCAAAGTAATTAAGAATAGCAATTACAGTGCAAGAGCTGATGCTATTATGCACAAAACTACCAATTGCTAGTTACATGAGCTATATGGTTTTCAAGGCTCAATGGTTTAAACATTGTCCCAAAATATTTATTTATAACTACTGTATTATTTTATGGAGGAACTACATTTAAATAAACTAGATGAACATTTTGCACTGATAAAGTATGATTTTCCCATATAAATAATGAGAAATAGATTTCCTATTAGCATTTTAATGTGCAATATGTTTTTAGGAAAAAATATTGGAATGAATACAACTGCCTGCATTTGCCAGTTTAAATGCTTTTTCTTTTTTTGTTGTTAGTGAGACTTGAACTCAGGGCCTTGGTGTTGTCCCTGAGCTTTTTCACTCAAGGCTACTGCTCTACCACTATCAACCACAGTGCTGTTTGCCAGTGTGCCAACACACTCTGAGGAAGAAGAACAAATAAAATATATATATATATGTATATGTATATATGTGTGTATATATATATATATATATGGTCTAAGACAATAAAGTGTGGTAAGTAGATTAAAGTGATGAGTGTTATCACATGGGCAAGGAAAGTAATATTTGTGCAGAGATTTAAATTAAGAAATTAGCCATGACAACAACAGAGGGAAAACCATTTTAGGAAAAGGACAGTAAGTATAAAGGCAACATGAACACATGCTTGGTATGCTAGGTATGCTCGATAAATGATAAGGAGTCTAATGTGGCTGGAGTACAGTAAGGGAGATGGGAGATAGTAAAAAGGCAAACAAGCAAATAGGGAACAGACAGTGCACACAGCAATCTCTGTAGGGTATAAGAAAACACTAGCTGGGCGCATTAGCTCACACCTGTAATCTTAGCTACTCAGGAGCTGAGATCTGAGGATAGTTGATGAGATTCTTATCTCCAATTACCTACTAGAAAACTGGAAGTGGCATTGTGGCTCAAGGAGTAGGGTGGTAGTCTTGAGCTGAAGAGCTCAGGTACAATGTCTAAGCCCCGAGTTCAAGCAGCACAACAGATAAAGAAAACACTAGACTTTATTCAAAATAAGATGTGAAGCAAATGGGATATGTTTTTGACAGAGGATATAGTACAATCAGATTTGAATGAAATTCAAGCAATCCCCTGGCTATTCTGTGAAGCACAGATCACAGGGATAAAACAAAAATGGAGACATCAACTAAGGAGCTACTGCACTGGGTCAGACAAGAGCTGATATAGGCCTGGAATAGGGTGTTGATAAGTGGTTCTTGATATATTCTCAAAGTTGACTTACTGTGAAAACTGTCTATGAAAAAAAGTGTCAAGAACATATCCAAAGCTTTTGGTCATAACAACTAGGAAAATGGAAGTTTTATTAATTAAAATGAGGCAGACTGAAAGAGGAATAGATAGGAGGGAATAGGTTAGAGAAAAGTAAGTTTGACTGTTTTAGATACCCAGATGTATCATTGGGTGGTCTTACTGTTTGAGACATGTAAATGTGGTACATGTGGGTACATGAGTCTGGAGACAAGAGGAATATCTATTGTGGATACAAATGTGGGAGTTACCAGTGTGTAGATGAAACAATGCAAGTTACAAAGTTAAATGATGTCTAACAACCAACTACATCATTTCACATTGAGCTTTCTCTTCAGAAATGAACAACGGTGAAGAATAGTCACCTAGGTAGAAGTATCATCCAAGTGAAGCCTTAGAAGCCAGTTTTTAAAAAGCCACCTCACATAGATCTGGGAGCGTAGCCTAGTGGTAGAGTGCTCACCTAGCATGCACAAAGCCATGGGTTTGATTTACCACATACTCAGAAAAAGCCAGAAGTGGCTTGCCTTGAGCAAGAAGTGTCCAAGGACAGTGTCCAGCCCCGAGTTCAAACGCTAGGATTGGCAAAAAAAAAAAAAAGGAACTTCACAGAGTGATCAGTTGTGCTATCTGAATGGGACAGAAGGAATAACACCAAAAACTGATCACTGGATATGGCAACATACAAGCCAATATTGACCTTGTTCAATGGAATCTCTGTAGGATGGGATGGAAGAAACATAGCCAAGGAAATAGCCTGAGAAAATGGAAGACGAGAAAGTAAAGATAGGAATTTTAAGGAAAAAAAAACCCCTCTGTTTCTAAAATGCATATTTATGAAAGGGGAAGTACTTCTGCATGTTTGTAAACTGGTGGGATAATGCAATGGTAGGAAGCTATCTCTGAATAACTGAAAGGATGGGATCTAGTGCACAAGAAGATGTGCAAAGCCAGTTCAAAGAGAAGGAAATGGTCATACAGATGCAAATAAATTGGTGGACTTGGTAAAAGGAGAATATTTAAATTCTCTACTAATTATTTCAAGAATGTTAATATATTAAACAAAGCCATCAACTAATTTAAAATGTTGTTTGGGGGCTTTTTTAAACTCAGTATATGTTTTCATCAAGTAACAAAGATCACATTCAATTTATCAGTTCTCACTGGTAAAATTTTAAAAACTTTAGTGTTTATACAATGAAGAATAATGTACTAATAAGTTATCTAAGAAGATTAAATGGTTGATTTAATGATTTGAAGTACCGAGAACATTTAATTAAAGAAATTTCAGTAAGCTAAATTTCACAAATAAAATGAATAAATGAGTCACATTAGAGAACATGCTAAAAATTACCAAAAATGTTCACTCTCTTCTTTCAGATCCAACAATACTTTATGATGATATTCCAAGTTACTTCATTTTTAAACCATGACTAATTATAACGTTATTGTTTCCAAAACCAACAATGACTTCACTTTTAAAACATTCTTGTCAGGATAACATTTTCTTTTTAAAACATTGTACTCATTCCTTTTAGCCAACCCTAATATTGAGTCCTCAAAAGTTAAATCAGCTACATTTTTTGTATCAAATAGTCTAACTGTTATAACATTGAAGTGAGGGGAAATTATATGGAAAAATAAATGACTATTTAAGTAGTAGTATGAAAGAATGCACTCTTGTCAAGAAACATAGCTGTATTTGGTTACATGCCACATTAGTAAGGAATATAGATGCTATTTTATATTTATGCATTTTTAAAGACTAATATCTGTAGTTTAAATCTTACTGTGTAAAATCTTTTGTAAGTATTTAGATTACTACTAAAAAATAGAATTAATCAATTTATGCACAGATTTATAATGTTTTTATCATGGTATTAAAGGGAGTATTAGGTAAATGCATTTGGGAGCAATGAGTAAAACTGGATAAATTCTGAATTTAAGCCAAAAGCTGAATAGAAAGCTGGAATTAAAAGAACATGATTTGCTGAAATGTTATAAAAGGGTAATGGGCTAGATTAAAATATGGAAAATTATAAAAGACCCGATTCCTCAAAAACTAATCACAAGAAAAAAGTACAAACAAACATAAAAGATTAAAACAAAGCACTCTTTGTTTAAATGTAATGCTAGAGACATTGCTTAGAATGATTTAAACGAATCACAACAGGGTTTTCAAAGTTGTAGCAACCTAAATATAGTCTAGACATAAGATATATTAAGATCTTCCTTTTCATTTTCACAGTACAAAAATGAAGGGTTTTAAAAAGTTATTAAAATGTTAAATCGATGAAAATGAAGCATGGCATACATGTAGAAACTCAGTAAACAGTTACTACTATAGCAAAAACTTTGGCATACACACTGATCTTTTTCAAGAAAAACATTTCTTTTTTCTGGTAGATACTAGAATTATGAGAATTCTCTATCATCTGACTTTCTGTCTCCAAAGGGAGATATTAAAGATAACTGTGAAAATATTCAGACAAATAAGGGTTTTTTCCCTGCATATTTTCCCCTATTTGAAGTATAAACATCTACTAGTCATATAAAACTTTGAAGTATCACCAACATTTTATTAAGTTGACATAGATACTGTATTAGAAAACTTACGGAACAGTAGAGCTGAGGAACAAACTTGCTTCATGGTTCTCATCTTGAAACACAGAATGTATTTTCTTTCCTGTCGCTTTGCTTATGGATGTCTTAAGTTTCTTGGCTAGCTTTTTTGGTGTATTGGTTATGGAAGATTCTTGTGCACAGCAACTATATACTTCTACCTTGATCTGAAAGTCTGGCCCAGCTTCATGACTAAAAAGACATGAGCGATGTTAGAAATTTAAGTCAGTAGAAAATAAAATGACAACATTCTTTGATGTTTTCAGAACATACAAAACAGCCTTTAAGATATTCAAAATGGAATAGAAGTTCCTTGTGTTTATTTAGTATAAAAGAGGCCTACAGATTGCTACAGATTTTACCCTAGATTCTACACTAAGGCAATCTTAAGTCAATCCAGTACACGGGCATATTATTAAAGAGAAAGAACTGAGTGCCCTGGTCACTTTGTGGCCAATATTAGGTTTTCAGTTCTTTGGTGACACTGTTCTTCAGGTATTCACATTATGCGTATAATTTCCTGAAAAGCTATTCTTTCAAAATCAAATCTGCTGAATATTTAATTTTCTTCATATCCACTTACAGCCCATTTACCATTGTGCATGCCCACCACATTTTTGTACCTAATAACTATAAACTATGTAACTATGTATGGTCTTATAGAAAGCATGAACTACTTGGGGGCAGGCACTAACATGTTTTCTGTATCAATGTAGCACTGTATCTAGAACAAGGGGATGGTTGATAAGCATCTATTAAGCCTATATACAGAAATTATATAATTTTAGTTAATGCTAACATTGACAATCTGTTTTCAGATGTAATGAACTATCTTTCGTATAAAAGACTGGTAGGGTTACTAATGATAAAATACACTATGGACTGTATCTATCTGTAGCAGATGTTGTCTGCAGATGGAAAATCTGTCAGCCTAAGAGACTTGAAATTCAACATAGACTTTACGAAATTTAATAGATTATCTATAGTTTGGATAAATCCAAAGAATAGCCTCAAATGTTTTTAATGGTTTATTATTTGGCAACTTAAAAATATAATATTCCTGGTAATGACTAACAAATGTCAATATTTAGAGGAAAAAAGAGAGATTAATACACATTGAATACTTATAAAAAACAATCATCATAACAAAAACCACATTTTTACCACTTAGAACATTTGTCAGCAGTTATTTTTAGGACAATTTAAAATATTTACAGAATTTTTTTATAAAACAATAAATCATGTGCTTTCTTCCCAAATGATTTGCATTGTCCATTTCCTGGGGAGCAAAAGTCTGAATTTTGTCTTTGCAGAAATGTGTTATAAATGATAAAATGATAAAATGATGTGAGGAAAAGAGTCCATTAGCAGAAAAATTTAATTATTAATAGTTGGTAATGGAAACAAATCTACTTAGATAATAGAGTAAATTTTTAGCTTGAATTACATAAGCATTTTGGAATTATTATTATGTTTTTTTTTGTGGAGAAGAGAACCCTAAATAAATGCCTAGAGTTTAATAGTGGTTGTAAGAAGGCCTGTATTACTGCTAATAATCCAGAACAATATATTTTATTTTTTCAGCACTACACAATTGCTATGGGATGCCACAAAATATGGTTTTCTAGAATATTTTCAGGGTTATATGAATAGCGAAACGCGTCCTCTGAAATCACAACTGCAAATCCATTACAGAAAACAGCAAAAACCAATGTATATTGATTTTATCTTAACAGTTCAGCAGCTATTAACATTTAGATATGAAGATAGTGTCTTTGAAAGTCTAAAATAAACACAAATCCCATGCTGGCATAGGCCAATAGAACCTTTGAAAAAGATCAGGAGAAACTTATGTTAGTTAAAAATGATTTCTATTGCTACCTGAGGAGTTCTTTCTGGTTCTGCATTATGACCACAATAAAATGAGCCTGTAAAAGAGCAGGGGCAATAAAAACAGCTCCAAGGGGTGTCCTTTTTTCTTTTTTCTTTTTATTGCTGTAGAGTATATGAACGAAGTACACCATAAGAAAAAGCATACTCTACAAATTTATTAAAGTACTTTTCTTATGATGCTTCAAGACTATTTTAGAAATAAAACTTTTACTATTTTATTGTATCTATAACTGAATCAGAAGAATCTGTTTTGTACCCAAATTCACTCCATATAAACAAATTGAAATTATACTTTATTTAGAACTTAGTTGGTAACAGAACCATAATATTCATTTAATTTTTTTCAAATTTTTATTAGACCAAATAGGTATAATATTTACTAATATTAATTATAAGGTTTCCCTTTTAATCAAAAAATCGCAAATGAAGTCAATGATCCAACATTTAAGCCCTAAGAACCTAAAGACATAATATTTAGGCTTTTAAAAATGTAGAACTTTAGGTTATTTACATTCTCTGAAGATTCTTTAATACTTACAATATGGTTATGTTTTCAAAACATATATCTGTGATTGTTTTATCCACGATAATCATGTCAGTATCAAAAACTTCAGTTTCCATTTTGAATAAACAAAAAATAGCGTATCGTGGTGATCCTAGAGAATAAACACAACATTTTAGGCAATAACACATACCATCAATCATGTTCCTGTTACGTTAAAATTACCCTAACAGAGAAAAATCATAGCTTAAATGTTCATTAATTGATTGCTACATTCATATATTGCATATTTGACCACTTTCAGTGGCTTTTCCTGAAGTACACAGAAATAATTGTCCCACCTACAACCTACCTTTAACCCAGAAGTATCAAAATAAAGTTCAGTACGCAGCACTCAGCACCCCAAGAGAATCCCCAAAGTTGTAGGATTTATTACTCAAAATCAATTTAAGCCTTAACAATCAAGTTATTACATATATTTTAGAAATATAATGTTTAATACATTCTCAAGTTTATTTGAGAAAAAGATGGTTTTTATTAGAAGTTTAAGAGTAGGCAGATTAACAACAGTAAAATATTTTCCACCACACTAAAAGCAAGAAGGAAACCACACACAAATACACACACATACCCCAGTAAAAAATAGACACACAGACAAAAAAAACACACAGACAAAAAAAATAGCTTCTAGGCCTTTTAATTTGATGACATTTTAAGAATATTAGGTGATGTTTTAAAAAATATTAGGTGATTAAAGAGCTTCATTTTCCCATTATTACAAAAACATACTTTCTATAGTAATCAGAAAGATTTACTTAATTTCCACATGCATTCCTTTGTAAAGTAAATTATATTTTCTAATTGAATAATAAACACTAACCTAATTTTAAATTCTTCATATAAAACTAATTATGTTCAATATGGTTCAGTTTTAACGTAGGAAGAACAAAGGCTATCACAAAAGACAAGAAAGATAAAGGATTATCATATTTTTCTGGTTTGCCTCTAACAGCTAGAAATCATTTGAGGTTAATTTCCATGACCTAAGCAATACATAGATTTGTGAAGACTAATAAAACCATAAAATGGTGAAGGAAAAAATAATCAGATCAAACTCAAAATTGTTCTTCATTACATCCTGTTAAATAATCTGAAGTCACAAAATAAGGCAGAAAAAGACCTCCCAGATTCTGGCAAGCAGAAAAAAATGCTGCCTTTGCTCCTGAAGCTTTTTCTTTTGTTCCATTATTTCCTCCAATCTCCCTACTCTGAGCCCATTCATTACTTGCTCCGGTTCCTATCAACAACAGGAAAGTACACTTGGAATGCATTATCTTAATCAGTATCAAGGAATCTAATGTGTTTATATACAAACTCAAAAATACAACAGATCCATGTGATTCTGCTTATTCTGCCAAATACATCAACTGATTTCAGTGTGGAAAATTTTTTATCATTAGCAACAAAAAAATTACTATGTACCATAAAAAGCAGTGAAATTACAAATCAAAATTGCAATACCTTCTTTATAGCTGAAGTGATCAGAGTCTTTCCACATAAGTGGTATTCGTATATCTGAAAAAGGGGGAAAATGACAAGCAATTATTTTGGTAAGCTTGATTTCAAACATTACATGAAGTATTGAGTTATTTAATAAATTTTTGGCTATCAAAGCCAAAGTGAAGTGTATTATTTAACAGTGCAGTTTCTAGTTACTGCTTATGTTTTATATTTTTTGTTCTTTTTTTTGCCAATCCTGGGGCTTGAACTCAGGAGAACTGTCCCTGAGCTTCTTTTGTTCACGGGTAGCACTCTACCACTTGAGCTACAGAGACATTTCTTGTTTTTACATGTGGTACTGAGGAATCAAACCAAGGGCTTCTTGCATGCAAGGTAAGCCCTCTACCACTCAGCCACATCACCAGCCTGATTTGTATTTTTAAAAATTATTTAATATGTGAAATTTGGGGGTATGTGAGGTAAAATATAAACATTCTTTTTGTAAAAACAATTACTCTATTCCAAATATACACCTTCACTTTCTCACTGATTTATATGATCTTAATCATATACTGTAGAGTAAATGGTCCTTGACTACAACTCTTATGTATTCAATCAAATAATTTACTACTGTATATCTGAATATCAACATCATACTTGTCTTAATCTCGATAGGCAGGCACTCTACTGCTGAACTATGCTTGTAGTCATTTTTTGTAGTGTGTGTGTGTGTGTGTGTGTGTGTGTGTGTGTGTGTGTGTATCCATCCTGGAGCCTGAACTAAGGACCTGGGTTCTGTCCCTGAGCTTTTTTGCTCAAGGCCAATGATTACTACTTGGGCCATAGCTTTTGAGGATTAATTGAAGACAAAGGCTTTAGGAATTGTCCTATTCAGGCTGGCTTTGAACCATGATTCTCAGATTTCAGCCTCTTGAGTAGCTAGGATTACCACATAAGCCATTAGTATAAAATGGGCATTTTGTACTGCTTATTTCTGAGATAGGCCCTCACTTTTGCCCCGGTGCATACCTGGAGTGTAATCAACCTATTCCAGGTCTTCCTGTCATAGATGACACATATGCGCCACAACACCTAGCTGCTTTATTTTCCTTTGAGTTAGAGACCCACTAACCTTTTATGCCTGGTGCAGCCTAGAACCCCAGTCCTTTCAACCTCACCCTCCCATGTAGCTACAATGACAGGTACACACCACTGTGTCCTACCATTGGTTGAGTAAGGATCTTGCATCTCTGCCTAGGGCAGCTTCGAACTTCATTTCCTTCAATCTCAGCCTCCTAAGTAACTAGGATTACAGGCATGAACCACTAGCACCTGATTTGCAAACTAATACTTAATATTTTCTTTCTTTTATTGCCAGTCATGGGCCTTAAATTCAGGGCCTAAGCACTGTCCTTTCTCAAGGACTGGGCTAGCCTCTCTTAAGGATAGCACTCTATTAATTGAGCCACAGCATCACTTCGAGCTTTTCCTGTAATATATGATTACCAAAGAATTGAACTCAGGGCTTCATGCAGGCTAGGCAAGCACGCTACCACTAGGCACACTCCCAGCCCCTAATATTTCCTTTAATGGAGTAGCACAATATGTTGACCTTTACTTTTATTTTTTCCAGTAAAACATTTTTTGGGGACAAAAACATGAGAAGGGATCTCAATGTGCAAAACGTAATGCACCCATTACCTGGCAAATGTAACTGTATCCTCTCAATACATTACCCCAGCAATTAAAAAAACACATTTCTTTTTCAGTGCTGAAGATTATGGATCCATGCTAGGTCAAAGCATGCAGCTAATATAAAGATAATCTAAGGCATTTAATGTTTTGTTGGTATCTCAAAGGTTTGTTTCCATTGTATCTGCTAGTTATTGGCTTTGAAATATTACCACTTTTTATATATTTATCTTAAATACAGCCTTTTTTACTCAATTCTTTATTAAGTCAAATAGTGTTTCAGTAAATTCCCTTAGGCTTTACAGTCTGCAATCCAATTATCCTCAAATAGGATTCAATTTGTCTATTCATTTTCAATAATTTCATCTATTATTTTTGCCAGCATTTCCAAAAGTGTTAAATTATATTGACATAATAGACATTGTTATTTTGTTTTTTGTTTTAATGGGGAATGCCTTTATTGTTTTAAAATTATTACTCGGCTGATGGCCTGTTCACTTCTTCTTGCTTGACCACAGTTGCTGACTCATTCCATTTCACAACTGTTTTTGTTCACAGCTGTTCTTGCTCTACTGGGATGGCATTAACTATTTACTCTATCCTGGAAGGAACATGGACCCCACTTCCTTAGATGTAGACCCCTAATTTATGGGTCTATCTTACATTTTTCCATGCCTAGTGATGTCATTGCCCCAAGAGGAAAAGGTGAATATTTCTTATCTACTCCCCAGAATATCACAGACTCTTTCGATAGCCGAGGATAGGAAACCCAAATCAACTTCAAATTGTTGACTCAATGTTTACAGCTGTCTTACCTTTCTTTGTGTTTTCTCATGTCTTCATAGACATTTAATGGGAAACTAAGTGAGCTGTATAAGAAGCCTTCATGCGGTCCTTAAAGACTAGCTATCACTCTCAAAAGTGAAAAGGTTTGAGGTACATGGTTAAATAATTTGTTTAGTCATTTCATTAGTAGTCAGTGAAAAAGACAAGATAATTTCTGTGGGAAACTTTGTATTTATGAAGATCTGATCAGTCAAGAAGGGAAGCTGGAAATGGAAAATCCATGTCTCTCCTGGCTATTGTAATCTTCCAAACATTATAAAGCTTCGTTACAAATGTTTTTCATAAATAAAAGCTACATTTTCATTCCAATGTCAAAAAATAATTTATAAAAATGAATTCATTTCTTAACTTTCTTTGTTTCTATAAATATGCAGATAAGATATAATTAAGTCTAGGCAAAGATTAAAAGAAATAGTGTATGTATCCTATCTTTGGAGTTTCAGTTCCTTAAATTAAAATTATCTTTTGGAAAGAAGGAACACATGCATAAACAAGTTTAATAAGTTATATGTATTTCGAGTCATCAAGTTTTCTTTTACTTTAAATGTTTTACATAAATCTTCTAAATGTACAATTAATTCTAATGTGTTGTAGCAATACATAAGCTATTGTGAATGTCAACAGATGGTGACTCTCTTGGAATTTGGGTCTTCACTAGCAAGTTCACCCATCTTAGCTATATATTTAGTAGTGCTATATTAGAAACAAGAAAAGGAGAATCTTGTTCAAGTATTAGTACAAAATCTTTCTTAATGATCTATATTAATGTAAAAATGTACTTAAATATAATAAACAAGTAAATTAGTATGTTTGGCAGCAAGGAGATGCAGGGTGATATGAAATATATTGTATGTCAATTAATTACAAAGATGAAAACGTTAATATAAATACCTGTAAAATTGGAAATAGATTTTATATATTTCCATTAATTTTCTCAAGTACTTTTTTGCTTAGCTGAAGGCAAGTTCTTTCATTTTGGCTAATGATCTCCTAAACAAAGATTTATCCTTTCTGTATGAGAATTGTTGTTTAGTCATAAAATAGTGGTGAACTGGAAATGGAAAATAGTGCTTGAGTGACCAGATCTAAAAACAGCAACAGACTCTGTAATACAAGACTTTTGGACAATAAAATAAAGTAGTTGTAACTTAAAGGCTGATGAAGATATAAACTGTTGTTTCCAAAATGTATTGATATAATATTTGTAAAAGTGCATTATTATAATAGTATACACACAACTCGACTGTGTATTTACTTCAATCCAAACCATTGTCTTTAGCTCCCTTAACACTTTGGAGAAACTGAGACTACACAGCATAAGTGCCATCTAGTGGTAAAGGATCTTCTTAACTGTGCTAGTAATTCTGAGAAAGGACAGATTTATATTTGGAATGGTGGGTTTATTAACAAACAAAACAGATACTGGAGAAAATATATTTCTTTCACAAGCTAATTAGGTATCTGAAATATAGGGTGCATTTACAGGAAAAGGAGAAAAATATGTGTCTCAAATAAATGGCTTCTGCAAAGGAATAATGAAACAGGCCTAGAAAAAGAATTGGTTCAAAATGGAAAACTAAGGAGAAGTCTGGCCTTTATCTTAAAAGCAATGAAGAACAGTGGACATCCAGCGATACTCACTTGCAGTCACTCGGTGCCAAGTACTGTGCTAAATTTTGGGCATAAAGTGATAGAATAAACATGGGTCCAAGCTCACAGAATTTAGTTTAGATACTATTTTTTTTAGAAAAGAAGTAGAGTGAAGCTTGGATAACATGGGTTTGTAGCCCAGCTCTGGCACATAAAACAAGTCTTTTAACTACCAAGATGTAGAAAGTGAGAAAAATGATCTATTTCACACAGTTGCATTGAGGAGAAAACAATATATGTGTAATGCATGAAATGCTTTTCTCAGAATATAAAATTCTATACAAATATAGAGCATAATTATAAAAATACTTATAATGAATATTCTGATTTTTAAAAAGCATGAAAGATAAAGAGACTGGAAGTATAAAAATAAACCAAACTTCATCAATTCCAGTTATTTTATATACTCAATTCAGAAAATGAAATGATTCATTTGTTCACACCTGATATGGCAACTTTTCCTTTGCATGGTGTTCGTTCTTTATTTTCAAAATTCACATCACTGTAAAAAGAAACACAAACAAAACCACTTAGAAACAAAAAGGTGCTGTGTGTGTGTGTGTGTGTGTGTGTGTGTGTGTGTGTGTGTGTGTGTGTGTGTGTGTGTTGGCATACATATGCACATGCACATGCACTAGTGTTGGTGCTTGATCTCAGGGCCCCCGTGGTTTTCCCTTAGTTTCTTCCCTGAAGACTGATGCTTAATCACTTAAGCCACAGCTCCACTTCCGGCTTTTGTTGGTTAAGTGCAGATAGAGTCTCACAGACTTTCCTGTTGGACTGGCTTCAAACCATGATCCTCAGATCTCAGCCTCCTGAGTAGCTAGGATTACAGGTATGAGTCATCGCACCTGTTAATATCTTTTCTAACAAGCAATTGTTTCAAATCTTTCATCAATGTCTGAACATTAATATAACCATATAAATAATAAAACTATTAATATAAAGTATTTGTCTCCAAGGTATTTACTAAACAGCTAGCTAGCTAGGTTTGGGAGCAATTCTCTTTCATTTTTGATAAAATTTGTATTCCCTGATGATGTGTACTAGTTACTTACAATACTAGTCTTCATTACATTTATAAGTGAAATGTATCATATATGCCCAGGTTCCTGAAAGTGTTATATCTTGGATCATTGTTCATAAATTTCTAGATAATTAGATACAATGACCCGAAAAAGTTAATGCATATCCAAAACATATATTATGGTGTCCAAAAGCAACTTATCCTTACAAAATCTTAAATATATAAAAATTATTCTGATGAAATTATTCTAAAAAACTTATCAGCTGCCAAACCAACTAAGTAATGTGGGAAAGTGAAGCTAAAACAAAGAAAGGAAAATATTACTATAACAACAGAAAAAAGTTTTCAGATAAATTCTGGAGCTATATGACACTTCCAAATCTGATTTTAGGACATAAATATATTGTTATAAAATACTTCTAAAATAGATCAAAAGAATTTATCATTCTTGAATATTTCCCCAATATCCTGTTTCTTAGTAATTTGCATTTGCGATTAACATTCCATTTCTAAAGCAAGTTTCCAAAGCAAACTCATTGAATTTTTACCAGCTCTGTAATTTTTATCCTTATTCAATTTAATTAGCTAATGAACTGCTAGCTAATTTAATTAGGAAAATCAAATATGAGGTAAGATGGAAATTTTCCATTTGAGTACTGTTTGATTCTAATAGCTTGTAGAGAAAGACTTCCTCGAGAAAGACTGCATGACAGTTATAAGTGGGAAGTTATCTAACTAAATTTTCAGAAAAACCATTTCATTTTTTTCTATAGCCTTGTTAAAAAAAGCCTACCTACACATTCATTATCATGCATCCAAATTTACAAAGAAAATATATAATCTGTATTACCTTCTAACTGGATTAAACAAAAGTAACACAAGTGAAGTATGTTCCAAATGAGCTAAAAATAATTGACTGACATGCTGACAACCTTACATGGGACATGTACATGTTATATACAGAATCACATTCTAGCTATGACTTAAATAATATAATAGATTTAAAGTTATATTATTTCAGGTTCTATCTAATGACTTTATGTTCATGTCTGATATTTGGAAAATTCACTCAGTGACAAATATAAGTGCTCATCATTTATTTCAAATGTTTCATTCAAGCATCAGTTCAGGGGTAAAGTTCAACATTAAAGTTTACTTTTTCAAGTTGGTACAAGAAATGCTGTATAAATATAGTGGGTTGGCATTTGTAAGGAATATCTTTAAAAATACCATCTATGTAAGCAAGTATTATGTCAGTTTAGATTTTCAAAGAAGCTTTAAGATGGTGGATAACATTATAGGTCTAGATTATGTTAAAGCTGAGATCCACTGAGCATTATTAAATTGGATTAAATGTCAGGCTTTTGCAGGCAAGTTAAATTCTAAAATATCCAAACCACCAAAACCAAATTTGCCAAATATTTACTGAAAGAAAATTTCCCCTCTTCAGTCTTCTCTACTATCTGGAAGAGTACCACTTTTGTAATCAAATTATGTGCAATGGCATTTCCAGGGCCAGCCAGCAAACATATTACATGTATACAAATGTTATCAAGCTGTAATATAAATCCAGTTAACCATATAATGTTACAGTATAATTAAGTCTGTTTTTTAAACAAAAATAAAAATTCAGCCTTATTTTATTATGCATGAATTATTTTCAACTCAACTCCTCAAACTGTTATTTAGGGTGCAAAACTGTGATATTTTCTAATTAATCCAAATTGACATCCATTATCTGCTTAATAATGTGCTACTGTAGCTAATAGTTTGCTACAGTTAAATAACCACTTGTTTGAAAATCTGCAATATTCATGTCAATTCTGAATGCTACAATTAAAGCCAACCCAAAGAAAAAGCAAATAACAACAAAATTACTGAAGTAGTACACAGCAAAATAATAGTGTACCTTATTCATATGAATATAGTATAGAACATTATTTTGGGGAGACCCATAAATGCTAATTTAAGAAATTAAAATACAGATGACAAACATAACTCTATTACTCAAATTTCTGCTTGTAGGTAAACAAAATGACCAATAGAGGGTGCCAACTTGCCACTTTGTTCCTCAAAATCTGTATTAAAATCTTCTGAGTATACCAATCCCTAATGATATTGCTCTATATGTAGAAGTTTAAGATATAATTTCTTTACTAAAATTAACAAGCTATAATGAAAAATAGCACAATGTTGAAAGTTTTGCACATTTTCTTAATGAAATACTAATAAGATTCTAAGTTGTATTCCATTATTTGATAATAGGTTATAAAATCTTTCACCTTTCATGCTAATAACTAAAAACTAAATATTCAGAAATGCCGAGTATGAAGGTAGGCACTGGTGGATTACACCTGTAATCCTTACTACTCAGGAGGCTGAACTCTTGAGAATTGTCAGCCTGAAAAAAAAGTTCATGAGACTACTATCTACAACAAAACACCAAAAAAATTGTAAGTGGCACTGTAGCTCAAAATAGTAGAATGCTAGCCTTGAGCAAAAAAGACCTCAGGGACAGTGCCCAAGCCCTAAATTCAAGCCCCACTGCCAACAAGAAAGGGGCAGGCAGAAGAAATGCTTAGCATGAAATTCTAAGCCATCCTAAAACTATGTGGTATAAAATTAATAGTTGCATAAATAGCAAATTCTAGTCTAAATATGACATAATAAGCTCTTTTCAACATACACCCAGCTACTTAAAATTTTAAGACATAAAATTAGTGATGACTTTATAAGTATGTTTCATTATAAAACTACTTAAAATATAAAACATTTAACTTCCAATCTATACGTCTTCTTTTTCTTCTTTTAATTTATAAAGTAATAAACTAGGAAACTGTAACATAAGAAATACGTTGTAATCACATAAAACTTGCAAAGTTATTTTGGCACTATTAAAAAATCATAATTTTGTTGAATGATACATAATTAAGTTCTATAAATGACTGTAATTAACATTATTTTTACAAAGCCAAATAAAGCATTTCAGAATTCAAATCAACAAGAGGAAGATGAATGGATGATACTGCTAAAATGAGAGGCTTCGGAGTACAGGGAATTTTTGGTGGGGAGGAGGCTATATTTACATTCATTGCTATTCAACAAGTGTCTGGTCTACAGTACAGAAAATTTCAAAGCATTCAGTGTGCATTTAGGAGCTGTTGAGTGTGAAATGAAATAAGGATATGGTCATTTTGGTGGAGCTACAGTTGATATGGACTCAAGCCTTATTCATGTTTCAATTTTACTTCTCAATTACTGTTAATGAGTTAGTCTTAATCTGTTAGAAATAAACAGGCTTATTTGAAAAGTGGACAAAATATCTCACAGAGGCTGAGTGATTAATACTTTAATGTACTCTTATTTTTTAAGATGCTACTTCTTTAACATTAAATAGAATAGGCACTAACCTATTTGCTAAGGTGATGAAAGTATGACTTGCCAATTCTTGAAAAATTCTGGTAACTATCTATACCAAATAATCTTTATACCTCCTTCATAAAGTCTTCAGATCAATAAGGAAAGTAAAATCTTCTCCTGCTCAAATCAAGAACATAAGTAGAAATACACAGGACTAACATGTACATGTAAATCAAGACACTCGTATCAGAAGCCATAAAGGCCAGCTCCTACAGCTCTTCCCCAAGTAAGGAGTAGCCATTAGTCTACATTCCACTATCTAGAAGAGGAGACAATGGCTATGAAACCTGGTGGAGGATAAACTCCAGCTCTGAGGAAGTTGAAAATAACCCTGGTTCAAGAGTTCACATAGCCAAGGAGAGACAACTGGGGTGGGGGGGCAGTGTCCTTTGAAGGGCTGCTGTGAAAACAATAAATAAAATTAAAGAAGATAGTCAAAGTAAAAACATCTCAGTAAACAAAATAATTTCAAGGGCTCATCCATCATGTCATGATCATCGTCACAGGATCACCAACTCCATCCTAATCAAAATCAGAATTGGGCAGCTTGGGGATGTTATCCTGAGGTTAGAAGAAGACAGGCTAAATATTCCTTTCTCTCCCCATCTTCACAAACTTTATATGTATATAAAACATGCATTTTAAAAATGAAAACAATAATAATTTCAAGCATCAGAAAAGTAATCAACTAGCATCCCAAAACAGCAATTAAAGATATAGTTCACTGGAAGTGGAGTTGTGGCTTAAGTAGTAGAGAGCTATCCTCAAGTGCAAAGGCTAAGGAACAGTGTCCAGGCCCTGAGTTCAAGCTTCAGTAAAGGCCTCCAAAAGAAAAATGATACATTTACTATTGTAAAAATAGAAAACAAAGCAAGTGGGGGAAGGGGTAACTTTGTCCAAAAAAAAATGTACTCCTTTCATGATTTATGTACATTAAAGTAACCTGTATATCAGCTTTACATTAACTTCCAAAAAAACATTAAGAGAAAATAAAAAACACAAACTGAGCTAAGAAACCAAGTAAGTGCATCTAGCAAATCTCTTGGCTGGGAAAAAAACCCACACATTTCATTTGGATAAAAAGACCCCACTATCCACGGAAAGCTACTACATATTGAAATAAAACAAAGTTCTTCAATACACACACACATATATATATATATATATACATAAACAAAATGAAGAAAAAAACTTAAACAATAGTCCAAAATGAATTAAGAATAGTTCAGTAAGTTAAAGAAACAAACATAATACTTCATATAAGTAAAGGATAAACAAAATACAGATATGCAAAAAAAAAGAATAAGAAAAGAAACTGAAAAAATAAAAAGTCATGCCTAGCCAGGTTCTGGTGGCTCGTATCTAAAATCTTAGCTCCCTAGGAAGCTGAGATCTGAGGATCACCTTCCAAAGCCAGCCAAGGGCAAGAAATCCTGTCTCCAATTAACCACCAGAAAACCAGAAGTGATACTGTGGCTCAAAGGGGTAGAGCACTTCTTTCAAGGATAAGGCCCAGGCCTTGAGCTCAAGCTAAATAACCAAAATAATAATAATAATAATAATGTTCAGTAATTAACATTAAAATATAAGATGTCATCTGTATCTCTTACAGGTGATCATACCTTTAATCACAATCACTTGAAAGGTGAAGATTGAGAGAATTTGTTTGATGCAAGATTAGATAAAGTTCATGAGACACTGTCTTAACCAACACACCTGATATGGGGATGATACATCCATAATTCAAGCTAGAAGGAGACACAGATAGAAGGACTTTAGTCCAGGCCAACCCCTGAGAAAAATGCAAAACTATCCCCAAAATGAGGCTGGAACAGGGCATAGGCATAGCCCAAGTATTAGAACATCTGCCTACCAAGTGTGAGTTCCAATACCACACACACATACACACACGCGCGCGCACACACACACAGAAACACACACACACACACATACTCATACAAACAGAAACAGAGAAAAAGATACCCAATGAGAGAGGTGGAGAGTAGTAATGGATGTAGTAGGTAAGCCTGAAAATAGCCAAAGATATAAAAAAATAAAATCAAGTATAGAAAAAGATCAGAATGTGATAGTCACTAGGCAGGCAAAGATAATAAAAGATAATAATTGATGTATAATTGGGAGTTCTTAAATAGGTAAACCAAAAAAGTGAGATAGAATTAATAGATCATTTTATAATCTATGTGGATCTTTTGAAAAACGTGCATATCCAATCGTCTCTAAAGGAGTCAAATGGTCAACTTTATACATTCTTACATGTAAATCTTAAATGATTTAGATTGCAAAAAAGCAAATTGAAAAAAAAATGAGAGTGGGCCCACGCCTGTAATCCTAGCTACTCAGTAGGCTGAGATCTGAGAATCAAGGTTCAAAGCCAGCCCAGACACAAAAGGACCTGAGACTCTTATCTCTAATGAACCTTTAGAAAATAGGAAGTGGTAGGCTCAGTGGTTTCCCTCATTTGTCATAATCAGTAGAAACCTTAGGCTCTACTAGCAGAGATCTGCAATAGAGCAAAATCTTGATACATAAGGCCATATAGTATGAAGCTAATTGAAAGGACCTCCAGGATATTGAAACAAAAGCCATATAACGAATGATTGTTGTCCTTAATGTACTATGTTATCTCTCATCTCCTTTGCTGTCCCTTGGGTAGCTCATATTGTTACAGTAACTCACTTTGTTATCTGATATATTGAATTTATTTGTATTTGGTTATTTGAAATTTGATAGGGAAGGGGGGAAAACCAAGACGGGTGGGGGGGGGTGGAGGGGATGGTAATGGGTACCAAGACATGTGAAAGGGTATCAAAGTATGTGAATTAATGCACCTTCTATCTGGCAAATATCATGTAACCCTTTTATTAATTACAATAAAAAAAGAAAAAAAGAAAAAGAAAATAGGAAGTGGGGCTTGGCTCAAGAGTAGGGTGGTAGCCTTGAGCTGAAGAGCTCAGGGACAACGCCCAGGTGCAGGACTAGGACAGTAGCCTTGAGTGGAAGAGCTCCAGGAGTGTTCCCAGTCCGGTTCAAGCTCCATGTCCCACAAAAAAAAAATAAAATAAAAACTCACAAAACTACTTTTAGTCTCTAAGCGTGTATTTTTAAAAAAAAAAAGAAATTTGAATGTCAGATTTTTTGTTTGTTGTTTGCTTTTTGGTACCAGTGCAAGAGCTTGAACTCAGGCCTAGACATTGTCCCTGAATTTTTTTTTTCCCTGAAGGTTAGCACTCTACCACCTGATCCATAGCTCCACATCTGTCGTTTTTCATTAGTTTATTGGAGGTAAGAGTTTTATAGACTGCCTGCCTAGGGTGGCTTTGAAACAAGATCCTCAAATTTCAGCCTTCTGAGTAGCAAGGATTACAGACTTGAGCTAACAGCAGTGACAACATGCAGCAAGGTTTTTAAGAAACTCAGGAAAAGTGTTCTATAATTGTAATATAATAATAAAGATATAATTCTTATAATTCAATATGATAAATCCATAAATTATTATGATAATATAATTCAATTATATAATAACATGATTGTCTCATAATTTATAATAACAATTGTTATGTAACAACTATTATAAAGGACAACTAGACAAGTTGCCCTTTTAATAGCAACACTAAAGAAAACACTTCAAGGGCCGGGAGTTTGGCCTAGTGGTTAAAGTGCTTGCCTAGCATGCACGAAGACCCGGGTTTGATTCCTTGGTACCACATACATACAAAAAAGCTGGAAGTGGTGCTGAGGCTCAAATGGTAGAGCTCTAGCCTTGAGAAAGTCCAAGGACAGTGCTCAGGCCCTGAGCTCAAGCCCAAGACTGGCAAAAAAAAAAGAAAACACTTCAAGTATAGAAGAATATGAAGAAGATTATACTCATGCTAAGGAAACTAATAGCAACCAAATTTCTCTCAAAAGACAAAAACTTAAGTTTATAAAATGTATAACAAATATACAGGAAAAAATTTTAAATATATTTTTTTTCTTTTTTGAGGCATAAGATTTTACTATGTAGCCCAGAGTAGCTTTGAACTTCCTGCCTCTGTCTCCCGAGTTATAGGTATGTGACATCAAGTAATTTCTGAACAACATTCTCTGGTCTATATCCACAGGGTTGTGTGTATGTGTATGTGTGTGTATGTGTGTGTGTGTGTGTGTGTGTGTGTGCATTTTTAACTGAATCGTAAAAAGATAAATCAATGGGATGAGTGATAGGGATTAAATATAACAAAAGACTCTGGATGGTAAGTTCATAGGTATTTGGCAAATAATTCTTTCTACTACTTTGTTGAAAAATTTTCACAATACTTTCTCAATGTTGGAAAAGAACATCAAAAAATATTGAGTGTATGTAGATGGATTTGTCAATAATATTGGTTATGTAATATGAAACCATTTTATATAGTCATAGCAAAATTAGGAAATAGATTATTAGTGAAAATTAAGATTTTCAGTGTAAGATAAAAGGGGTTTGGACAGAAAAAAATAATTCCAGGAAACAAAGATCTACAAGTATCAATATGAATTCATGATTTATAAGTCATTTTTATAGCTATGTCCATTTAAAAGGCCTAGAACCAGTAGTACCTCAGGACCTTGATTTCAAAATACATTCACCACTAGAGTTAACCAAAACTCAAAAAAGAAAAGAAAAGCAAAAAGAAAAGAGAATGACTTGCGTATGTTGAACCAGCTTTATATCCCTGGATTCTTCACAGGGATGCAATGCTGGTTCAACATACGCAAATTAATTAATATAATTCAACACACCAACAGGAGCAAGGACAAGAATCCTACAATTGTCTCAGTAGATGCAGAAAGGGCATTTGACAAGATCGAACACTCCTTTATGCTAAAAGCTCTGGAGAAACTAGGAATCCATGGAACATTCCTCGGTATAATAAAGGCTGTGTATGACAAACCCACAGCTAGCATTATACTTAATGGTGGAAAGCTAAAGCCATTTCCTCTAAAATCAGGAACAAGAAAAGCATGCCTACTCTCTCCACTCCTCTTTAACATAGTATTAGAATTCCGAGCCACAGCAATAAGGCAAGAAGAAAGAGGATCCAAATAGGGAAAGAGGAAATGAAACTTACCCTCTTTGCAGATGACATGATTCTGTATTTAAAGAACCTTATAGATTCCACTCCCAAGCTGCTTGACCTGATCCAAAACTTTGGCAAGGTAGCAGGGTATAAAATTAAACCTCAAAAACCAACGGCCTTTTTATAGGCCAACAATGAGAGGAACAAACCAATGCCTTTTGCAAGGGCCTCAAAGAAAATAAAGTACCTAGGAATTAATTAAGAATGTAAAGGACCTTTTGATGAAAATTTTAAAACACTGAAAATGGAAATTAAAGCAAAACTGAGGAAATGAGGAAAACCTCCCATGCTCCTGGATTGGAAGAATTAACATCGTGAAAATGGCAGTCTTGCCAAGGGCTAGCTACAAATTCAATACAATACCCATCAATATCCCAATGTCATTCTTCAAAGAAATAGAAGAGGCAATCCAAAATTTCGTATGGAATAATAAAAGACCCCGTATAGCAAAAACAATTCTTAGCAGAAAGAACAGCACAGAAGGAATTTCAATACCAAACTTTACAGAGCTCTAGTGACCAAAACAGCTTGGCACTGGCACGAGAACAGGCCTGAAGACCAATGGAATAGAATTGAGGACCCAGATATTAACACACAGACCTATGGTCACCTAATCTTTGATAAGGGAGCCAATAAATAAAAATGGAAGAAAGACAGCCTCTTCAACAAGTGGTGCTGGCAGAACTGGTTAAGCACCTGCAGAAAACTAAAGTTGGATCCTTCTTTGTCACCCGGCACCAGGATTAACTCCAAATGGGTCAAAGACCTTGAGGTAAAAGCAGATACACTGAAAACTTTACAAGAAGGAATAGGAGATACACTAGACCTCCTTGGCACAGGTCGAAACTTTCTTAATAATGACCCAGAAACACAAAAAATTAGACCAAGTCTGGATAAGTGGGGCTGCATTAAACTGCTGAGGTTCTGTTTGGCAAAGGACATAGCTAGCAAATTAACTGGAAAGCCAACAGAGTGGGAGAAGATCTTCACTAACCATACAACAGACAAAGGCCTCATATCTAAAATATATCAACAGCTCAAAAAAATTAAATCCCTCCAAACCTATTCTCCAAATAAACAACCACCCCATTAAAAGATGGATGAAAAACTTAAAGAGATTCTTCTCTGAAGAAGAAATACGAATGGCCCATAGACACATGAAGAAATGCTGGACATCTCTGGCCATAAAAGAAATGCAAATCAAAACCACGCTAAGATTCCACCTCACTCCAGTTAGAATGGCCAGGATCAAGAAATCTGATAACAACAGATGCTGGAGGGAATGTAGCCAGGAGGGATCACTACTACACTGTTGGTGGGAGTGAAAACTCATTCAACCACTATGGAAGGCAGTATGGCAGTTCCTCAAAAGACTAAACATGGAGCTCCCCTATGACCCAGCAATTCCACTACTTGGCATTTACCCAATTGTCCAGAAACAAGGACATACCAAATCCACTAGCACAACAATGTTCATTGCAGCACTATTTACCATAGCAAAGGTATGGAACTGACCCAGATGCTCCTCAGTTGCTGAGTGGATCAACAAGATGTGGTATTTATATACAATGGAATTCTATGCTGCTGTCAGAAAGAACGACATTGCCCTATTTGTAAGGAAATGGAAAGACTTAGAAAAAATCATATTAAGTGAAGTAAGCCAGACTCAACGGAACATAAACTCAGTGGTTTCTCTCATTTGTGATAATCAGTAGAAACTTTGGGCTCTCCTAGCAGAGCTTTACAATAGAACAAAACCTAGAAATATAAGGCCAGATAGTATGATGCTAAATGAAAGGACCTCCAGGAGATAGAAGGAAAAGCCATATAATGAGTAATTGTAGTCCTTAATGTACTATGTTATCTTTCATCTCTTTTGCTATCCTTTGGTTATCTCATATTGTTACAGCATTTCACCTTGTTATCTGATATATTGGATATGTGCATATTTGGTTATTTGAAATCAAATAGGGAAGGGGAGAAAATAAGATGTAGGGTAGGGATGGAGGAAGGAAAATGGGGACCAAAACATGAGAAAGGTATCAATGTATGTGAAGTAATGCACCTTCTATCTGGTGAATATAATGTAACCCTTCTATTAATTACAACTAAAAATATATGGGGAAAAAAAGAAAATGAAAACAGAAAAGAAAAAGAAAAACACAAACAGGGGATGGGGGAGGGAAATGGGGACCAAACATGAGAACAGGTATTAATGTTTGTGAAATTATGTACCTTCTATCTGGTGAATATAATGTAACCCTTCTATTAATTACAACAAAAATATATGAAAAAAATTTTAAAAATAATATTGAAATAGAGAAGGGAAGGCGAAAAACAAGGTGATTGAGAGGGGGTAGCTCAAAAAGGGAAAATATGAGAAAAGGTATCAGTGTTTGAGAAGTAATGTTCCTACTACCTTATAAATATAACTGAAACCCCTCTATACATTACCTCAACAAAAATACATTGTAAAATAAAAGACAAGGGGCTTTTTTAGTGTGTGTGTCAGAAAGAAAATGAGTTCTTAAAGATTAATATAAGCATGTCAATAGAACAAACAACTATTTTAAAGAAATTCCCACTAAAATATGTGGAACAATTTTATTATTGAAAAGACTAATGCTAACAATACACTGGATAAATAAAAATGATATTCATGGATTTTTCTATGATTCTCTTCATTACAGAGGATCAGCCACTGAAGTGTAAAAACAGTCACAGAACAATTTCTGGCTTACAAATCTCACTAACTGACATAGGAATGAATCATAAATGGATGATAAAGCCATTAAGTTTTGAATAATAAAATAATATCCAATAGAATAGAATAGCATATTATCCAATAGAATAGAGTATTTTTGGATAATAAAATATTCACACCATGCCAACACACCAAGATTCACTTACAAAATGGAAACAGAAAATGATTCTCTCACAAAAAACAAAAGGAAGCTGGCAACTGCCATCTAAGCCAAGGCATCAGGGTTTTTGAGACGTAGCTCAGTGGGAGAATACTCACCTAGCATGTATAAGGCCCTGAGTTCCATCCACAGAACTGCAATAAATAAGATAAACCAAAGATCATCATCCTTTATCATATCATAATGCATCAATTAGAAGTATACATAGTATTAAAACACAGCTAGAAAAATGCTTGCAAAAATTATTTAACTGTGGCTGATGAAGTCTTTAGAACTAACTACTAGTTAACATCAAACACAGAAAATGTAATAATCTCAATGCTACCTTAAAGAAACAAACAAATACAGACTACTGTGTATTTTTAAAGGATTTTTTTAGACTGCACACTTCTGAGATTACTAAAGACTGTTAGAAAAAGGTGCAATAAGTAAAACAAGCCAAAAAGAAATAACCGAATACATTACACAGATATTAATAGAGTTCTAGTTTGAAGGGGAAAAGAAGATCTAGAAAGGATTTTCTGGATAAAAGTTGATATACACTGAATGGAGTTGGTTCTGATGAAATTATGACTAACATTTCACATACAGCTATATTTTAACTATAGAGAAGCGTGTATTTTTGGAAGATATATGCCAATTATTACGGCATACATCCTGTGTGGCTTGTCTCTTACTTTCAAATGAAGAAAAATTTGTGTGTAAGCAGAAAAAGAGGAAAAGAATGAATGAACACACATTGCAAACTATTGCAAACTGGTCAAACTAGGTGAATTAACATTGTTTTAAATATATGACACATTTCAAAAGAAAAAAGTGGTTTAAAAAGTGAACAAATGAAGGATAAATGACAGACTGAAACCTAATGAGCAGAAAAGTTTGGACCAACAAAAGATACTGAAGAATCTAGGAACATAGATGGACATGATAATAAAATAGTTAATAGTACATAGTTACGTGTTAGCAAATTAATTCTAAGCCCTAAGGCTCATTGTACACATGGAAGTGAGTGGGAACATATGACCTTGAGAGTACACATAGCAATGCCAAATATTCCTGGGTACACAAATAAGAAGGAAGACAACCAACATCAACTGACCTGCCTTAGCTATAAATTACGACTAAGCTCCACTCATTAATCCACACAGGAAAGCCTATGAAGGGAGAAGTGATATCTCTACCTTACCAATAAGAAACAGATACTGTTTCATCCTTCCAAAAGTTCATGATCTAATTGAAAAAAATGTGTGTTTAGATGTACTCTGTGTCTGTATATATGTTTATCTGATTTGGGGAAGGGAAAGGAAATAACAAAATGGTGAAGCAAAGACAATGCAACAGCAATACTCACAAGAAACTATCTTGGGAATGAATTTGGGGCAATTGAGGGAAGAGGAGATGGAAGTGGGAGAAAAGTGAGGAGGGGTAACAATGAAAAGAAATGTGCTCATTACCTTACTTATGTAACTATAACCCTACTGTGTATCACCTTTGCAAATAAAATAATGTAGTTAGGTATAGAAATCTATTCATATATCAGATGCTACTAAAAAGGGCGGAAGAAAATCATTTTCAAGTCCTTATAATGGCTTCCTATGCCTCATAAAATCACCATTTTCCTTGAGAGAATTATAAAGAGAATTGATGCTACAACTGTCTTAGAACACAAGGTTTTTGTCAAGTAGGAATGCAAGACAGGGCACTTCAATTAAGTAAAAGGCCCTGTAGACAAGAAAATTCAAGAAGTGTTCTGAGAATACAAATCAAGCACCTTTTTGTTTGCAATAAATTGGTGGAGCAGAAATTGAGCAGTACGACTATTTCAAATTAGACCACAAAGATCCTAGGATGCTCATCTACAGAATGGAATTTCAGCAAATGGTGAATATTATATGTCTTTTGAAAAGTAGACTGACAGAATAGTCTTTCAAGAGAGAGACCCAGGGAAATAGGGAGGAAATTAGTCCAGTTTTTTTAATAAAAAGCCTAAAACATTAATTTAGTCTATGAACTGGTCCCTAATATCTACTCATTCTAGAAAAATTTTCTTTATTCATTTTTTGGTATCCATCTAACTTTTCTATAAATTATACATAAACCTGGTTGGAAATCTTTTGCTTATTCAAGCATAGAAAATAACATTATAAAGAGGATATGAGACTCAAAGGACACAACTCTAGATAACTTGAATAGATTTTTAGGTCTAAGTAAGATACTATAAATAGGATAGGCTATATTCCCATATACAATTCATACATCTAATCCAAAAGGGCAAACTGGAGTGAGGTGAGAATGCAGAGTTCCTTAGTGAATGTCTCTCCTTAACTTCTGTCACTAGCTAGTTACATGTCCTTAACTGACTTTGCTGCGCTAGCATTGATGATTACCACATGAGTAAATGTGCTGGAAGATGAGAAGATGTGCTTCATTCTATTCATAAGGTTTTATGTCTTTACAATCTGATGCCCATTCATTTCAACTTCTACATTCAAGCTTCTGTTGCTCTTAGCTAATACTTTTTTTATTGACAGATCTCTAAGCAATAACTTTTGAAATTTTATGTTTATATCCTTAACCATCAGTTTTTCTTTTTGAAATACTGTTATCTCTTGAGTCCTTTGCTTCTCAACTACTTTTATTGTATAGTCACATGTTAAACACAACCAACTGCCCCAGGAAAGTTACTACCTTATGCTCAGTCTACCCTTCAGGCTACTTTCAAAATAGCTATGATGCCCACTGCTGCTTCAGAGTGACTTTTTTTTTCAAAAGGTTTCTGATGTAGTATTTGTATTTATACTTGCATCATCTTGTATTTTTAACTCAAATATTTAAGTACATTAAAAGTCATAAGTAAACTGTGTTACTAACCATCTTCCCGTTTGATTTGCAATCTTCTCTTCTAATTTCCGCAGCTCTGAAGTATAAGCCATTATTCGAGAATTGCACACCATAAGGTTTTTAACTGCAAGTAACACTTGGTCCTTTTGGGTGCTCAGAGAAAGGAGTTTCCATATTCCTTCTCGAATTCGAATTTCTAAGTCTATTTTTTCTCGAATGCTGCAGACCTAAAACAAAGAGAAGACAATTTTAAATAGGTAGCAGAAATCCAACATCATAACCTATCTTTTTTGTTCCTAACAGATGGAAAATGTACTAGGTACCACTCACTTATACCATATTGGGAAAGAATGAATATAAGGGATAATACAAAATATAGCTGCTTTTAAAAATCTCTTTGTAAAACTTTTTTTTACTATTAGGAAGTCTGGATAAACAGAAGAAAAACAAAGGTAACATTATATGTTCTTACCATAACATGCTAGTTAAATAGAAACCCCCAAATTCACGTCCATAGTGAGCCTCAGAATAAAACCTTACTTGGATATAGTTTTAAAGATGTTAATTAGGATGAAATCACATTAGATTAGAAGTGGGTCCTAAATCTAATGACAGCGTCCTTATAAGGTGATACAGTGAAAACAAAGACCCATAGAGAATGTATGGGCAGACAGGATTCAGGGTTATCAATCTAAAAGCCAAGGAGTACTGAAGATTGATGACAACAGCCAGAAAGTGGAAAACACAAGGAAAGAGTCTTCCAAAGACATTTGAGGTAGCATGGCTCTGCCAATACCTTATTTCAGATTTACAGACTCTAGAATTATGAGAATAAAATTCCCTTTTTAAGCCACCTACTGTTGGTCATTTGTTATGGCAGTCTTAAGAAATGTAATGTGAGCAATAGTATACATTGTGAGGTAATATACAGCTAAGAGGACTGAATTAACCAAGAAAAACCTTTCTGAAAGAACAGATGTTGAATAAATGAATCTAGTGTAGCAACATGCTAAGCAATGTAAATAAAATATATGCTTTGCTAAGCAATGTAAATAAAATATATGCTTTTATTACAGAGTAAAAGTTGTGCTTTAAAAAATATGTGTGCTTAGAATATGCCACAGGCCTCAGTTCTGCAAACAGTCTCAGAATAGAAACTCTGTGTATATTTATTTTAGTTGTAAGAGCCATCCAGAAACAACTAAGTAGTTTAGTTCTGAAAGTCTTTTCTATTTAATAATCTTGTAATGGTTGGTTCCATATACAAGTTTTATTTGTAACATCAAAATTTTGCACATAGAATGTACAGTTCTCATTTTATGCACAATAACCTTTAAAAAGTTGTAAATCATAAATGTAACTCTTTACTAGACAAGGATTTATCAATGCTTCCAGTATTCCTATTTCTAAAAGTTAAAGTTAAGTGACCAAGCTGGTTTCTGAGAAGAAGAAAGAGGAGGAGAAGGAGGAGGAGAAGGAGGAGGAGGAGGAGGAGGAGGAGGAGGAGGAGGAGGAAGGAGGAGGAGGAGGAAGAAGAATGAAGAAGAAGAGGAGGAGAAGGAGGAGAAGGAGGAGGAGGAGGAGGAAGAAGAATGAAGAAGAAGAAGAGGAGGAGAAGGAGGAGAAGGAGGAGGAGGAGGAAGAAGAAGAAGAAGAAGGAAGAAGAAAAAGAGGAGGAGGAGGAGGAAGAGGGAAGAGGAGGAGGAGGAGGAAGAAAAGAAGCCAGGTACGGTGGCTCACGCCTACAATCCTAGCTACTCAGGAGGATGAGATCTGAGGATCTCGGTTCAGAGCCAGACCTGGCACTACACTGCATAAGATTCTTATCTCCAATTAGCCAGGAGAAACTAGTAAGTGGAGCTGTGGCTCAAGGGGTAGGGCGGTAGCCTTGACCTGAAGAGCTCAGGGACAGCGCCCAAGCTGAGTTCAAGCCCCATAACTGACAAAAAAATGCAAAAAACAAACAAAAACACTACATTCTCATTGTATTAAAATGCAAGTTAAAATGCAAATGAAATTGAACAGTAAAGTTCCAAATATTAAAAAGATAAAATTTGTTATGAGCTGACAGATTACCCTCCAAAAAAGGAAGCAGCAGATAATTTAACATGACTATCCAACGACACTCCTCACATGCAGAAAACAGATTTGTTTAATTACCTTCTGTAATTACATCATGTAATCACCACATAAAAACTGTCTCTTCTATTGCTGTAACTCAAAACTGGTGCATGATATAAATGCAGTCATTTGCTAGTTTTCCTTCTTAACACATGATTGGGTTTCAACAACTCCATTTCATCATTTTATGACTTGCCAGTCCAAGTAACTTCTTCTTTAAGGTAATTAGCAATTCATTATAAGAATTATCTGTGTGATCCATTTTTGTCTGCCAATGTAAACTCTGGCAGACTGGTGAGGATTGGAGACTATGTATAGGGATCAACTTGAAACTGGTATGAATAGCTTCTCCCCACAATTCAAATTGAAATAAATACCATCTGCTGTCACTAAATTCAACTTTATTTTTTTTCCTTATGTCAATCATGGTTTTATTCATGAACAGGTGACAGAGTCTTGATCAATTTAATAATAAGACTGATGGCTATTTCTGCAAAATATTTTCATATCTAATAAAAACAAGCTACAGATAATCAGTTATTTTCATGTTGTTGAATTTTATTGTGCATATTATGATTGACCTAAACACCTTTCTTAGGATTATGAAGGGAGCAGTGATTGACAAGTCACGCAGAAAAGCATGGAGGGAAGAGGACACCAAGATTCTGTCCTGATCATGTCCTGTAATTGTTCCATGGAAACTTCCCGATTTCTTATGATGTCAGAAAACATCTACCCATTGCTTAACGCACCAGAGGGTCATGTAAATGTTAGCTGAAATTTTAAAAGAAGACAATAGTTAATAGACTTTCAACTTTCAGGCTTTATTCACCGATATTGAAATAGAAGATTGAGAAAAGGCAGAAGACTGTACTTCTTGTTGGCCAACATTTTCTTTCTTTTTTTCATATACTTTTTATTGTAATTAATAGAAGGATTACATTATATTTGCCAGATAGAAGGTGCATTAATTCACATACATTGATACCTTTTTTCATGTCTTGGTCCCCATTTCCCTCTCCCCCATGCCCACCCCTCATCTTGTTTTCCTCCCTTCCCTATCCAATTTCAAATAATCAAATACAAATATATCCAATATATCAGATAACAAAGTGAGATATTGTAACAATATAAGATAACAAAGGGACAGCAAAAGAGATGAGAGATAACATAGTACATTAAGGACAACAATCATTCATTATATGGCTTTTGTTGGCCAACATTTTCATGTTAGTGATAATACATTGAGACCTGGAGTAAGTTAAAACTTATTATTAGTGTCAGGAATAAAACACCTGTGTCTCTTTCAGAGAAAGTTTTATATAATTCCCAACCTCTCATCTACAGTTTCATTTCTTTCAAAACTATTATAAACTATTAGTCAAAAGAAAAAGATACTCTTTAGAGATAAGTCTGGATTTTATTATCATGAGCTAGTATAAGATTTTTATATCCAAATATATAGTTCAAATAACTACAAAGATATTTTCATGAGGAAGAAAGGGAAGGTATTTTTCTCCCTACATATCTTCAAGATTTATAGTTCTTTCCTTCTCCTCTTTCTTTTTTCCTCTTCCTCTCAATCTTTTCATTACATTACATCCATAATCAACATCAATAACTAAAGTACAGATGATGAGGTATAAAAAATTCATGGTTAAGATGAAGTAACAATTTTTTATCAACTTTCAATTTGAAAATTTCACTTCCTTTTGGTTGCACAATAGCTTTTCTATGGATGTCCTACATATTTGATTTGACTCAACAGTTACTTTTATTTGAGGTAGAGAGTAAAAGAGATAAGTTATTTGGGTCACAGAAAAGGAAAATCTGGAATATCCTTCACTGAATTGAAAGTAACTAGATTAGCTCGTCTTCAGACTTAAAATATATTTTCAACTTTATTTTTTAAATAGAGCAATGAGACAGCCGTTGAGAGAGTATACAGTGATTCCAAAGTCTTCACTGCTCTACAATCTTCTGAGGCAAAGGAATGGTCCTTATAAAAGTATATGAGACTCTTAACCTAACCCAAACTAAAGATGATCTCTGGAGATAATGAGATAGGACCTGAGGTGTTCTGTTTGTTCTCTAAGTTCCTCTCATTAATTTAGAGTTGGACGTGAGAGAGCCCCTGCTAGAAGGTGAAATTCTACAGAAATTACAAACGTTGCAACACCCGTAAGGAGCCAGCAGGTGGCCACAACCATTTTGAGGAATCAGTCTTCTAGAGTTTCCAAACTCTCAATTAGGACTGTTCCTCAGTATTATTAACTGAAAAAGACTCCAAACAATTATAGAGGCTCAGAGAAATAGTAGAAAAAAAAATAAAATGTAAAGTCAGGGCTCACAATATGAAATGTATGTGTTAACAATCATTAGAGAAGTGAGATATATTTAGCAGACATTTTTATTACTATTTTATGCTTTAGTGCACCAGTTAGCAAATGACAGCCAGGCTGGCATTTCATTTTGTAAATAAAGCAGTTTTGAAACATGGCCACACCCAATATTTAATCAGCTTTGACTACTTTCAAGCTACAATGGTGGAGTTAAGTTTTATCAGTGGACAGCACCCTACAGTACCCTGAAATTTTTTTTTTCTGTATGGCTCTTTCTATACTCCAATTAAGATACTAAGTAATCTTGGGCCCTGCTTGGATCTTGCCTTTTGCTTGCTAAGGCAGGTTCCAGGCTTCCTAAGTGAAGTGATCTGGGAAGGTTGCCAGGCTTCCCAGGATCAGCTGTGAGGTATATTTTGAAAGTAGTCAGCTAATAATAATAATAATCCTCTTGCAACTATTTTCTTGATTTTTTATTTTATAAAACAATAGGTTTCATTATGAAATTTTAAACATGTATATGATACAGTTCAGTCATATTACTCCATGGCCCTCTTTTATCCCTGTCTCATCTGAAGTCTTTCATGTTGTTTCTTTCCATACACATCTGCTTTTACCAGCAGAAGAAAGCCTCTCTTACTAGCTATATCCAAGGGAGGGTTTATAGAGCTAAAGAACTTGTTTTTAGTTAACAAGGACATGTGGTGCTGCTGAGGACAAAGTGGTGCTTAAGTGACATCCACACAGTGAGGAACAATGATCAAGGCACCCACTAGGCAAAAAAGGGTAACCTCAACAGCAGAGAATTAAAAACATCACAGTTGTTTCCTTAATCACAAGACATAGCCATGTAGAGCCAAGGCCCTCTACAACCTATATGCATTCTTCTCAGAAATGTTTACATGAAAGTTTCCAGGAAAAAGAGACAATTCAATAAAGACATCCTCTTATTTCTGACTCAATACTCTGGACAAGGGCTTCTATATCATCAAGTCAAATATAAGTTTAGAATCTGATCTTGCAAGCTGGCAGATAAAAATATATGGGCAGAGCAAGGCTATAAATGCAATCAGATGATATCTTAAAAGTAGAATTCTATAGCTGAGTGTATAGTTCAGTGGCAGAGTATTTGCCTGGTATGTGGAGAACCCTGGGTAGGATCCCTTGCACAGCAAAATGTAAAAATAAAAGCAATGTAGATTACTTTAAAAAGAGAGCTCTCCTAGGTTTTGAGAACGTAAGGTTAAAGAAAACAGTCCACTGTGGATATAAAAACTGAAGTTGTTGGTAAGACAAAAAATATCTCAGAATCACTCATTCACAATCACAGTTAAGCCATGTTAGGAGACCAAGGTAATGATGCAAAGAAAAACTGCAAAAAGGATATGTACAGTATTCTAGGAAAGAAAATTTGAAATAATTCTTTTTTTATAATTGTTGGGGTAATGTACAGAGGGGTTACAGTTACATTCGTCTGGTAGTAAGTGCATTACTTCTCAAACATTGATGTCCCTTCTCATGTTTTTGTCTCCATTTCCCTCCCCCAACCTCTCCCAATTTCTCCCTTGTGAGAGAGAATTCTTAAAAGCATGCTTTATATACATAGATCTTATGGCAACGAAATAGTAGCTATTTGTTCTACGGGTAATGGGGGTTGAATTCGGGCCCTTTCATTCAGTCAGATTGGCGCGGTACCCACCTGAGCCATACCTCCACTTCCAGGTTTGTTTTTTGTTTTGTTTTGTTTTTACTTTAAGCTTTTTGTCAGGAGCTTAAATGTTTGTAAAACAAGTTAAAGGTTAATTAAGACTAAGAAAATAAAGTATAACATTTAAATAAAAATATTACCAAGAAATAATGATGACTTACATTAAGGAAAAAGGGTTCTACCACACTTTACAACTAGGAAAATGGAGGGGATTGGTGGAGTTGGGAGAAATGGGGAGAACGATGAAAGGGTGACATTGATCATTGATCAAGACACATTGTACTCCTGAAACTGACATGTTGAATTGAAACCTTTTTGTATAATCACTTAAAGATAACACAAAATAAAAATTTTCACATATGATCTCTAACATTAAAAGAAGAAAACACCAAATTTCGATGCAATTCAGTATCCTCCGACTTTTCTTTCCAAGAATTCATAGGGGAAAAATACTGATTGTATGTTATTGTAAGGATAATGTATAGAGGGGTTACAGTTACATTCGACACGTAGTGGGTGCATTACTCCACTTTTCTTAAAGCTCAGGGGTTGCAGTTCCTTCTCCATCCTGGTTTGCATAGGAGGCAGACAACACCCCACACCTAACACTCTCTATTAATTCCACAGCCAAGCCAGCTGCCTTTCCTTAGCCTGGATGGGTGGCTTTTGCTGAGAGAAAAATGGAGGGGACGGATGGGAGAGACTGAGGAGAGTGAAGATGATAGTGGGAAAAAAAAAAAAAAGGAAGGTTGACATTGCTCAAGATGAAATGAACTCATACACTGACATGCTGAGTTGAAACCTTTTTGCACCACTACCTAAATACAATATTCTATATCATATTCTATATATTATATTTTAATATATTATGTTTATATTATATATTACAATATATAATATTACATATATAGTATTTTATATACACACACACACATATATATATATATATATATATTTTTTTTTTTTTTTAGACACAAGACAGGAGCGTCCAGACAGGTGGGCGGGGACCCAGCAGGCCAGGGCATCACCCTGGTTCCCCCCTGCCTGGGCCTCAGTTTCCTCGGGAAGAAACGCGGAGTGCAGAACCGCCAGGCCCTCCAGCCAGCGCCGGGATCGAGCCGGTCTCGGGCGCCTGCCTTTGTCCCGGGCCCACGGGGCGCACTGGGGCGGCCGGGGCGCCCACCCCACGCGAAGGCCGAGGGCAGCAGCGGCGAGCCGGGCCCGCCCCGGCGCTGCCAGGCCGGCCTGGGCACTCACCTCCCGAGGCGCCAGCCCCGCCAGGCCGAACGCGGGTTCCCGGAGCCGCGGCCCCTCCATGCCCGCCGCCATGTCCCGGAGGTCGCCACTTCTCCAGAGCGCCGATTTGAAAAGCCCGCCTCAGGCTGCAGACGCGGAGGACGCCAACCGCCCGGCGCTACCAAATGCCCGCTGCGGGGGGGATGCCGCGCGCGCACGCGCAGTGGGCGCGGCCCCCCGGCCCCGCCACTAATCTGCAGAGACTCGAGTTGTCAGGTTGGACCCCGGCCGGGAGCCCGCGGTGGCTGCGGGATTTAAAGGCACGCGGGGAGGGCAGTGGGCGGGGCCTGGGCCGGGTGGGCGGGGCCTGGACCCGGTAGGCGGGGCCACGAGATGGCGCCCACAACCTGTGGGGTTGTTGAGGAGAGCTGTTTAACATCCTGTGCCTGCATAAGATCACTCAAAGTGTTAGGGTTCTGATTACTGCGGTTCCTGGACCCCACAGATCACTCTGGAATGGACGCAGGTGCCATGAGACACCTTGGGGTCTCATCAGGTGACATTGCTCTCAAACAGTGCTCCTTCCTTTATGGTCACTCATGCCATGGCTGTATTAATCAGGCTTGTAGGAAACCTTGTCAGGTAGTTTTCAAGGTTTCCTCTGTTGCCCCTAAGCTTTCTTCCACTGGCTTCCTACCTCTGTGTTTCCAAGTCCTCCCTTTCTCCCTCTCTCAATTCTTCTTTCTCTCTCCTTCCTATCCTTCCTACATCTTTCCCTCCCTCCTCCGAAGTGACAGCAACATAGGATGTTGTGTTCAAAAGCTTCATTTGCTTCATTTCTTGCTGTCCTCCTAATTATTTTTGAAATCCTTAGAATTAGTTGCTTTTTTGCTTATTCTGACATCTCCCATGAAAAGGGCACAGGAATCCTATTTGGGACTCAGACAGTTCTTTGCTGGAAGAGTATACTGGCTCAGCTTCCTTACCTTCATCTTACAGAAGGCCTTGTACACTTTTTCCCCCTCACATAAATAGGGTGATCATAATTTTAATTCACTTGGGAAAACATCAGTTTGGGCCTGCTGTCCCAAGATCACATCAAACTTTCACTTATCCTAAACAAAGTGGACTTAAAAAATTACATGTCCATAGAATCCACAAAGCCCTTTCTAAGCAGTTTGTTCAATGATGTACTTCTTAGAAATATGAATGTTCTTCCTCTTAAAAACATAATTTTCCTCTTTGAGATGCTCTGGACCAGGTGATATCAAAAGATGCCTAAATAGGAAGACTCCCCTCTTATATTAGGAGTTTATATGTCATTTCTATGACACACAGCCTTGCACACAACTGTAATGTGTACAGAACTCAAAATTACCAAGGCAGGGCGTATGGTCATCTATAAACACATATCCGAATTCCTTTGTGGTTAGGTTCTCATAGGGCCTGCTTCTTAGGCTACTGATGTTGTGGTATAATTATCCTGTTAATGTGAGCTGCATGAGCCTATTATGATACCTTACTCATTAAAGAAATACATTCAGAGAGCTTATTATCAGACACACAGTATTTATCATATAGCACATGCAGCTCCCCGACTTAGATCAAAAGTACATGCAAAAGACAGCATTTCATGAAAGCAGGGATAGACTACCAATCTGATATAAAAGTATACGATGAGTCAAAACTAGGCAACAACTGTAGAAGCATGTATCAGACTCCCAAGAAAGTCATCTAGGAAATACTATATTTAGTAATTATCTGTAGAGCATAGGTGGTTACTGTTAAAGTCTTTTCTCTTTGGAGAAAACAGTATGTGGGTCTTTCTTTTTTTCATTGAGTCCTGTGTCCTGAAAGTACTCAAGTGCCTAACTACCATATAGTGATTAAAGTGCCTCAGAGTAAGATTTCTATTTTCCATTTGTACGCCCAAGTCCTGCTGGTTCCCTAAAGTCTATCTCTTTGGTGCTTGTAATGTATATAAAGATAGAATCAAGCCAGCTGCCAGTGGCTCACATCTGTAATCTTAGCTACTCAGGAGGCAGAGATTTGCCAACCAGCTTGGACAGAAAAATCTGAGACTTTTATCTCCAGTTAACCAGTAAAAATCCGTAAGTGAAGCTGTGTCTCAAGTGGTAACACGTACAAAAAAGCTCAGGAACAGAGTCCACGACCTGAGTTCAGGCCCTAGGATCAGAGTACATACACACACAGAATCTACCATGGGAACTGCAAAATGTTAATACTCCCTTATACAATGAGCCTATTTTTTAAAAAATCTGATTTATTGCAGAATAAGAAACTTGCGTTTTCTAATATCCATATAGTCTTTCAAAGATACCCTAGTAGGATATGGTTTTGTAGCTGTCTCCACCCATCTTCATCATGTGGATAATATAATGAACTTCTTGAATTTGAGCTATATTTTGAACGGTATACAAGAAACAGACAGGCTAGGTACAGTGGCCCAAGCCACTGCCCTCCCTCAAACCCTCAGCACACACAGTTAGTGAGGTCCTATCTCAACAAACCAATAAGGAACAAAGGTACTGCTCTGTAATTCTAGTTACACTGGACGTATAGATAAGAAGATGGTGCTATCCAAAGTGAAAATACAGGCCCTCTTTGAAAAATAACTAAAAGGAAAAAGGCAACAAGGGGTATAGGTCAAATGTTAGAGTACCTGCCATCGAGATCCTGAGTTCATACTCCAGTGCCTCCAAAATAAAACAAAAAGCATACAAAATAACACCACAAAAGACAGACACACAGGAGAAGAGAGGGAGGGAGGGAGGGAGGGAGAGAGGGAGAGGGAGAGGGAGAGGGAGAGGGAGAGAGAGAGAGAGAGAGAGAGAGAGAGAGAGAGAGAGAGAGAGAGAGAGAGAGAGAGAGAGAGACTAACATACTAAGCAGAGGCACACATTTTCTTAAATGAATAAGGTAATCTAAATCTACATGATGCCGAAGCATCATATAATCATAAGGAAGACATGGAATGCAGTCTGAGGACTTACAACCTTGGCCAAGCCACTCAGTTTCCTTATCTATAAAACAAAAATAATACCCATCCTATCTTTTAAAAGTTGTTGAGAGACTCGATAAGATGCACTAAGAGTGCTTTGTAAACTATTTATCACACAGAAATGTAAGCCATTGCTAGTATTAGAATAACATATCAGAATAGAAAAGCAGCTCACTGGCTGGGAGAGGCAGAACGGGAAGACATAAATTGGGGTGTATTCAAGACATACCACCTGCCACTGGCAAATGCATATGTAGTGGTACATTCCTGTAATCCCAGCTATTTGAGAGGCTGACAGGGGACAAAGGCAAGTTTTACATTAGCATGGGCTATTCAGGAGACCTTGTTTTGAAGTAAGTTTAAAAGGAGTGGCACGTTACCTCACTGACAGAACACTTGCCTATCATGTCTAAGGGAGGGGTTTCATCCCCAGAATCAAACAACAATAACAACAACAACAATTCTACAAATCCATAAAAATCCAACCAGAAAATAGTTTTAGAGTACAATAAAATCCAAATGACAGTGCCCTTTCCCTATGATGTGAACGCCTTGCCCTGGACCTAGGGCCTAAAAGCAATAGAGTCAGATGACTTGGATAAAAAAACTCTGAAACATGAGTCCAAATAATCTGTCTTCTTTAAGTTGCTTTCCTCCTTTTTTTTTCACAGTGACAGAAAGCTGACTAACAAGATATTTAAAACAAAAAAATGTAATCTACTGGCCATCTCTAGGAGGAAAGCAGGAGGCCAGGATACAGACGGAGCCTGCAGATAAAAAGCTACTGAATCAGTCACTTTTTAATGAATGTGAGTGATGCTTACCGGGTAGCTTCAGTATTTACATACATTTTTTTGTATGCATCAAACATTTCCTAGTAAGAAATTCTTTTAAATGCATAAAACATCCTTGCAAAAAAAAAAACTGTTTTACATTAGTGATGTTCTAGGGCACTTGGAAAAATGATAGTACATTTTTGCCTCCCCCCCCCAAATTTTCTTGACATTGAATCCATCGCCAGTACACTTGTAATTATTTGAAATCCTAGGAAATTCAAACACATTGCTTTGGTACTAGTGCCCAAAGAAGTGCTTGGGATTAATGCAGGAAGGAAGAGACTAGAGGTGTTTGCCTAAAGATGACATGTTAGCAGGTGGAGACAAAATTAGGTGCTATTTATGTTACTACTGTCAAACATGACCTATATGTCACATACAGGCCAGAGGAAATTCAAGTGACGTTATAATCAGAATTCTCCTTACAGCCAGGGAATGCTGTCAGAGGAATTAGTTGTGTGATGTGAATCAGTGCTCTTCAAATTAGGACAATCGCTTCCCAAGACTTGCGTTAAGGTAATGACCTGAACAGTTTTAAGGGATGCATCGAGATCTCTATTTTATATGTTCCCTGTATATCCTGAAATTGATCAAACAAGTTGCCAAAGAAAGCCATCACAACCAGTGCCTTGCTCCAGGATATAAAAGCATGTGGGGCTGAAAGGGCAATTAAAATTATTAGTGTTGATGTAGCCTTAAGCAATGAACCAGAGGCTTAATGCTTCCATTTATAGGAATGAAAACCTGATGAGGACTCAGAACCCTAGTTCATTCTAGCCCCTGAGAAAATAGAGAAAAAGGGGTTGATTCCTCCCATGAAATATAAAAAGCATATACTTTCACTTTATATGAACATATTTTTTGCAGAGACATAAGGTGAGCAATGAATACCTAACATGTATAATATATATTAGCACCAGATTCTGTGGGGGAAATGGAGGGTTTTGGTATAATTTCTAGCTTAGAATTAGAATTATTCATCTATCTACCTGCATATGTGTGTATGTATATATATATATACATATATATATTATGGTCATAGGGCTTGAACTCTGAGCCTGGGTGCTGTCCCTAAGCTCTTCAGCTCAAGACTACCTCCTTACACCTTGTGCTCCACTTCCCATTTCTAATGGTTAATTGGAGATGAGAGCCTCATGTTCTTTAGTGCCTTGGCTGGCTTTGAACTGCGATCCTCAGATCTCAGCCTCCTGAGTAACTAGGATTTATAGGCATGAGCCATTGCATCCTGTTGTTTTACATTTTTTATTGCAATTATTTTCAACACACCAGCAATTGACATCTTTTATAATTATTTCAGCTTCTGTCAAGATAATGAAGATTGCTTAAAAATATGTAAAGGTAAAACATTAAAAATATTTTAGGAGTATTTGCACAGAGAAATTAAGAAGCTGGTGATTTAAGTTCCTAACAGATTTCATAGCACTGAGGGCCTCCACAGATAGCAGAAGGCACCCTGGGAAGACAGCAGAGGAAAACAGACCATGTCTTCAACTTCGCTGATTCTGCCATCTCTGTGTCCCAAGATCCATCAAGAATAACACTCCAGGACAGTCTCAGCACCTTCTCGTTACGTTTTCCCCCAGTGTGCTTTAATATTATGAATTAGATAAAGGAAAAGTTTCTCTCTTTATAGTTTGGTTCTTGAGGTATCTTTTGTTTTGTCTTGTTCTGTAGTGTCAGAGCTGGAACTTGAACTCAGGGTCTCATACTCTCACTGGACATTTTTGTTCAACATTGACTCTTTATTATTTGAGCCACAGGGCCACTTCTGGCTTTTTACTGGTAAACTGGAGGAAAGATTCTCTTGGCTTTGTCTTTCTGGATGGTTTAACTGTGATCCTCAGATCTCCTCCTCCTGATTAGTTGGAATTAAAGCTATGAGCCACTGGTACCCAGCTTTTGAAATGTCCTCTTTATCCATCAAACTTTTAATTTCCTCCTCAGGAGTACTGTTGTTGATTCATGGCTCTTAAAAAAAAGAAAGTTATCTGATGCATTTAAATGTAAGTTTCTGAATCTGTAATGTCGGTCTAATAATTCTTTTGTTGGCTGCATAGTTTTTGGTATTGAGTGTAAGGGAACATGTTTTAAAAATACAAAGCATGTCAAATATATGCCAGAAGTATCACTAAATAACTATGCAGTGCCACCCCAAGAAAACATTAGCAAAGGTATGAAGCCTCAAGATTTTACTCAGATAAGAGTGGAATGAAAGACTTGATGAGTTCAGCATGGGCTTGAGATATTTCCATGTAAACTATCTCAGTAACTATGCATACTTTCTTACAATCAGAAACTCCTTGAAAGAGCCTTAAATACTTTTGAAATTCTACCCTCAGAGTGCAAGTAATGAACATAAAATCAGACAATTTTAGAATAAAATAATATTTATTTTGTCCATGGGAAATGCTATACTTTTTTATGTTGCATGATTTCAAGGAGAACATGAGTTGGTTTGCATACTTCACTTCAAATTCTATAGAGCCAAACCCAGCTGACTTTTCCCTCTCCCCTAACTTCTGAGCATCTGGGAGCTGATCCTTGTCTTCCAGTGACATCACTACTTTAGTAAAAACAAATCAGAAACTTAAAGCATGCCTTCCCTGTTATTTTCTGCAAGCTTAAAGGTGGAAAGACATCCTGTGACCACTTCCAAGGCTTTAGAAGCCTGGTTCAGCAGTTGTAGAAAGTCAGTGAAGATTGTTGTGATTGCCTGGCCCATTGCTGTGCTATGAATTTTGGAGCAAGTAGGGCAGGGTTCCATCATAATTCTATGAAGTACTATTGATTAGTACTATCGCAATAGTGATAACAACAAATAATTATACATGAAGTTCTGAGTTCTTACTCTTGTTAGACACTTGGAATAGGTCCTTAGTTTCCCATTGGGAAGTCTAAAGTCTAAAGGACTCAGGTTTCATTTTAAGATGTATGAACTTTACTTGTAAATGATGCCCAAATAAGCCATTAAGTAATTTTTAAGTCTAAGAAACTGCTTCATTTTTTGCTGGTTGCTTTTCTAATTTCTTTCTATTAACTCTGTCATAAATATAGTTTTATTTCTTCATAACATTTGTCTGTTTCAGAAAACTGATCATTTTTAAGCACTATTTTAAATTGAAGTCAATAAATAGAGAATAGCATATTAGTCACAAGAAGCATACCTTTAAGTTTTGTGTCCTAACAAAACCTTCAGCTTTTAGATTGTGTATAAATTGCTATAGCAATGACATTCTTCGCCCTCAGTAGGTATAAATATAGTTAAGAAAAGATTTTACCCGAAGCTTATTATGCTTCTTAAAGTATAGTTCCATTTTAAAAAAATCTGTAAACTAACTGTACTCAATTCACATTTTAAAAGTTCTTAATAAGAGCAAGCTTTAAATTTACCCAATCATCCAGAAACAAAGACATACTAAATCCACTAGCACAACAATGTTCATTGCAGCACTAGTTACCATAGCAAAGATATGGAACCAACCTAGATGTCCCTCAGTTGATGAGTGGATCAACAAGATGTGGTATTTGTACACAATGGAATTCTATGCTGCTGTCAGAAAGAATGACATCGCCCCATTTGTTAGGAAATGGAAAGACTTAGAAAAAATCATATTAAATGAAGTAAGCCAGACTCAAAGGAACGTACGCTCAATGGTTTCCCTCATTTGTCATAATCAATAGAACCCTTGGGCTCTCCAAGCAGAGATTTGCAATAGAGCAAAAACCTTGATACATAAGGCCATATAGTATGATGCTAAATGAAAGGACCTCTAGGATATAGAAACAAAAGCCATATAATGAATGATTGTTATCCTTAAGGTACTATGTTATCTCTCATCTCTTTTGCTGACCCTTGGTTATCTCATATTGTTACAGTATCTCACTTTGTTATCTGATATATCAGATATATTTGTATTTAGTTATTTGAAATTGGATAGGGAAGGGGGGAAAACAAGATGATGGGTGGGAGTGGGGGGGAGGGAAATGGGGACCAAGACATGTGAAAGGGTGTCAATGTATGTGAATTAATGTACCTTCTATCTGGCAAATATCATGTAACCCTTCTATTAATTACAATACAAAATATATGAAAAAACAAGCTTTTAAATTACTTCTGTGCCCTGAACATACCATTGGATAAATATTAAATATAATATCCACATTTTATTCAGCCATTAAGAGGAATGAAATTATGTCATTTACTGAAAAATGGATGGAACTGGAGATCTTCATTTTAAATGAAATAAACCAGTTCCATAAAGCTGAGTACATGTGACTTCTCTTATTTGTGGAAGTTGGAGAAGGGGAAAATAAAAGAAAATATGCTCATGAAAGCAAAAGGGAGACTGCTTGGGATGGAGAAGGAAAAGGAGAAAAAGGAAAGAATAGGGGGAAGATAAGAAAGAATAAAAAAGGGTGTGAATATGCAAAGTAGATTTTATACCAGTATGGCAAGGTCATGATACAATTGCTTACTATGTACCATTTCATACCAATAATAAAGATGCTTTTGTGCTAAGAAATAAATATTACATAGAAAACGGAGTGATTTTCCTGCTAAAATGATTTTCATTCCAATATTTCAACATGTTTTTTTACTATAGCTTGCTAACAGTAATGAGAATTGATGTTTTATGTTACACACACACACACACAAATATACACACACTCACGAGGAAAATAGCATAAATGTGGTTTGAAAATGATGGAGGGGTACAAAGAATGGATCAAGGAGATGTTGTACTTATACACAATGAAATTCTATGCTGCCTCCCATTTGTAGGGAAATGGAAAGACTTGGAAAAAAATCATATTAAGTGAAATAAGCTAGACCCAGAGAAACATAGGCTCCATGTTTTCCCTCATTTGTAATAATTAGTACACATCTATGACTCTCCTAGCAGAGGATCACAATAGTTCAAAAGCTATGTACATATGGCCATATAGGATGAGACTAAATGAAATGAACTCTACAATATGGAAACAAGGGGTTCATCTTTGTGATTGTTGTTCTCAATGTACTATGTGCAGTTATTTCTTTTCTCTTTTTTTCCCCTTATGGTAAATCTCATGTGGTTACTATAGCTGACTTTGTTACCTGGTATATTGTATTTACATTTATTTTTTTTATTTGAAATAGGGAAGGGAAGGGGGAAACAAAATGATCAGGAGGGGGTGGGGGGAGGGGAAGGGACAAAAACATGAGAAGAGTATCAATGTTCAAGAAGTAATGCACCCACTACCTGACAAATGTAACTGTAACCCCTCTATACATCACCCCGACAATAAAATTTTTAAAAAAGCACAACAAAAAGCTTGATTCCTTTTAATCCAAAGTTCAGTGCAAATGTTCATGAAATTCTATGTGTTGATTTCAATAATTTTCTGTCACTTTAGTTTATTTCTTTGGCTGTTATACAAACCTCAAATTAACAAGATTTATACTAAAAAGATATATAATAATAGGTAAAATATTTGATGCCATAATAATCAATTACTGAAATTAAGAATAAATCTTAATTTCTTACAATGATCACTAAATTTATGATTGTAGGAACAAAGGTATTCATTCAAATATGATTTATTAACATTCAATCATTAACATTCAAAATGTTAATAAGACATCATTCATGTATCATTAAAATAACTTATGTTGCACACTTGGCTAAATTATTGAAGTACTTTAACATTAATAATTTAATATAAATGTCTAGCAAGAATAACCAGTCAAAATTAATTAATGATCAATTAGGATGGATTATTTCTCTTGGCTCCCATTTGCTTTTTTAATAATCAACTTGTTTTTTTTCTAACATGGGTCAATACGAAATGAGACCAAGTCATTTCACACTTCTATTTTTTAATAAACTGAAACTGTTTAAGAAATTAGTTATTCTCTTGGAAGTTATTAATCCTTATGAATATTATAAATCATGTTTTTATCCCTTGAACTTTATAGGCTCATTTTGTCTTTAATTACTGTATACTAATATGATAGTCTTACAATAATTTTATTAGTTCTGCTTCTAATACATTTTATAAAAATGGATCTATTCTAAAACTAATCACATTTGACTATATAATATAGATACCCCTTTCATCATTACACCATTCGTTAGGGGAAAACTCATTTTCTAGATGTTAACTAAAAGTATAAAATGAAGTTATTAATGTTTTTAATTATTTTGGTTTCCAGTTTGGATATTTCTGTGACTCCTTGTTTAGCCTATAAATCTAGTGTTAATTTAAGCTAGAATCCAAGAGATTCAGAAACAAACTCTTTCATATTTCTTTACTACAGGACATAATAGTCATATTATTAGCATGCTATAGTAAAGAATATGTTGAAATATTGAGTATGAATTAACCTTTAAAACTTAGGCACAATGAAGAGAAGCTGGGTTCACAGTAAAGGATTATTTTCATTCCAGGTTGTTGTGTATAAAAAAAGGTCATTGCTGTAAGCATTTGTAGCATTTACCACCTCATTTAGCAATTGTAAAGTGACAAATGGAAGTTAAATTGGAACAAAAAAGGAAAGAATAACTGCAGAACAAAGATAAGCAGAGTTAGAGTCCTGAAATGTAATTCTTTTATGAAAATCTTCCAACCAATTCTTTTTTACCCAAACAATTGCTCTTAATCCAAAGGGCCTATGATGTAATATATGAATTAGAGACTGGACATACAATAAAAGTTGTAGCCAAAGTAACTTATCTTTACTGGTATTTCTGTGTTGCAGTTGTGCTATAGTCTGGGCATTCTATCTCTTGTCTTCACCATTCTGATTCGGGTTAATAAGAAATGAGACCTGCAGAAACTCAGAAGTTTGAAAACTGTGACCATCTTGCCTGGGACTTCAATAGATCTATTTGATTCTAGATCTTTCTGTGTAAACCTTTTCAAATCAAGCAAAATAGACTTGATCTCTTGTCAAATATTATATTTCATGGCTTCCAAGTTCTGTCTGTCATGAAGTACTAGGATGCAAATACCATTTGGTCAGCTTCCTTGCCACTTTGGATCAAGGGCTGACTGTCCTGTGGTTTCCAATAATATGTTCTCCATTTCTATCTAAGGTCTTACTAACATGGCCTTTAACTTCCGTACTTCTTTCCCCATTCTAATCATAGTCCCTTTGATAACCACTAAGAAAGTCACTGAGGTTTTCTTTATAGCTGCCCCCCTCTCTCATAACTCTAACCAGAATAGTCCTTCATGGTCCATTCCTGGCTTTTCCCAACAAATGCCTCCATATATTACCCAATTCCAAAGCTACTCTCACTGTTTTTATTATAGAAAAGTGCAACATGGTACCAATTTCAGGCTTAGCCTGTCCATAACAAAATACTTTGGGTAAGTAATTTGTGAGTAACACAAATATGTCTTTCTTTGCAGAGGTTGGAAAGACCATGGTTAAGATGTCACAGATCATTCTAGGGGGAATCTGTTCCTCATATACTGTGCCATCAATATGTCCTCCTGTGGAGGAAGGGGCAGGACAGACCTCTTAAGCAGTGGTTGCAGAATTCGCTCAATATTTTTAATGCTAGCCCCTTATATATAAAAGATAGTTTACCAGGTTATCTCTGTTGCTTTGACTGCTTGCTTGCTTTTTTTTTTTTGAGGCCTTGGCCTCAAACTTGTAGTCATTTTTTTTCATTTTATATTTTATTACAGAGTAATATACAGAGGGGTTACAATTACATTTTCCAGATAGTAGGTGCATTACTTCTCACACATTGACACACCTTCTCATGTTTTTGTACCCTCCTCTCACCCCCTCCCAATCATCTTGTTTTCCCCCCTTCCCTTTCCTAATTCAAATAAACAAATAAAGGTATATACACTATGCCTGGTAACAAAGTCAGATACAGTAACAATATGAGATTAACCAATTTGTAGTCCTTTTGTATTGACCTTCAGAATACTGAGATAATAGCACTGTACCACAATACCTGTCTCCATTTGAGTTCTTTAAATTTAAAGAAGTAATTGGGAAGTATTTAAAAAGAGAAGTTTAAATCAATTGTTTGTGGAAGCTCAGAATGAATATGTTTTCAGTAGTATCCATCGCTGAATACTACTGAATTCTACTGGACATTACTGAAAATCATATTATAGTGACATTGTAATAAATTTCGTTCTGTCTGCCTAATAGAAAATAGTGATTTAACAATAATTTTGGAGTGATAGATGCAGCCAACTTAGATTAAAACAAATGCATTTTCTGTTTCTCTGGGCAATTAATTAAGTAATTAATAACTTAAATAGCATTCTGATATAGGGAAAGTATATGAGCCTAAAGCTATTAAAATGATATACTTTAAAACAGTTTATTATGATAAACAGCAAGCACAGTTCAAAGAGAACAATCCAATGAATTCTCATAAATTTATTTTCTGATAAAATAAATTTATCACTGTCAATTCATATCCATACTTGTTTTATTCAATTTGATTATCTCCTCCCAACCCTAGACATAGATCAATGTGAGGTAAATCCCAAATTACACATCATTTCTTCTGAAGCATTTCAATAGACTTTCTAAAAGATGATATTTTTTAGAGTAGCATTACTACAATGTCATGATTCCAGTAATTCATTACTCATCACTCTCTAAGCAGTGAGTTCTTAGATATCTTACTTTCTATGTGTCAGGGTCAAAATAGATTCCATACGTTGCAATGGGTTGTTGTCTTGATAGAAAAAAGGACAGATGATTTGATGAGTAGAATGTCTGAAAGTCGAGATTTAATTGTTGCATCACTCCTTTTCCTGACCTTTTTATTTTTCAGATGGGTGTGATAGGAAGAATAATAATTAGAGACAGTTTTGCCCCCAAAGGACATTTGCCATTTTGGTTGGCATGGTGGAAGGAGTTGCTATTGGTCTCATGAGAAGAGGCCAAGACCAAAGCATTACTCAGTTGTCAACAGTACTGAGCTTGAGAAACTCCGAGGAATGATTAAAATTTAGATTTGGTTTCTTTTCAACCCAAATTTTCTTCTTTTTCTAAGCATTTTGATCTTCTTCATTAAACCACTAGGCATGTACTAAGTCAATTTCATATTTTAGCAAATTATTTGTACTTTATCACATGCTAAGAAAATACTTGAATGAATCAGGAGAGCTCAAAAGTGCAGTTAGGGTGAACATTCACCTTAGTTCTCTAATCAGAGTATTATTTTTCACTGAGCTTTAATTATACTCAGAAATTTTAATATTCTTCATAAAATAGTAATTCCATTAGAAAGAAAGATCTCCTTACATACCACCTATTCCAGATCAGTCCAGCTGCTCTGTTGCTAGCAAATTTCTGGACCAATTATGGAAGTTGAGAATATTTAGAATATTTTGAAAATATTCCCACCAATGGTATTAAGTGTGTTTCTCACATATACAGCTATTATTAAATATGAACCATAAAATGCCATCTGCTTTGGCTTTTAGAAAAAAATTAAATGGCAGCATCTAGAAAAAAATGGAAAATTTACCAAATTTACAAATAGCTCAAGTCTTCAAAGTCACTAAAAATTCACTAAAGAAATGTATTTTTGCAAGAATTAGCCTACTTATTTTAGAACAAAATTTCAAAGTCCCATTTCTGCCTGTCAACTGAGAACAATTTTTATATTCTGTGCCTTCACTTTTAATTTAACAAAAAAAAGGAAGTAAGCACTGGAATGACATTCATTTAAAGAATGTGAAGTAAGAAAGAATACTGCTCTTGAAGTCTAAAGTGTTTTCAAACTCAAAGATTGAAAACAAGATAAAGATGAAGCACCCTACAAAAACACTAATTGTTTTTGAAATTGTAACAAAGCCCCATTTGTAAGATGTAAGAGATCAGTTAGTCTTTCAGTAATTACAAAACATGAATGTTTGGTTGAGTTGATATAAAAATAGGAAAATCAATCCCAAATTCTAAAATAAAAGAACTTTATAACTTATAATAAATATATTTAAATAAAAATCATGAAATAAATTTAAAAATTGGCTATAAGTCAAAGTCTTAAATACGTGAACTATTTTTCTTCATGTGCCTAAAGATGCTTGAGAAGTTAGTATGAAAGACTCTAATAATGGTCTGATTTCTGTTATTATTACAATTTTTTCCTTGCTGGACAAGCATACCTCTTTCTTACTGTAGAAACATTCACTCTTATTCTGCCTCCTTTATAACTCTCTTACACATGATACATCTTGGCCATGTAGACATAAGAAGTGAATTGACTTAGATTTTAAATTCTTTCCTAGGTTCTTTACAGATTGATAATCTGATTGTTCTATAATCACTTCTTGTACAAATATCTCCAACTGGTCTAATAAGGACCTAAAAACAAGGAGATTTTAATTTTGGTAAGCCTTGAAATTAGTTGACAACTCATCTTGCTTTCTAATTACACTGAATAAAAGCTTGTCCAAATTACCACATGTAGGGAAATGTTCCCCTATTAAGAACTCCTTTTCCAGTTATAACATTCTAGTTTTCCTTTCTGTGAGCTCTCCAAGAATCTCTGTTAGTTGACTTAGTACTTTTTGAGATGTTTTGTTTTGCTAGGTCATGCAAATATCTAAAACTAAAATTGTCTTGGATTTCCTTCGAAGCTTGGAGATATGGGCTCCCAGCTCTTGTCCATCAACCAGGTGCTACAACATTTTACTACAATTATTCTAAAATCTGAATCACTGAGTCTCATTTGAATATACTCAAAAGTTTGGAAAATAAAGGGAAAGGAAATGACCAATGGAGGTTAAAATTGGTAGAACCTTGCTCCTGGTCCAAGGCGTATATAGAGGATAAGAATACAAAACATCAGAGTTTGTGCTCAACCAGATTCCTGGCATCTATTTCTTCTTTATTAGTAGTACTAGAGATTGCACTCAGGGTTTTATGTTTCCTAGACACAAACCACCATTTTAACCGTGCCTTACCATTTTGGCTTTCAGTTGTTTTTTTAGATAGAGTCCATGCTAACTTTCCTAGACTGGACTCAGACTATGATCTTTCTATCTCTGCTTCCTGAGTGGCTGAGACTACAGGTGTTTGCTGTCACACCAAGGATCTAGATGTTATCAAATAAACAAAATTTAAACTAAGTATGTAGCCTTTCATCCAAACATTATTTCAGAAATATGGATTTATTTATTAACTTTTGAGTATGGCTATGCTATTCAAGCACATTTACAAAATACTCTTTAAGAAAGTAAGGTGAATTTTAATAATTCACCTTAGTCTAAAATCTGTTTTGCTTTTCATGTTAACTTGGAATAGCTGACATCTTTGATTTTTCTGTAGAAAATATCTTCTTCCATACAAGAGAAGACTGCAGTTTTTTTTTCCCCTGCCTTGCTCACTTTTTAAACTACTTTGCTGCAACATCAAAATCTATGGGAGATTTTCATGTCTATCAAACTCAGCATTAGAACATGAGAGCAAAGTTAATATCTATTGCATAAACATTGACATTTCAGTTTTGAGGCTTTACATTTTTACTATCCTGTATTCCTCATTAGATTTGAGAAATTACACTCAGGAAAGTAGACATTTATTATGTATTTGTTATTCCTTCAGAAATTAGAATGGAAGGAAGAAAATGAGCTTTAAATAAATTTGAAACTACATAGATCCATTCTTCTATATGAGCCTCTTTTTTCAAACTTTGACAGGACATTTATAAGGAAACAGCAGTCTCATACATATTAACTGTGTCATACATTAATTTGAAAGTATATATTATGACAAGTAGCGAGAGGAACGGAATGCTCTATTTGTTTAAGTGATCAGAAAACTAATTTGGAGGAATAATAGATTTCCTCTGGAGATCTGACACTGAAATCTATGAGCGCAAATGTACAGCTTATTTACAGTGTGTCCTTTTATTTGCTTTTATTGGAAAATTTCTGTCTTTTGTAGATGAATCCCAACAATTATTTTTGGAAGATAGGCTGTTGTAGGTCGCACAGTGCTGAATAGATAATCAGCTTGCTGACTTCAATTAAAAAGAAAGCTGAGAAGATGAAAGAAAAAATACTGCAATGTGATATATAGTGGGATAAAAGAAATCATCTTCATCTCCCTCTTTGAACAAGAGTCATTCCCTTCCCACAACATTAAGGAGAATTCTGTTAAAGACTTTTCACCCCATACCCCGCAAATGGTGCTGCTCTGATCTGACTCTAGGCTGTGACTATTTGCTGCTGTTGCTATGCTTAGGTGGCATTTAAAAAGTAAAACATTGCGGGTAATTAATCATTGCACATGTTCCCTTCAACCATGGTGATGAATGACATCACCATCCCTTGCAGCCCATTGTCTTTTGTGTTGAGAATTGAGAGAGCAAGATACTGAAGGAAGAACAGGCTTCATTAACCTATGGTTGTGAAATGTAGGACTCTCTAAGTTATATAAAAAAAAAGCTATTAACTCATTTTTTCTCAACAGATAACATACGCCTGTGACTTAAACTTCAAAAGACACAAAAAATTATGCAATGAAAACTCTTCCTCCTATTCCTTTTCCAGTCAGATCCATTCCTCAGAAAAAAATCAATGTATTCTTCTCCAGATATTTTATCTGTGAACATTATATGTAAATTTCTTTCTTTCACCTTGTTCCTTCTCTCTCTCCTCCTCTTATTCATCTTCTTTACTTTTAATGACTCCATAATATCTTAATTTGTGGTACCACTAATAATTTATATAGTAATACTTTATTTATGGACATTAAAAGAGATAAAATACAATTTTTGACAAAGATGCAAAAGAAAGTCATTGGTATAAGGACAGTTTCATCAATATAAGCAGATGGAACACCTGGACTCTCATAGGAAGACCAAACCCAGCCAAACCAAAACAGAAAACCCACAGACAAATAAACCCGAACTAAATTCCCTATTAAAAACTAACTCAAAAAAGACTATTAAATCCATTTCACTTAAGAGTACAATACCCTAAGACTTAAAAAGAAGAGGTGAGGTTTTCATGACCTTGGATTAGGAAACAAGTTATAGACAACACTAAAAAGCTAGTCCACAATAAAAAAATAGTTCACAATAATAAATTATACTTCATCAGAATTCTAGTCTGTGAAAAGGCAAAATAACGTATTTTCAAATTACATATATTACAAGAAAAGATTTCTATTCAGTGCATAGAATACTTTTAACAAGAAGGGATGCCAGAGAGTAATGAGAATTGATGTTTTATGTTACACATACACACACACACACACACACACACACACACACACACACACACACACATACTCACTAGGAAAATAGCATAAATGTGGTTTGAAAATGATGGAGGAAGGAGGGGAACAATGGGAATATGTGTGTATATATGATGCATTATCTCAATGAAACCCCTTTGCAGGACAAATAAATGACAACTTAAAAATAAAATAATAGCAATTTGGGAAAAAGAAATAGTATCACTGATTTTTACTACAGAAGGTAGAAAATTAGCTCAGAAAGTTAAATCTAAGTTTTCTTTTACTGAATGTAACTTCTGTTATCTTACATGAGTAAATATCATCTTGTCTGTAAAGTAACCATTGCTGTACATTATCTGTTAGCATATAATACTTCTAAGGTCAATATACTATGAATAAATTTGGCCTAGTGGTTAAAGTGATTGCCTAGCATGCATGAAGACCCGGGTTCGATTCCTCGGTACCACATACATAGAAAAAAGCCGGAAGTGGTGCTGAGGCTTAAGTGGTAGAGCTTTAGCTTTGAGAAAATCCAAGGACAGTGCTCAGGCCCTGAGCTCAAGCCCAGGACTGGCAAAAAAAAAATGACAAAAACTCAATAACTGGATAATTACTCTCCCAAATAAAAAGGGGGCAAAAGATTTGAGCAGGCACCTCACCAAAGAGAAAATAGACATCGCAAATAGGCCCATCAAGAGATCAACATTTCAATATTGGTCAAATGGAGAATGCCAATGAAAATGATAATGAATGATTTTTATACCTATTACAGCAGCTTTTTAAAACAAAGTATCAAATTCCCTGCTGCTAGAACTCTTTATCATTGCTGTTGGAAACACATGCCATAAAATATGTTAGGGGCAGGGGCTAGGGTGTGGGGAAGGAAAGGGGGACAAAGACATGAGAAAGGATATCAATGTATATGAAATAATGCACCTTCTATCTGGTGAATATAATGTAACCCTTCAATTAACTACAATAAAAAATACATGAAAAAATACATTAGGGGCATTCTGGAAAGTAGTGACAGTGGCTGACAGTGAAGAATGTAAATTTATGACCCAGAAATCCTATTCCTAGGTATTTACCTGTATGAAATGAAAATATTTGTAAACATATGGACATGTAAATGCTTTCTCTTCCATATAGCTAAAAGTAAAAACCCCCAAACATAGGTAAGCAGAACTATACAAAAGAGTATCACTCAGTAAAAATGAAAGGATGATTGTACAATTACTCAGATGACTATCAAACACATCGTGCTGATGAAAGAAGCTATTATGAAAAATGCTACATGCCATGGAATGTCATTTATATGATTTGATCAAAAAGAAAAAACAAACAAACAGAAAGCCTATAGCAATGAGAAAGAGATTAAGGTTCGCCAGAAATCAGGGATAGAGAATGAGAAGCCCACAAAGACATAGCGTGAGATAGTAACATTTCAGTCTGGGGGAAATAAGTCAAGGTTTGCTCGAAGTAGAAGAGATTTATACATTTTTCTCTCTCGATATTTATCAAAAATCCCTTTTTTTACCCTTAGAAATACCTTGGTTTGACTCCTCAGTATAAAGAAGGTTGTGTATGACAAACCCACAGCTAGCATTATATTTAATGGTGGAAAGCTAAAGCCATTTCCTCTAAAATCAGGAATAAGAAAAAGATGCCCACTCTCTCCACTCTTCTTTAACATAGTATTAGAATTCCGAGCCAGGCAAGAAGCAAGCATAAAGAGGATCCAAATAGGGAAAGAGGAAATGAAACTTACCCTCTTTGCAGATGACATGATTCTATATTTAAAGAACCCTATAGACTCCACTCCCAAGCTGCTTGAGCTGATCCAAAACTTTGGCAAGGTAGCAGGGTATAAAATTAAACCTCAAAAACCAACGGCCTTTTTATAGGCCAACAATGAGAGGAACAAGGCAACAATCAGGAAAGCAATGCCTTTTGCAAGGGCCTCAAAGAAAATAAAGTACCTAGGAATTAATTAAGAATGTAAAGGACCTTTTTGATGAAAACTTTAAAACCCTGAAAATGGAAATTAAAGCAGAACTGACGAAATGAGAAAAATCTCCCATGCTCCTGGATTGGAAGAATTAACATCGTGAAAATGGCAATCTTGCCAAGGGCTATCTACAAATTCAATGCAATACCCATCAATATCCCAATGTCATTCTTCAAGGAAATAGAAGAGGCAATCCAAAATTTCATATGGAATAATAAAAGACCCCGTATAGCTAAAACAATTCTTAGCAGAAAGAACAGCACAGGAGGAATTTCAATTCCAAACTTTACAGAGCTCTAATGACCAAAGCAGCTTGGCACTGGCACGAGAACAGGCCTGAAGACCAATGGAATGGAATTGAGGACCCAGATATTAACACACAGACCTATGGTCACCTAATCTTTGATAAGGGAGCCAATAAATAAAATGGAAGAAAGACAGCCTCTTCAACAAGTAGTGCTGGCAGAACTGGTTAAGCACCTGCAGAAAACTAAAGTTGGATCCTTCTTTGTCACCAGGATTAACTCCAAATGGGTCAAAGACCTCGAGGTAAAAGCAGATACACTGAAAACTTTACAAGAAGGAATAGGAGATACACTAGGTCTCCTTGACACAGGTCGAAACTTTCTTAATAAGGACACAGAAACACAACAAATCAGACCAAGTCTGGATAAGTGGGATTGCATTAAACTGCAGAGCTTTTGTATGGCAAAGGGCATAGCTAGTAAATTAATTAAGAAGCCTACAGAATGGGAGAAGAATTCACTAACCATACAAGGGACAAAGGCCTCATATCTAAAATATATCAACAGCTCAAAAAATTGAATCACTCCAAAACTAATCTCCAAAGAAACAACCATCCCATTAAAAGATGGGCCAAAGACTTAAAGAGATTCTTCCCTGAAGAAGAAATAAGAATGGCCTATAGACACATGAAGAAATGCTGAACATCTCTGGTCATAAAAGAAATGCAAATCAAAACCACTCTTAAGATTCCACTTCACTCCAGTTAGAATGGCCAGGATCAAGAAATCTGATAACAACAGATGCTGGAGGGGTTGTGGCCAGGAGGGATCACTACTCCACTGTTGGTGGGAGTGAAAACTCATTCAACCACTATGGAAAGCAGTATGGCAGTTCCTCAAAAGACTAAATATAGAGCTCCCCTATGACCCAGCACTTCCACTACTTGGCATTTACCCAATTGTCCAGAAACAAGGACATACCAAATCCACTGGCACACACAGCAATGTTCATTGCAGCACTATTTACCATAGCAAAGGTATGGAACCAACCCAGATGCCCCTCAGTTGATGAGTGGATCAACAAGATGTGGTATTTATACACAATGGAATTCTATGCTGCTGTCAGAAAGAATGACATTGCCCCATTTGTAAGGAAATGGAAAGACTTAGAAAAAATCATATTAAGTGAAGTAAGCCAGACTCAAAGGAACATAAGCTCAGTGGTTTCCCTCATTTGTGAAAATCAGTAAAAACCTTGGACTCTCCTAGCAGAGCTTTACAACAGAACAAAACCTAGAAATATAAGGCCAAATAGTATGATGCTAAATGAAAGGACCTCCAGGAGATAGACGCAAAAGCCATATAATGAGTAATTGTAGTCCTTAATGTACTATGTTATCTCTTATTTCTTTTGCTGTCCCTTGGTTAGCTCATATAGTTACAGTTTTTCACCCTGTTATCTGATGTATTGTACATATGTGTATTTAGTTATTTGAAATAGGATAGGGAAGGGGGAAAACAAGATGAGGAGTGGGGGTGGGGAGAGGGAAATGGAGACCAAGGCATGAGAAAGGGTAGCAATGTATGTGAAGTAATGCACCTTCTATCTGGCGAATATAATGTAACCTTTCTATTAATTACAATAAAAAACATATGGAAAAATAAATATCTTGGTTTGAATAACAAATTATATCAGAACAGAAATTCCTAACTTCATTTTACAAATTAGAACATAAAAGTCAAGGGGAAATCAATAACTAAAGAGTAAAGCTAATAATCATATTTTGGGAGCTGCTTGTGGGAATTTTCCCCCTTCTCACATCACAAAGTTTTCACATTTTGGAGAAGGTTTTAGTCAAGTCAGTAGAAATAAAGGAAAGAAATAAGTTAATTTTTTTTAAGTTTCAGAATTTTTGATATGAAGATAAAAGAAGTTTTGCATCAGGTTCATTAGAAGTACTGGAATTTTCTTACTGAGATGACTGAGGCAAAATTTGAAAGTAGTATCTACTAACTTCTCAGAATTTTCTTCCATATATTGTGGTTGTATTCTGAAAACAGACATTTAAAATATGTATATATATGTATATATTCACATCACTGTTTGAATGCACTTACCTTGAGAACACATACACACAGGAATAAGTGATCAAACAATTTGGAAATTTTATAGACAAATCAAAAAGAGATTTTCTCAGGAAATAGGACTGGATTTGAGGAAGAGTTTTATTTTGTGTATTATTTTAATTTATTATATATATAATGAATGGGTGTGAAGTATACACTTCTTTTCTTTCAATATTCATTGTGTTAAAACAATGACCCAACCTACCAAGGCATTATTTTTCATAAGTAGAGGATGTTAACTGCAGAGAAAGATGTATTTTACTGTTTCTAGTAAAATATATCTTTTTGAGAGTGACCAATATGTGAGGTCAGATCCTGGATACTGGCATCTAGGCATTTGATCAGTATCACCTCTTTCTGAGGGCAAATGTATTTTATAATAATTTCATAGCTTAGGAATGGAGGACAGAATTGACAACATTGCTTTAATGTTCAGTAATCAGCTAACGTTTTATTCAATATTCATTATAAAGACTTGGCTCTGTATAACAAACAGACCCTCCACGGGGCTTTCTAGAACAGGCATTACCGCTATTGCTGCAGCCATCTTTAGCAGGAATGCACACTTAAAAAAAATGCATCCATTAGACTTTTGGCAATTAGAAAGGAAGGGATATAATGAACTTTATCTATATTTGAAACTATATAGATTCATCTGGCTAGTATAGGCCAATTTATTTCAAAGTCTCGCTGTGAATTAATAGGAAAACAGTGGTGACCTTGCTCCTTTAGAGGTTATGGTGACCACAGCAAAGGATGTTTAAGTAAAATATTATTCTATTTGTTAGATTATTGTACATTGTCTTTGGATTGGGCTCTAGTGTGAGGAAATTCATAAGGAAAGGCTCAGATAAGAATGCCCTTGCCTACAGTCACAGACTTTTTCTCTCATTTGGAAATATAAGTGTATGTAAGTGTATGTAAGTTAATTTTTGAAAGAATGCTTTTTAAGATAAATGGAAACAGAAAGTCTATGTTAAAGTACTGATTTAAAAAGCTTCTACAGTTTCTTCTATGCATTAATGGGGACATAGCCGAATATATGTCTTCATTTACAACTATTGTCATAGGTAATGTGAATAAATCTTGGTAACAGTGATGCTCCTGTGCCATTTGATACATCAAATGATGAAATAAACATCAGAATATATTTGTGTGAGATTCTTCTCCTTATGTTTTATAGATGTGAAAACAATAACTCATATGCAATAAAATAAGATCACTCTCTAGAATTTTGATCTGCCAATACACTATCTGATAATGATAGAAACAAATAAGTAAGCTATCTCTACTAAAAATAAAAACACTTTTGGGGTTATATTATGGATCATAAAAAGGAGCTTAATAAATGAGTTTCATGAAATTTAAGTTTTTTTTAAAGAGAATGAATTGAAAAGATTGTTCCAATAGTCAGAATTTTTCCAAGAAGTAAAATATAGCCTTTATGTGCTTAAATGAAAATTGAAAACATTTAGTTAAAAATACACTTGTACCTTCAAAAATATAGACTCTACTGGTTAACTCAGTCGTTAAGAGTTATTTTTCTCACAAGTGATTCACCTAAAAGATTCAATTTTTATGCTATCTCTGTACAGATACTTAGAATTTACTTATCAGCAGCCACATGGCCTCTCCAAGTTAAGAGAGAACTCTAGAACCTGAGTTCAAAAAATGCCACTGCCAGGACTGGATGCCAGTGGCTTGTGTCTGTAATTCTAACTACTCAGGAGGCTGAGTTCTGAGGATCATGGTTCAAAGGCACCCAGAGAAGAAAAGTCCCTGTGAGATTCTTATCTCCAATTAACCACGCAAAAAACTGGAAGTGGTGCTGTGTCTCAAAGTGGTAGAGCACTAGCCTTGAGCACAAAGAGGCTTAGGTGCAGACCCCAGGCCCTGAGTTCAAGCCCTCTGACCAACAAAAAATGAGAGAAAAGAAAAGAGGAAGGGAGGGAAGGAGAAAAACCACTTGCAGATAAAAAATAACACAGTGCTCAGTGATAGCACAAAACAGGCTTTAGTCCTCTGTTGTTATGGTTCCACTCCTTGTCTATCAGATAAAACTCTCTTGCCTTGGAATGGATGCTGATCACTGACTGCATAACCCAGGACATGATGGTTCTGCTTGTCGCTTGCTAGAAAATAAAATTTCTAGAAGTTGCTGATGGAAATAGAATCATATGTCTTTGTAGGTCAGGATTTCCTTGGAGTTTCTTTTTTGCTATTATCATTTGGGCTGTTATTTTTCTGTTTTCTTGATGGTGTTTATATGAAAAAATATAGGAACTCAAGGTCAGCTTCACTCACACATTTGTCTCCTAGACTGGGAAGGATGATCTACCAGGAAAGGTGACTACAGCATACTCTTTCTCAGTTTTCCCAACATGGAAAACACATGGCAGACACCTTCTTACAGAGTAGCTTAGGGCTCTTCAATAAATAGTTGAATAAACAAGGCAGAAACTATCTGGCCTTTAATGTCCTAAATTTGGAAGTCACTTAGCACCATTTTGCCTGTTATTACTATTAATATGAGTTTAAGACTCATAGATTTATCAAGATTAAAACAAAGGGCTGAGCACTTATGGCTTATGCCTGCAATCCTAGTTACTCTGGAAGCTGAGATTTGAAGATCATGGTTCAAAGCCAGCCTGGGCAGAAAAGTCCCCACAAGACACTTATCTCCAATTAAGTACTGCAAAAGTGGAAGTGGCACTGTGGCTCAAAGTGGGTAAGGTGCTAGCCTTGAACAAAAAGAGGTTCTGGGATAGCATCCAGGCCCCGAATTCAAGACCCACAATTGACCAGGAAAAAAAAAAAGATTAAAGAAAAACAAGTGATCTCATCTCTAAATGGAAAGGGTACAGAAGTATTACAGGGTGTTTTAAAACTGCATTGGTTCTTCTACTTCGATTCAGTATCTGCCTTATTACTGCATATGTCATGAAAATTGGTGGCTATTTCTACTAACACTGCATTGGGATCAGATGTCACAATCTGAGTAAAAGGACTATTGGATCTCTAGTTCTGTACTTCAGGTAAGCCTTCCACCCGTTCTACAGTGTTTTAGCAGGATTTTTTGGCATTTGTATTCATCAATACAAAACAGGTTCATGTAGTAAGTATGTATTAAACTATTCAAGTACTATTTGGATAATGATAACTGGGTTTGCACCTTTGGAGGACTGATTTTGGTAACCAGACTCTTAACAATTGCTACATGTAACTTCTGTTGTGTAAGTAGAACTATTTCAGTTTTTTTTTCTTTGCCTCTCAGTTATACCAGAAACAAATAACTTCAACTTTACCAATGTTACTGTCTAGGGAAATACAGTGAGTGCACTTTTGGACACAACTGACTTTTCTTAAAAAGTATATGATTATGTGGAAAGAGAATTTGAAGATATTTAGGAGGTTAATTAATGTTCTGTCCTCAGAGGTGATGGATAGACCTGGCCTGGCCTTTTTTCCACTGAAAGGTACCAGAATGTCATTTCCTTTTTTATTTCCACTCATTCCACACATTGCCTGGAGAATTCTTCTCTGAGTATAAAACATGGAACTCTGAAGTTTTAAAGATGCATGCGGGACAACAACATCAGAAATCAAATTAGTTTAGGTGGAGAATGCTACTGAATGTTTTCACAGAATTAATTATGATGGATATTTCTAGTGTTTTGCACAGTACCACCTCAGACCAATTGGGATCACAGTTAATGAGGACACAAGCAGCAAATAGCTCTTTTAATCATCACAACAGTATCTATAACTACCAGTGCAGGTTAAGCCATTTGTTTAAATTAAGATAATGGATCAACTAGGGTTCTAGCTACCCCTCAAAGAAGGAATTATTAATTACTATGAGCATATGCCATGGAAATCTATAATATTTCTAGGTAATTTACCAACAATGGGAGTAAGGAGTATTCTGAGAGAATGCTGTTGGAGTAAGAACTGGTATGAAGATGACAGGCCAGAGAGAAGCTAGATGAGACAGAAAAGACAGATAGGGACCACTAAGTGGGGGAAGGGCAAGTAAACTCTGGTTCCCTGAGCTTTTATTCATTTATGCATACTTTCAACAGCTTTGTCATAAAACACCAATTGAGGCCATAAGGCTAGTTTATGATGTAGAAACCACGTACAGTTAGATGAAGCTACAATTCAGGAGATTCAAGATGGCCACATAAATATCAAAGACAAATAATTAGAGATAAAAGTCATTTGGATTATTCTCCCAGGGCTGGCTTTGAACTGTGATCTTAGGTCTCTACCTCCTGAGTAGCCCAAATATCTGGCATACCAGTCTTACAATTGGCTCCCATAAACTTTCATTTGATCACTTCAAATTTCTATCCTATGTTGTGACTTTAACTGTTATATTAAGGATGAACTCAGGGGCTTGCATTTTTTTTTGTGGGTCATAGGACTTGAACTCGGCCTGGGTGCTGTCTCTGAGCTGTTCAGCTCAAGGCTACCATCTTACCACTGGGCCTGGGCAGTGTCCCTGAGCTCTTCAGCTTAAAGCTACCACCCTACCCTTGAGCCAAGCCTCATTTCCACTTTTCTGTGGGTAAATTGGAGAGAAGGGTCTCAGGTCCTTTTGTGCCCAGGCTGGCTTTGAACCTTGATCCTCAGATCTCAGCCTGAGTAACTGGGATTACAGGTGTCAGCCACTGCCTTTTATTTGTTCAGTAAGCTCTTTACCACTTAAGACATACCCCTTCGGCTTGAAGTTTGCTTTAGAGGTAACATCTTGCTATCTTTCCCCAGAATTGCCTCTTAATTTGCAGACCTCCCACCTCAGCCTCTGGAGCTCTGGAGTCTACAAACCTGCTCCACCAAACCAGCTCCTTGAAACTTTTGGACTGAGATTTGTCAGTACTTTATACTGTCTGCATTCTTGGTACAAATTTCAGAACAGCCCTGTTCATTTTTCCACCAAGTCCATGTAGAGAGTAGGTGCTCAGACATCTACTACTGACTGATGGCCCTTGGGTCTCGTATGCATCTCTGAGACAATCATTGATAATGGGGAGAGAAGCCAAGTAGTTGAACAAGGTCTGTCTTCCTGGAGCAGTGGCTATGGCAGGTTCCCAGGCAGCAGAGTATGGTCCGAGCAGAAACTAATATTTCTACTATACAGAATTATAATAAAATTTGCCTTCTGCTAGGTAAGTCTCCTTAAAGGAGAAAAGAATGAAATAGTAATAAAGAGAGACGCAGAATCAATTTAAACCAAAACAATCTGCCTGTGCAGAAACACAAGTTACTTGGGGTATTCATTGATGTGATTCCCGATTCCCCCCCCCTCCGCCCCCCGCCGATTCTCCTGGGTATCACTGAAATTCCTCTCACTTCCAGGAGACCTCTGAGGATAATTGATTCAAGGGAAGGGAAGAACAGGCCAACGTTTTCCATACCTGTATCTTTTAAGATAGGCCTTCTTAAAGCAGGCTATCTTAAGGTAGTTTCCAAACAATTGTCCTGTGGGGGGAAAAAAAAGATAATTGGAGTTGCAATAATAGTTTCTGGGGAAAAATGTTCTTGGTTTAAGACAATTTTCCTGCCCACTCTTCTTCAGAAAGAAACAAGACTAATCTTCAGTCACGGGACTTTTCCAGTGAGACTCTGTGCCAACCTGATCCACTGCTGACATTGGTCCTCTAGGAATCTTTGGGGCTCCAACAGCAGAGAAAAGCTGTGTTTCTCTTCCAGCACGAGTCAGAAGGGCTGGGAAACATCGTGGGGAATTCGAAAGAAATGGTGATGGAGGTAGGTCTTACAGCACACTGTCACCTTCAGATTAGGGACAACTATGGGTAGTGGAGGGATGCCTAAATGTTAGATATTAGAGAAATGGGATGTACATTAGTTATTGCTAGTTTTTTTAATTACATAATTTGTACTTCTCCCATGAGGTTCTTAGCTGCTACACAAAGTTTTGAAGAGTGCAAACATTTTAGCTCACGTATGTACTTAGACCTCATCAAACACATAAAAAATGTGACAAATAAACACTCCTTTGTTCTCTGATGTATTTTCACATTTCACTGATAATAGAGCCAGTGTCTGGATCCTGAAATACTTGACAAATATCTCAGAATGTACACATTGTTCAAATCTTATTCACATCTTGAGAGCAGTGATAGCTCAGACTTGGCACTTGCTTTTCAACTTTCTTTTCAAACAAAATATGAAGAACCATAACACAAAGGCAGGTAAGGGTGTATGCCTCTGTAGAAGGTGAGGCTCCTGTTCCTTCTCTCTTTTCTGCCTAAAGTTCCCCTGGAGTCCTCCCTGCTACCAACCTTATATATTCTTGCCAACTACCATCTGCTCAGGTTCCAAGATGGACTAGCTCAATGGTGCCAGTTGAATCTTTGAGTCTTGAGGACATTGGTGCTTGGAAATTCTAGTAAGGTCTATGTACCTCACACATAGATTACTGTGGAGCATGGCTTCAGGAAGTGTGCATTATAAAAAGATTGCTGGCAGAACTGGTTAAGCACCTGCAGAAAACTAAAGTTGGATCCTTCTTTGTCACCCTGCACTAGAATTAACTCCAAATGGATCAAAGACCTCGAGGTAAAAGCCAACACCCTGAAAACTTTGCAAGAAGGAATGGGAGATACACTAGGTCTCCTTGATACAGATCGAAATTTTCTTAATAAGGACCAAGAATAACAACAAATCAGATAAAGGCTGGATAAGTGGACAGCATTAAACTGCAGAGCTTTTGTATGGCAAAGGGCATAGCTAGTAAATTAATTAGGAAGCCTACAGATTGGGAGAAGATCTTCACCAACCAAACAACGGACAAAGGCCTCATATCTAAAATATATCAACAGCTCAAAAAATTGAATCAATCCAAAACTAATCTCCAAAGCAATAACCATCCCATTAAAAGATGGGCCAAAACTTAAAGAGAGTCTTCTCTGAAGAAGAAACAAAAATGGCCTATAGACACATGAAGAAATGCTCAACATCTCTGGTCATAAAAGAAATGCAAATCAAAACCACTCTAAGATTCCACCTCACTCCAGTTAGAATGGCCAGGATCAAGAAAACTAATAACAACAGATGCTGATGGGGATATGGACAGGAGGGATCACTACTACACTGGTGGTGGAAGTGCAAACTTGTCCACCACTATGGAAAGCAGTATGGCAGTTCCTCAAAAGACTAAACATAGAGCTCCCCTATGATCCAGCAATTCCACTACTAGGCATTTACCCAATTGTCCAGAAACAAGGACATACTAAATCCACTAGCACAACAATGTTCATTACAGCACTAGTTACCATAGCAAAGAAATGGAACCAACCCAGATGTCCCTCAGTTGCTAAGTGGATCAACAAGATGTGGTATTTATATACAATGGAATTCTATGCTGCTGTCAGAAAGAATGTCATCGCCCCATTTGTAAGGAAATGGAAAGACTTAGAAAAAAATCATATTAAGTGAAGTAAGCCAGACTCAAAGGAACATAGGCTCAATGGTTTCCCTCATTTGTGATAATCAGTAGAAACCTTGGGCTCTCCAAGCAGAGATTTGCAATAGAGCAAAACCTAGATACATAAGGCCATATAGTATGACGCTAAATGAAAGGACCTCTAGGATATAGGAACAAAAGCCATATAATGAGTGATTGTTGCCCTTAATGTACTATGTTATCTCTCATCTCTTTTGCTATCCCTTGGTTATCTCATATTGTTACAGTATCTCACTTTGTTATCTGATATATTTGATATATTTGTATTTGGTTATTTGAAATTGGATAGGGAAGGGGGGAAATCAAGATGAGGAGTGGGGGTGGGGGGAGGGAAATGGGGACCAAGACATGAGAAAGGGTATCAATGTATGTGAACTAATGCACCTTCTATCTGGCGAATATAATGTTACCCTTCTATTAATTACAATAAAAAATATATGAAAAAAAATCAGTAAAGCTTCCACTCTGTCAGTCTAATCTGCATCCAGAAGAGAACCCAGGAGGAAAATGATCTTTGATGAACACTACCAATTATTAAATTTTGTGTAAAAAGACTTGGAAGAAGAGACATTGTCTCTCATAATAACTAGATTGTTATATGGTTCCTCTTTTACTGAGGATCCACAGTGATCAAATCCAAGAGGCAGAATAATCTTTTGAGGATTCCCAGGTGCAAAAAAGAATACATTTTCAATTTCAGTTGTATTAAATTAGACATTGAAGCAGAACAAATCCCACTTTTCTAAGAAAGACATTTTGTCTAGCTAAAAAAGCCCTTGAAATAGTTATTGGACTTTGGCTCTTCGGAAAATCATGACATTTTACCAGGGCGGTATAGAAAAACAATGACTTATTCATTTAAATTTCAACATTGGCTTCAGTAGTTAAGTATGTTAAAAATACTGTTAAAAAAAAAAACCATGAGAAGGGGTATCAATGTGTGAGAATCATGCTCCTAATGCCTGGCGAATGCACTGGTAACCCCTCTATAATTACCTCCACAATAAAAAATAAAAAAATACTGTTCAAAAATTTTGGAACCCAGTTACCATACAATTAAACTTCTGCTACCACTTTGAAAAATAGATTTTTATTCTATTTTTGTTAAATATTTAAAAATTAACCTATAAGGAAATGAAAATCATCATTTTAATCCTGTCTCATATTTGTTTAATCATATCCAGAGATTAATTTTGTCATTAAGGAAACAGAATTGATTTTGAGAAGTCATGTAGTAGTTATAGTTGAAGTACTCAATATTTTATTATGACATTCATCCCAGATTAATAAAAATTCTTCTGTAGTTTCCTAAAACAGCTTTCCCAAAATATGCCCTCTTGTAGAGGGAGGTTAATAGAGGTCACAAAGCATTTCTCCAGTGAAAGGATGATTAAGGTTCACTGAGTAAATATATGCATGTTTGGGCTTGAATTTCAAACACTTCCCTGATTAAAGTTCTTAGAAATTCCTTTCATAACAGGTCCTTTAATTCAAGAGTACTTACAGACTTAGAACAAAAAGCAGAGACAGATTTAAGTTGTCATTTCAAGCCCTATCTCTATTTTCTCAGAGACTACAACAAACTGAAACACTTCTGACTCTTAGGTCTGTATTTGAAAATGCCCATAAATTACATGAAATTCTGAGACTTAAGTAAGTCAAGCTCTAAGTAACTAGTTCTTGCATTCCAAGGGATATACATGCATATTTCAGGATGAATTGGAGATTGTTTACCTTCAGGGTAAGAACATTGGCATACGATGTAACTCTAATATTATAATCATTGGACATATGTTGATTCAGATTTCCATGTCAATTTAAAATGTACATTTAAATTAAAAATTAAAATTAAAAATCATTCTCGGGCCAGGAGTTTGGCCTAGCAGTAGAGTGTTTGCCTAGTATGCGCAAAGACCAGGTTCAATTCCTCGCTACCACATACACAGAAAAAGCCAGATGTGGGTGCTGTTGCTCAAGTGGTAGAGTGCTAGACTTGAGAAAGCCCAAGGACAATGCTCGGACCCTGAGTTCAAGCCCCAGGATTGGCAAAAAAAAAGTCATTCTCATAATCCAGATAGTCATATTTTAACTGCTCAGTTTCACATACACTCATTTCTATTATCTCAGAGAGTCCTTCTCAAAGGCACAGGTTTAGAATACTGGTCCCAGCCTTTGAACTCTATGTCAGGCTGTTATATCCTAGGGTTGGGACTGTAGCTCAGTGGTAGAATGCTTGCCTGTTACATGGAAGGTTCTATCTCAATGACTAAAAACAATTTTTTTTAAGAGCTCATACTTTCTGATTGATCTGGGCCCTTCCTCATCCACCTACAGAAGATACTTCATCTTGACAATTGGCTTTTATTTTGTGTTTCACATAATGTTTCTGGATACTATCTTGTATCTAGGTACTATTGAAATCCTTAAAGACTTGTTTGATTTTTCTTATTTCTGCAAGTTGACTGGGTTAAATCGGTGTTCCATCTTCTTCCAATGGCATTGACTAAGAGCCCTCAAGTAGCCATAAACTAATGGAAACTTCACTTTCCTCCTACAATGTGTGAGAGCTTCACTTCTCTACATTCTTATAGAGAACTTCTCTATATTCTTATTTTCACTCAGTACTTTCTTTAAAAAAATTATCACCATCCTAATGGAAATGATGTGATATCTAATTATTATAGTGAGAATTTATTATACTAATGGCTATTAATAATCAATATCTTTCTATTTTCTATGTGCTTGTTGGAAATTTGGACATTCATGCTTTCTATTTGGAAAAAAATGTTAAGTTCTTTATTCATTTTAAGATAAGTTGCTCATTCTTTGTTTTAGCTTTGTAAGACCTCTTTGCTTACTTTTTTTTTTTGCCAGTCCTGTGTTTAGGCTCAGGGCCTGAGCACTCTTTGGGTTTTCTCAAGGCTACAGTTCTACCACTTGAGCGACAGCACTAGTTCCAGTATTTTTCTGTGTATCTGGTACCGAGGAATTGAACCCAACTCTTCCTGCATGCTAGGTAAGCACTCTACCACTAGGCCAAACTCTAGGCCCTAAGAGCTCTATCTCTATTCTGGATATTATATTCTTATCAGATGCATTGTCTTCAACTGTTTTCCAATCTATGGGTTGGGTTTTTATTATCTTGGTAGAAGTCTATCAAGTAGAAAGTAGTACAAGTTGTCCATCTATGAAAAGATTTTAGTTTTTTCCTGGCTTTTTTTTTTTCCAGTTCAGGGGTTTGAACTCAGGGCCTATGCACTGTCCCTGAGCTTCTTTATTCTCAGTGCTAGCACTCTACCACTTTGAGCACCACTAGAGTACCACTTTTGATATTTTCTGCTTATGTGCTACTGAAGGTTCTAAGCCAGAGCTTCATGCATGTTTCGGCAAGGACTCTACCACTAAGCCACATTCCCAGCCTCAAGATTTTAGTTTTGATATAGTTTAATTCATCTACTTTTGCTGGGCTGTGGTGGCTCATGCCTATAATCCTAGCTACTCAGGCTGAGATCTGAGAGTCAAGGCTCTAAGCCAGCCATGGCACAAAAGAACCAGAGGCTCTTATTTCCAATTAACCTCTAGAAAATGGAAGGGGAGCTTGGCTCAAAGGTAGGGTGGTAGCCTTGAATTGAAGAGTTCTGGGACAGTGCCCAAGCCAAGTTCAAGCCCCATGACCCACCAAAAAATAAAAAAAGAATAATAACAATAATAAACAAAAATAATAATTCATCCACTTTTCCTTTCTATTTTTGTGGTTTGTGTCTACTCTAAGAATCTAAGTTTATGAGGAGTTCCTCCTATGTTAATTTTCTGGGTTACTATAACCAAGTATTAAAAACTAGGTGGATGAAAACAGCTGATATTTTTTGTCATGTAGGTTGGAAAACTAAAGTCCAAAGTTGGGCGTGATTTCTCTCCCAAGTTTAGAGGAAAATCTTGCATGCCTTTTCTAGCTTCTTGTGTTTGCTAGCAATTCTTAATTTGCAGATACATCACTCCAGTTGCAATTATCTTCTTTCTGTGTACAATGGAGTAAAACAATAGTTGTAGGAGAAATTTTATATTACTTTCTGTAGTTTTTCTTAAAGTCATTAGGATGTTATTCCTGAGGTCAGAAAAATTATGGTATGTCAAATAAATTAAGAGAAATATCCTCTCAGTTTTCATGTCTAGGATTCAGCAAAGAGGTCTAGAGCATTTGAGATAGTACTATTAATAATTGAAACACAAGATGTGTTTTTATTTGAAAACTGTCACAAGATGAGAATGAACAAGAAGTGAAATAATAAATGTATCATATAGCTCACAAACTGGATAATCAAACCCCTGATAATATCTGAGTATCTATTTCAAACACTTATTTTTGCTCTCTTGCAAACATAACTTGGGGAATTCTGCTTCCTTTGCTTATTTTATCACTGCACTTGACAAACGTATTAGTCACTTCCTGTATGTCCAATCTACTATACGATAAATTGGGCTTCCAACAACCAGGAAGTATATGAATAATCTCTGTGATGTTCTCATTCACCATTCACAGCTGATTTGAATAATTAGTATTTGCAAGTAGGAAGAGAAACAAAACAGAAGTGGTGGCTGATTTTCATTTCCTGATAGTAATAAACATATCACAATGTTATTATAAAAAATAATGTCCTGCTCTCCTTTCATATTGACAATCTAATAAAAATGAATCTTTGCTTCATTCTTAGGGAAAGATTTTGAACAAATAAGTATAACTAATAAAATAGAGACTTCAAAAGAGATAAAAATGTAAAACCTCCTACTCTGGTTTTATATTTTTCCTGATATTCAGACTCATATATATAATGAATTACTTACCAGATTCACGTGTATATTCATGACTGAATCTACCCCTAAACTAAACAAGTACATAATAATCTCTCTATCTTTCCCCACTCAACTCTATTTTCTCTGTATTTTATATCATATTCAATACAAACATCACTTTCTCAATTCAGAAATCAGAAAATCTCTCCAACTAGTCCCCTTGCAATCAACTAGCAATACTCATCACAACCATCACTTTCTTTGAGAATGTGTTGTTGATTTTCCATTTCTAACACTCTGGAATACATGGTTTTCTTCACCCTATCCCTCAGTATTTGAATATGGCCCTCTTGTACTGTAAGTAATAAATGTCTAGGATTTCAAAGAGTGGTGATCTGATAGTTGCTCCTAAAATCATATATCCACATTACAATGCCTGCAGCTTGTATATGCTACCTTATTTTACAAAAGCATTCTTACAGCCATAATTAAGGATTTTAAGATAAGGATTCATCCTAAATTATATGGGTGGAACCTACATGTACTAACAAGTGTCCTCATAAAAGACACACAAAAGGCAGAAGAGGAGGAAGCACCAGAAGGTAGATGTTGGAGAGATACCATCATTAATTAAGGAAGCATATAGCTACTATTGGATGGTTTAAGCAAATAGATTCTTCCCTGGAGACCCCAGTGGAAAATTGCCCAATGGGCCCCCCAGACCTTCTTTTGGACTTCTGGCTTCCAGAACTGTGATAGAAGATATATTCCTGCTACTTTAGCCACCCAAATGATGATAATGTGTTACAAAAGACACAGGAGACCATACAAGGAGCAGAAAGTCTCAGTTGTTGGTATCCATTTCTGCCTCAGGAGTGGGAGGAAACAATGGACAATATGTATACAAACAGGTTTTACTGTGTTCCCACAAATCTACTTATGAAAGTAGAGAATGGAGAGAAGTACTGTGGCATGTATCTATAATCCCAGCCACAGTGGAGTCAGAATTTAGATAAGTTCCAGGGTAAAAAGTTAGCAAGACTCCATCTCAATTACTATAAACCAGGCATGGTGACATGTGTCTGCAATATCACCTCTGGCAGGGGGCACACAGGTACAAAAATTGAGGTGCAAAACTGGTAAACTCCTATGTGGAAAACAACTAATATAAAGGGGATTGATGTGTGGCTAAAGAGGTAGAGTGCTTGTTCTGGGTGAGGCCATGAGTTTATACCCTAGTAGTTTACAAAGAAAAAAATGTAGGGGATAAAGCGGAACCGTTTTGATTCTAGGCAATAGTTTCACAGCTCATAGTTCAGTGCAGTCATAGGTCTGCTTATTATTCTTCACTCATTTTTTCCTGAGGAGTCAGTTGTTTCTGTGCAGATAGTGATAGACACTACCTAGGAAAGAAGGAAGGCAGAAATGGCAAGCAGATTCTTCTCTTTCCAAGAAGCACGCAGGAAGTTGTCAGGACAAGTCCTACACACATTCCAATGGAAATAAAATACCTGCACATAGCTGGAAAGAATGTTGAGAGTATAGCCTTTGTTCTGGGCAGAGTTGGCACTGACATTTCTTCTAATTCAAATGAAGGGTAGAGTGGATACTGAGGAGTAGACAATGACAATGTAATGAAACCAATGAAATAATTAACATAACAGCATCAGAAATGTATGTGTCTCCATCAAAGCCTAACAAGGCATATTGGGACTTTTGCTATGAAGACACAAAGGACTGATCCTTTCCCAATTTGATGAAAGACACCCGTCAACACATGAATGAAGTCTGACACACTCCAAGTAAGTTAAATTTAAAGAATTCTACACCTAGATACATCAATGTCAATCTGTCAGAAGACAAAGACAAGGAGGAAATCTTAAAAGCAGCACAAGAAAAGTGACTCATTTCATTAAAAAAAAAGGACCTGTAAAGGGCACTCAAAGCTGATGGTGAGAGCTCCATGGAAGATGAATTTGTAGAGGACTTGTATCGTAGAAGCGGATGTTCCTTCCAGCTTACTCCTAAACTGGTAGCCTCCAGGGGTTGCATGCTGTCATGTGTAGGAAGGCAGAATTCCATTAAGAAAAAACAAAATATAGCAAAGTGAAACAGGAAGAGGAGTCAGCCTTACACGCAGTCTGCTTCTAGCACCTGCGACTGATGAAGCTTAATATTGTGTTGACTGCATTGGGGAAAAAATGCAAAAGGTAAATTTGGTTTTGAGAGGAAATAAACTGTTTACTGCAATCGGATCTGATTTTATGTCACTCCCACATAGACTTAATTATCCTTGATCTGATTCAGGGCTCACTCTGAAAAAAGAACTCTTAGATCCATTTATTGATAGCTTTTATCCAATTGGGAAAATGGGAAAATGTTCATATATTGCTTTGCTTATTTACATTGTTTTCTCTCTTACCTTGATTCCAAGATTCTTCAATTTAATGACTGTATTGGTGAGTTTACATTCCCATATGTTAATTTTTCAGGTACATGAGTTCAATAGGGTTCATTTTATAGCTTGTGTCTATCCTCACCGTGACTGTTTTAAGTTCTGTTTTCAAGATGCTTCAATCTCTCAATATCTCATATTATTACAGTATTCCACCTTGTTATCAGATATATTGTATATATGCGTATTTGGTTATTTGAAATCAGATAGGGGAGGGGGAAAACAAGATGGGGGTGAGGGTGGGGGGAGGGAAATGGGGACTAAGACATGAGAAAGGGTATCAATGTATGTGAACTAATACAATGTAACTCTTCTATTAATTACAATAAAATATATGAGAAAAGAAAAAATATATATTATATATATTAGCCCTGCTATGTCTTTTATTTTTAAATCTTTTTTTCCTACAAAACAGTCTCCTGACAACACAAAAATTCCTGTTTCTTTGGATGTCTAATGAGTGTTAAACGAATACAGAATACTGTGATGTTCAGTTGTCAAGTGTCTGGATTCTCTTGTATGCTGAAATTTGCTTTGGCAGTGATTTAAATTATTTGATAGTCAGCTTGGTCATTTTGATATCTATTTAAAAATGTTGTCTGTTTTCCTACAATAGGCTTTGTCCATGGACTAGTTTAGTCTTACTACTAATATATCATAGTTTTGATGTCTCTACTGATTTCCCTGGGTATTCAGTTGGAGTTTCTCACTCAGGAAGGTTGGAGTGAGAAATATTTTCCATCTTTGTATAAGTGTTGTGGGTTATTCAAGCTTTTGCAACCAGACTTTTTGTTGTTTATGGAGTCTTGCCGTGCATATATTTACATTAATATACAGGAAATGTTGCAGATTTGCAAGCTTCTTTAAGTGCTTTGTCATCTCTTCTCTGGAGTTCTGTCGCATAAATCCCAGTAGCTTCAGCCTTCCCAAAGTTGTCTATCTTGTCTCTAGAACTCAGTGATAACAGTATATCTTATTACCTGGGTGTCTCTCCCTGCTCCAGTTTGGAAAGTGCTTCTAAGCAGAAAGCTTCCAAACATTAAAGATGACACTAATTTCTTCCCATGGGTCCCTATATAGCCTCTTTGTAATATCTGAAAACAATAGTTTCATACATTTTTGACCAGTTTGTCATCGCCAGAACAGACATTCCCTCTCATGATCTTCATGGCTGTGGAAACTAGTGCTTGCTGTATACATTCACAACCCAAAGCTGGTTTCAAACCAGAAGGGATGATCTTACCAAAACTCTAACTCTGCCGCAATTAAACTCTGTATCTGCCATCTGTAAGTCTTAGCATTAAAGAAAAGAGTTTTTAATCTTAAACTCAGTACATTCTGGATTATTCATCCTTTCATTTTGTATGACATAAGTGCAGGTAAGACTCTTTCATTTTAGTTCCTCCAATGTAGACCTACGAATTAAGGAGATAGATCTATCCTCTTCAAACACCAACATTGGACCAATGAACCTGGCAGAAGATGTCTACTACATACTTTCAAGGAGAAGCAGATAAGAAACACTGGAAATCTCATAGAAATGTTTAAATCTACATAGGCATGTGTTGGCAGTTCATTTATCTAGACTTACTCTTTTAATTTCCTGGAAATGGTTCTCCATTGCATTTATCACTGTCTGAATGATTGTTTCTGCCTCTATCTCCATCTTACCTTTTCCACAAATGGTAGTTGACATTTGTAGCTGAGTAGTCCAGTGTAGACTTTTGGAAATTTAACTATCTTTTTGTCACTTTGTACTGTTTGGGTTTCTTCTGCCCATATACTCTTGTCATTAGTATAATTCTTTCAAAAATGTTATGTCTTCTGAATCTTGCGGGAATATACCTCATTAACTAGAGCCACATTCACAAATGTATTCACAATCCTAAGCTTCATCTGAAGCTGTTGAAGTAGATTATCTCCAAGATTCTAAGAATGGGCATCACTTAACAAAGACCAAAGAAGTACATCTTTCACATTCCTATATGACTTTTTCCTTTGCTGAACAACTCCCCAAATCATTGCTTTAGAATTTTCTAAATTCTTAATAAAGAAACCTACGGTCAGACCATCTGCTTCATCTTTAGCTCATGTTCTTTCTTTCTTCATTTCTGTTGTTTAACTGAGTGTCCTAGATTGATATATGACTGAAAGCTATTTCTTAATTTTAGCATTGTTTGCCATCTGTAAAGCCTTAGAATAAGAAATCATTTGAATTTCAAAGCTGGATCATCCTGGGATGTTTTATCCTTTCTAGTTCCTCTGCTATTTCATTTTGAACAGCAAGTAGAAAGCCAAGCAACACATTTAACACTCTGGCTTAAAATCTTCTTAGCAATTTCACTTGAGTAGGCATATTTTAAATTTTCTATGCTACCTTAGGCAACAATATTGATAAGCTTCCTAGCGCACCATAATAGGTGTCTTCCTTTTTTTTCCCCCAGCTTCCAGTCACATTAACTTCACTTAAAAAAAAAAGTATTCACCTTCTCTCCTCAGTGAGCATTATGTAAGCTCCATTAACTGCCTCACATAGCACTTAGGTTCCACTAACAGCCTCCTCAATTTCTCTTCAGCTTTTCCCACAAACTTGTCCCAAAATGACCAGCATATTTTAAATTTTCATATCATTTTCAGTTATCAAAATCTATCTATCTATCTATCTATCTATCTATCTATCTATCTATCTATCTATCTATCTATCTTGCTATGTAAAAAGAAGAAAAAAAATTCCCAAAGCCCACAAGATTAAGACAAATAAAATTCATTCCTATGACTCAGGATTATTTTCAGCTCAGCTGGAACATTTTGTGTCAAGGCCTCTGAAGAGCTAAAGTCAGTTCCTGGCTAGGCTGTCATCCCCTGAAGGTTTGCCTGTGGATGGGGATCCATTTCTAAAGGCTCCCTTACAAAACTGGTGAGTTGATGGTGGCTATTTTGCCATTTCCCTACTGGCCTTGGTGAGGCTGTAGGGATGTCCTCACTATTTGATTGCTTTACTTGTGGGAGATTAAGGAGAAACAGGTAAATCTGTTTCATGTTCTGAGTCAGAAGTAATACATGCCTGCTCCTACAGAAATCCACTGTTGCCCCAGTTGCACTTCAGAGACCACAAGCATGAATACTTACTGGGGACAAGCATGTGGCTTAGAAATATGGTAGAAGGTTTACGCACAGACAATGTATTTGGACTTGCCAGCAGAAACAACATTTGACTTATGAGAAAAGGAAGATCCAAGCATTGGGCAGAGGGATAAACTGAAGTGTGTTCATTTTCCAGGGCAGCCATAGCCAAAGCCTGGGAGAAATTCTAGAGCTGAAAAAGTCCTTACAGATGTGTCCTGAGTTCAGGACAGGCTTCATTCACCAACATCAAGTAGCAGTGGGAGATGTAGGTAATTCCTGAAGAAATTTCATATTCTCTAGTCAATCACTCCTTCATCTAATATTGATTTTTAGAAAAATAGCAGGCTCTTATCTCTCAGCACATGACAGCGCTTGAAGGAAGAGAAAGAGGAGAAGAAGGAGGAGGAGGAGGAAGAAGAGAAGGAGGAGGAGGAGGAGGAGGAGGAGGAGGAGGAGGAGGAGGAGGAGGAGGAGGAGGAAGTATTTTGGTCCTGAAGGAGTAAGTCTTGGCACCACAACAGTCCCTTCCCAAAGAAATTGTAAATTAAAGACATAACTGAATTAAAATACATAATGAGGGGATGGGGAAGGGAAAGTGGGAGAAAAACTTGGGAGGACATAACAATGTTTGACAAGAAATGTACTTATTACCTTATATATGTAACTGTAACCCCTCTGTATATCACCCTGACAATAAGATTAAGTTTAAAAAAATGAATAAATGGATGAATCCATACTCATAATGGAAAAATTCAACATCATCTATTTAATAGCTCCAAAAATGTCTTAGCAAAAAATTGTAAAAATATAACATGTCCTAAGTTGCCATCGGCTACATAGAGTACTAAAATCATTGATAGAATTTACCTTTTTAGGTATAAATGGGACTTAACCAAAGTCAAGGAAAATCTCACCAAAGATAAAAATAAAGAAAATAAAGATGACACAATTGTGAATAAGCAAAAGGTGCATACTCAAAGCTAGCTAGAAATATGAGCTACCATCACTTGTACTTAATAGAGACTCAAAGGCAGACAGAGTGGGAGAGCTTCACAGGACAAAGGGGATGTGCCCCGACTACAGTTTGGTGACAAGGGTGGGGTGAAGAGCTGGAGTTGGGCGAAGTACAAGGAGATAACCTTCTGGTTAGAATATATTTGGCTTTTTCTCATTGATCTTAAATTAAAATTAGCCCTCCCCAAAAAAAAACATTAGGAAAACTGGCATTTTGTGACTAAGTTCCGGTCATTCGGAAGCCAGTAGCTTTCAGAGATGTGACTTAGCTTTCTGGATTGGTTGCTAATGGTATGGCAGGTCGCAATGCGCTTTCTAAAAATGAACTGGCTATAATATTCTGCAAATATATTCAGTGTCTCAACAGAATATTTGTATCAACTTTTCACAATACCTTTCAAACGGAAACTACCCAAATGTTCCTCTTTGCTAGACTATACAACTATATGACAATGAAAATAACAAACAACATCTATATACAATTATATATAGACTAATCTCACAAATATTGAACAAAAGATTGTATACAGTCAGACACCCATGGCTGATGCCTTTAATTCTAGCTTTATGCCTTTAATTTATTCAGGAGGCTGAGACCTGAGGATAGTGATGCAAAGCCAACTTGGGCAGGAAAGTCCATGAGGCTTTTATTTCCAATTATCCACCAGAAAACCAAAAGTGGTGCTGTGGCTCAAAGTGGTTGGAACACTAACCTTGAGCAAAAGCTCCAGGACAGCACCCAGGCCCTCAGTTCAAGTCTCACAACCAACTATCTCCCCCACCCACATTAAAAAAAAAAAGCGTGTATACAATGGATTGTATTTATATGAAGTACACAGGGCCTGGTTTTATCCATGCTGGTAGAACTCAGAACCACTGTACTTTTGCAGGAAAGACTGAGAATAGCACTTGTTAAAAACAGAAAAGCGTGCTCTGGGAAGTAGAGAATTGATCTCTCTATTGATCTGGTTTCTGGTTACAGGAATAATCATATGGATGAGTTTTCTCATATGAAAATATGTGCATTATCAGTTTACAATCAAATGTTAAAAAAACTCTAGCAATTTAATTCAGAGCAGAATTACCTTAGACATTTTCATTTCAAGTACACTATTTTCATCTTGAAATAATAACATTTGGAAGAAGGTATCTTTTCAACTCATTCATAACCTTAGCCATGAACTTCCAGTTAAAGTGCATTTCTTAATGTAGCCTAGGAAACCAAGCCTGAAAGGGTGGAGATAGGGAACAATATTTTTCTGTCTTCCTAGTAAGAAGAATTATTTCTATAGATAATAAAAGGTAAAAGGGCCTCATTTAAACTTTCAGTTGTTTGCAATGAAATATATGAATATATGAATATACATCTTGTACATTCAGTTGTTTGCAATGAAATATATTAATATATGAATATACATCTTGTATAACATCTTGTATATGAATATATGAATATATATCTTATATAACATACATGTGGATTATTGAAATATATTATATTAATACATTAGCAAATAGATAACATGTAATGCATAATTTATGTAATAATATATAATATATCTATTATACAATGAATATATAATATATATTTTGGCATATAGATTTAACCAGGGATTGTTCTATATATTTCTCTTGTATAAGTCTACATATAACTTATTTTCAACTTTAATTTTCTCTTATAGTTAATGCTCTTTTTCTCCTCTTTGCTTCTAAACCAATGTAATTTTCACCTAAAATAGCAGAATAAAATTGTCTATGTATTTTACACTTAGCAAATAGGCTCATTTTTGACAGAGCATCAGTTCCATGATTCATACTGCACCTAATTACATAATTCAGACTCATTATTTAACAATCCGTATTTTAATGGTATCTTTTCTCTATTTTATTCTATAGCAATATACTGCCTATCCTCCCTCAATCATTGTGCTTAAGGGAGATATCTCAAAGATTTGCCTTTTCATTAAACAAACAAGAAAGGCAGGGGCTTAGAAACTTGTAATAGTAGGCACTAAGAATTTTCCAACACAGAAGTCACTTATAAATATCCAATAATTAGCTTTCAAGATATTAAGGAAGGATATAGATACCTGATATACAATACAATACTTGTCAAGTATTTACATTCTTAATTTAGGTAGCTAAGTTCAAACCCTAGCTACTCAATTTTCTTTCTATGTAAAAATGAGATTGTTAAATTTTCAGGTTACCCATTTAAGAACTAAAGAGATCAGTAATATCTTTCTCTTACTTTTTTATGATTGAAAAATGGCAGACCAAGAGAAAAATCACTTAAAACCATCCTTGGCACATGGCAAGAATGCAATATATGTCAGCTATTTCAGGAAGAAATGAAATCTAACGACTTTCCAAATTGTCCATTTACTGACTCTGTATTGCATTACCAACAAGAGTGCCTCTGCTATCTCCCCTAGCACATCCAACATGCGATCAAAGAAATAGCACAAATGAAATCCCTGTATAACTCCTGAAAATAAAAGTTTTAAAACAAAGCCATGGCCAGTGGCTCATGCTTGTAATTCTAGGTACTCAGGAAGCTGAGATCTGAGGAGCACAGTTCTAAGCCAGCCAGGGCAGAAAATTTCCTGTGATACTTATCTCCAATAAATTACTCAAAGAAGCCAGAAGTGGCACTGTAGCTTAAGTGTAGAGTGCTACTCTTGAGCCCAAGAGGTTCAGGGACAGCACACAGGCCCTGAGTTCAAGCTCCAGGACTGGCAAAATAAATAACTTAATTAATTAATTAAAAAAGAAATGAATCATACATTATCTGAACTGGCAACTAGAATTATGGCATTGTAAACTCCCTAACTGAGTTGCTGCTCAGTTCAAACAAAAACTCACACAGTTAATTAGGAATGAAGTGAATATTCAACATAAAGCTCCACATTCTTTGTTTAAGCAATGAGTGGAAGAAGCCTCCAAAACAGAATCAGCTTTTCTTCTTATTTTACTCATATTTGATCACCCCCAAGAGAAACAATAAGTAACACTGCTCTCCCATGGAAGGATCAAGACCTTTCCAGAAGATGCCTATTTTTAGACTTTATAGATAGCCTACTCCCTGCAGATTCATTTGGGCCAGCAGATGACTGTGGGATTTAAGGCATTTTCCATGGTGTTGTTTGGGCGTTGCCATGCCAACGAAATGTAATGGAAATAGTTTTCTAGCAGATTATTCTGGTGGAACCTTGAAAGCCAGATTACAGTTACACCTCTATCACTGAAGCTTAAATGTTGCAATTGATTTGTTCTGGCCCATGGATAATATACTTTTAGTGAATATATGTACATAATTATTTGCACTGGGGTTTTGGATCACCATAGTACCAGAGAAATGATCTGCTACTTGAAAAGTTAGGTCCAAGTGTTACAATTCAACTCATACCTCCCTTAGAAAGGGATGTGGCCCTGGATTTGCTAATTGCCTGCACTCTCTGTGTGAAATGATTTATCTGAATCCAAAGGACTCTTGGTGTATAGTCTGCTATTTGCTCTGCAACCCAGGGGGTTTCTGACTGTACACAGAGGTTGACTGCAGACATGACTTAAGTGGCAGATTTGGATCTTGTTCTCCTCACAGGTCTTTCACTGGAGCTTTAGTCACATTTTAGAGGGGCTGTATTCTACCTCTGTAGGATTGCTTAAGCTCAGGGCCTGACAGAGCACTGTCCTTGGATTTTCTCAAGGCTAGAACTCTACCACTTGAGCCTCAGCATCACTTCTGACTTGTTTCTATATATGTGGCACCAAGGAATTGAACCTAGGTCTTCGTGCATGCTAGGCAAGCACTCTACCACTAGGCCAAACTCCAGACCCAGGATTGCTTTTTGATAAATGTAATAACAATGTTTCATGAATGGATTTGTTTTAAAAAACAAAAACAAAAACAAATGAATACCCTCTCTGGTTCAAGAAACCCGTATTTGAAAGACAGTATCCTGGCCTCCATGAGTGAGAGGTACTGAAACAATAGAGGAAAGAGAGACCCATTTGTAAGGAAATGGAAAGACTAAGAAAAAAACCATATTAAGTGAAATAGGCCAGACTCAAAGGAATATAGGCTCAATGTTTTCCCTCATTTGTCATAATCAGTAGAAACCCTGGCTCTCCTAGCAGAGATTTACAATAGAACAAAACCAAGATACATAAGACCATATAGTATGATGCTAAATGAAAGGACCTCCAGGATATACAAAAAAAAAAAAAACATACAATGAGTGATTGTTGTCCTTAATGTACTATGTTATCTCTCATCTCTTTTGCTGTCCCTTGGTTATCTCATATTGTTACAGTATTTTATCTTGTTATCTGATATATTGCATATATGCTTATTTGGTTATTTGAAATAGAATAGGGAAGGGGGGAAACAAGATGAGAGACCATAATTACCAATTCAGCGTTGAGAGCCAGTAGCTCATGCCTGTAATTCTAGGTATTCAGGAAGATGAGATCTGAAGATCGCAGTTAAAAACCAGCCCAGACTCTTTTTTTTTCATATATTTTTAGTTGTAATTAATAGAAGGGTTACATTATATTCACCAGATAGAAGGTGCATTACTTCACATACATTGATACCCTTTCTCATGTCTTGTTCCCCATTTCCCTCCCCCCCACTCCCACCCCTCATCTTGTTTTCCGCCTTTCCCTATCCAGCCCAGACTCTTATCTCCAATTAACCACTAGAAAACCAGAAGTGGCTCAACAGATAGAGTGCTAGCCTTGAGCTAAAGAGCTCAGGGACAGCTCCCAGGCCCAGAGTTCAAGTCCCATATATATATTTCCATATATATTTTTCATATATATATATATCCATTCATTTTCTAGATCTTACATCAGGGACTTGCCAATTTCAGCTTGAAGGCTCTTCCTTTTTTCAATGGAATCTGACTTCTTTCTATATCAAGAAGGTGGCTTTCCTTCTCCTCTTCTTCCCTTTAGTTCTTCCTCTTCTGCCTGTTTACCATTTCAGCTATATTCCCTCTCCTCCACTCTCCATGGCTTTGAGAATCAGACCAAGCTCTCAGGCATCTGCCTATGACAAGTTCCCCAGGTTCCCTAGGTATCACGTTGTGAAACATTGGATATATGTGTAAATGCTTAGTAGTGTGAGAAACATTGTAAATATTCTGCATGCCAGAGCTGTGATCACTATTCATTTAGCAAACATTTATTGAGCATCTACTGTGTAGTGGGCATGGTGACAACCCTTAAATACTTCCCAATTGCTTGGGTATTAACTTAATACACCCTTTATCTATGTCTTCCAAATCTTTACTATGTTGTTAGAAGACATGAATTCCAATTCTAACTGCATCTACAAATGGTATGAGTATTATGGTTAAATGCTTGGAGATTAGAGACCTGATTCTAATGCTTTCTAGGTGTGATTATGAGAAAATGACTTAACTTTTCTCCCAGGTATTCTTTTAACCAATATTTTTGAGTTCTTAATATATGACCAGCGCTGTGTTGGGTACTGGGAATACATTGTAAGACAAACAAGAGAGTCTCAGGCCTCTTGCTGCTTAGAAAATTAATGGGTATATGTATTAAATACATATAAGGATGTAAATCATAAATTCTCCTGTAATAAATTCTGTTGTAATGCATTTCACAGAGTCCAACTTCAGGGATGAGGAGTGCTTTCACTGAGCCCTGAAGGATGGGGAAACTTTTCTAAGATGCTCCTGAGCTGGGAAGGGGATGTCAGCGTGGCTGAGGGCAGGAGGGGTGACTGCAGATTCATTCTTTCTGATATTTCAGAGGTGTGCACACTTTTCATTCATTTCAATTAACACCAACCACAATGAATTAAATAACACTAAATGCTGACTTACCTGTGTAGGTATGGATCACCAGGGAACCCACCCCAGGGTTACAATGTCTGTCTGTGACTGGGCACCCCAAATACAGAGAATTCTAGACTCAGGTTTTAGAAGCAGGACTGAAATCCTTGAGCCACATTTCTAATCCAGTCTGATTCCTGAGCATGAAGTGGTGAGTTGTCAACTAGCCCTTCCTCAAAAAACAAAACAAAACAAAAATTACTGAACTGTATGCAATTTAAAAAAAAATCACTAGTAACAGCTTCGGAAACAGACGCCTGAAGAGTGAAGATGATTATCTATTCAAAAAGAAGAAGAAGAAAAGTAAATTGTATCTTGGTTTCCTATTTCTGGGAGCATCCCCAAGCAGGTTAAAACAGCCACCACAAAACCCCACCCCTTCCTCAAACCTAAAATAAAATCCAGCACATTGAAATATCAAGATCCCTGGAAAGGAAAGCAATTTCTCTTGATCATAAATCATTTTGGGGGGGACAAGCGTGGGTACGAGCTGTTTGGTAGAAGTTGGGGACCAGATCCCCCCTCTTCCCGCCCCCTCCACTCCCCCTCCACTAGATCTAGCTCCGCAGGACACCGGGCTCTTCCGCTCCTCATCTTCCCCAGGTCCTCGGGAAGAGGGCCTGCCCGGAGCGCCGCGCCCGCCCGCCCGCGCGTGGCCCCGCACCTCCCCACGCGTGATGTCAGCGCCATCCTGAGCCGCGGGAGGGGCCGGGGTCTCCCTGCCGCGGGGCCGCGCCGAGGGAGGGCGGCTCGCGGGGAGGCGGCCGCCGCCTCGGGGAGCGTGGAGAGCCCGGGCCACTCCCGCACCCCGTCTCCGGGCGCCGCCCCCGCCACCGACCGCTCCGCCCCGGACGCCGCGGGTTCCCACCCCCCTCCCCGCGCGCGGGGGTGCGGCGGGGGGTGGGGTGCGGGGGTGGGGTGCGGGGGTGGGGGAGAACGGGCCCTGCTCAGCCTGATTTACGGCTCTGCTGAAAACCGCTCGGCTCCCCAAGAAGCCTGGGCACCCGTGCTGGAGGCTGCGGGGCGGTGGAGGTGACAGCAGCAACAAGTCGGGTGAGTGACAGGCGCTGGGGACCCGCGCCCCGGGCCGGGGCCCGAGAGGGTGGGGCGGGGTGCAGCGGAGGGGGCCAGCCAGGGCTGCAGGGGAGAGGGTCCCGGCCCTGCAGCACCGCAGCCCCTGCAGGGGAGTTGGGAAAGCTGGCTTCGCAGCCCCCACATGCGGAGTGGGGGGGGGGGGCCCGGGTGTGCGCCCTGGGACTGGCACAGGCGCAGCAGCTGGGGCAGGGGGAGCTGGAACCCCCTACACACACCCCATCCCCGCCTCCAGGCCCGGGTGCTGCCAGCCTGCAGAAGAAATGGAAGCCTTCCTGCCAGCCCTGTGGACTGGGGTTTCCGCTGGGCCCATGGAAGCCTGCTGCGTGCTAGGGATGGCATGGTTACCGGTTTTCCCCACTGGTTTTCCCTACCCAGAGATGCCACCTCTTTCCTATGCTAGAATGCTGACCACCATTTCACATCTAAGGCCCGGGTTAGCACCTCACCCCCACAAAGCCAGCTGTTTAAAACATTCCCATGGAGCCTAGAATGGGGTTTCCCCTCCCAGGTGGGCAGAGGTTACCAATCTAGAAGCTTTCCCCACCTGGCTAACTGGGGACCATTTTCCAAAGCCATCTAAGACCCCATAAAGTCACTGTTCACCCTCAGGCCCCATCTGGGCTTCCCACAACATAGGCCCAGTGCTAGTTACACTTAATTAGAAACCGTTGCAGGTGGAAATCGACTCACACGACTAGCAAAATTGGGTTTCAGCAGTCATGTCTTGCTAGGTAATGAATTCATGCTAGGAAACCAGAACTTCTGTGAAGAGTTTATGCTGATGTTACTCTGGCCATCTATCTGCACACATTGACATGTTAACACAAGATCAGAGATAGCACAGATGCATCCAGACCATTCTAGATATCATCTTGGATATGGCCCTGATTACATCAAATAGTTTCTGACACTTTGAGTCCCAAATTTCTGTCAAACTCCAGTCTGGAACTATGGTTATGCCTCATACTGATGTGTGTCAACATACCAATAATTATTTTTAAAATGAAAGGAAAAAAAACAGCTTGTAAAACCTTTAGCTTGTTGCTGTGCCTAATTCCACTGTACTTTGAGTAATCGTTTCCTTACTTGGGAAAAGATAGCTGAGCTTGCTCTCTTGGGACTTATTTTGACGATTTCTGTGAGTTTTCTTCACTTGTACTCAAATAGGGCACAGCTTTGCATGCCTTTTCAGAATTCAGAAGGGCAAGACACTTGACTTCTGGATCTGCCATTTTCCATTTGACCTTGGATTCATTACTTTACTACCTTACTCTAATTTGTTCATCTATGAAGAACGGGGCCTATGAATTCCCCTCTCTCCTTTTAAATCCTAAGCAAAGAGTAACAGACTGTTTCTGGAAATGCCAAGTATTACATACATATTTGGGGATCATAGGCCATATCATCTCTGCTAAGGGAATGGCCCCAACTCTGATGTACAAAAGCCATAGTAGGTGATAAGAAATGAAAGGACGTGGCTAGATTTGTCTTATGATCTCTAAGTGTTGATTTTAATGACATCTATGCAAAAAGCCACAGTCCTCATGGAGACAAGTAGCTATTGTTTCAATGGCATGTTCTCTCCTCTCTCTCCCCCTCTCCCTCCTCTCTCCCCCTCTCTCTCCCCCTCTCCCCCCCTCTCTCTCTCTCTCCCCCCCTCCCTCCCTCCCTCTCTCTCTCTCTCTCTCTCTCTCTCTCTCTCTCTCTCTCTCTCTCTCTCTCTCTCTCTCTCTCTCTCTCTCTCTCTCGCACCGCCATATAAACTACCCATTTTTCCACTCTGTTTCCAGGACTTTTAGAGTAATGCAACAGAAGGGTTTTGAGGAAAACAGATATCCCTGGCAGGAGTCCTTCGAGAATGTTGCTGTGTGCCTGCCATTCCGCTGCCCGCGGTGTGGAGACCATACCAGATTTAGAAGCTTGTCATCTCTGAGGGCCCATCTGGAATTCAGTCATAGCTACGAAGAAAGAACCCTCTTGACAAAATGCAGCATCTTTCCATCTCTCAAAGACACAGACACAGACCTGGTCACTCCTTCAGAAGTTCTGAGACAGGGAAAAGTGCAGAGCCGAGGCAGTGGGGCCAAGCCGAAGCCCAGCTATGTTAACTTGTACAGCATCGCACATGAACATTCCAAGGACAGGAAGCCATTTGAGGTGGTGGCAGAGAGGCCTGTGTCCTGTGTGCGGACCTACACTGCGATGGACATGCGGGTGGACTCCCTGCATGGGCCCTGCTCAAGTCCAGGACTTCCCACTTCGGATACCAAAGCTGCTTTTGAGGCACATGTCAGAGAAAAATTCAACCGGATGGTCGAGGCTGTGGATAGGACCATTGAGAAAAGAATTGATAAGCTCACCAAAGAGTTGGCCCAGAAAACTGCTGAACTGTTGGAAGTTCGAGCAGCATTTGTGCAACTGACTCAGAAGAAACAGGAAGTGCAGAGGCGAGAGCGGGCCCTGAACAGACAGGTGAATGCGGCTGTGGAAATGATTGCTGTGCTGAAGCAGCGCCTGACAGAATCTGAGGAGGAGCTGCTTAGGAAAGAAGAGTAAGTGGTGCTGAAACTGGATGTGAACCCCATTGCTTTAGGGATCCCAGGTGATAAGCCAGTGTAAACAAGGTTTGGGATGTGTTATTTGAAAGTATCTTTGGTGGCTTTCTCATTGATGTACTTGAGCAAGGAAGGAGGCTTGAGGCTCTGATATTATTTGCACTCTCTGTATGTTGGCTGTCTAGGATAGTAATGTCCAAATATCTGACTCTTTCACCATGGAAGTTGTAAACTTCCATGGACTAACATAGATTAGGGAGGACTAACATAGATTGCCCATGGTGAAATCCATTCCTAGCACAAATAGTGAGGAAGCTTGAGTTGCATGGAAAGACAGAAGGTGTGCTAGGAGAACCCTTCCTCCTGATTGTCTCTATTTTATGGTCAAGAACGTGGGGTGCTGCCTTATTCAAGCATAATAGTGCATTCCAAGTAGGAATGATTTTGGCTTGCCATTTTGGGTTATCTGCCTTTGTTAATGAAACATCAACAGTAGGGGGAAGAACTATTTAACTATAATTTATATTTGGGAATAGGAGACATGAAGAAACCCAGAGGAAAGATTTTTCTTTCTGATATAGAAATCTAGATTGGTTTTTGTGTGTACTGAGACTTGAACTTGGGACCTGATGTTCTTGCTTGGCTTTCTTCTTCTTCAAGGCTGTCACTCTATACTTCCTCCAGTTCTTTTTGCTTTATAATTGGAGATAAGGGTCTCATGGATTTTTTTCTGCCTGCATTAGCTATGAACCATGATCCTCAGATCTCTTCTTTTTTGAGAAGTTAGAATTATGTCAGCCATCAGTGCTTGGTATGGAGTTCTGCATTTTAAGTTTAAGAATTTTACTTTTGTAAAAATGATGCATCATTCTAAAATAAATCTTGACTCTTTGCATAGAGTTGGCACTGGTTTCACAAGGTCATCGTAGAAACTTTTATTTGAAAAAGCTTCATAATTGGAGAAACACTTCCTTATTAATAAGTCTGGATTTAACCCAAACTAGAAAAAAAACATACATAAGAATTCAGTATATTTGCAGATTTGGAATGTCAGATTTTATTTTAAATAAACACTGAGAATTCATAGGATGAAAGGACAAATTTTAAAGGGCTGGGAATTTGGCCTAGAGGTAGAGTGCTTGCCCAGCATGCACAAAGACTCTGGTTTGATTCCTCGGTACCACATACATAGAAAAAAGCCGGAAGTGGTGCTGAGGTAGAGCTCTAGCCTTGAGAAAGTCCAAGGACAGTGCGCAGGCCCTGAGCTCAAGCCCAGGACTGGCAAAAAAAAAAAGGAGGTAAGGAAAGGACAAATCTAAGTACTATTTTGATTTCACTTCATCTTTTTCCGGCCTCTGGCATTTTTCTGTCTTGTGTTGTACTTAAAATATAGAAATTAAAACTTTCTGAGAAATCCTGTGTATTTAAGGAATCTTAAGGAATCTTGTCAACATTAAATATTTCTATTCTACCTTGAAAAGAAACCAAAACACCTTTTGTTCATTATAGTAGACATTTAAAAAATTAGTAGTAAGGACGGATTTTGAATCTGCAACTAATTTTCTTCGCTTCCAGAGGGATAATCTGTAATGAAAAATGCCATTTTCCTTGTTGTTGGTTTTTTTTTTTGTCTTCTGGTGACCTACATTTTCCTTCTGGAAAATGGTAGGTGAGGTTGTTCTATGTGTAATGGCAAACCTAAAATTAATTGTGTCCGAAGTGATGAGTTCAACAATATCTTATTATTAAAATAATGGACTAAATAAAAGTGACTTGTGAATAGGTCAATAATAATATTGTATTATGGTTAATCCAAAGCAGCAAATGAAAGTTGTATGCTTGCGTGTTAATGAGATAGAAGGTATGTTGAAAATGTCTTACCCAAAGCAGGTTGGCTTACACCTGTAATCCTAGCTACGCAGGAGGCTAAGATCTGAGGATTGTGGTTAAAAGCCAATATGGACAAGAAAGTCTATAAGACTCTTATCTCCAGTTAACCACCAGAAAATGAAAGTGGTGCTGTAGCTCAAAGTGGTAGAATGCTAGCCTTGAACAAAAACCGCTCAAGGACTGTGCCAACGCCACAAGTTCAAGCCCCATGACTGTTAAAAAAAGAAACTATCCTACCTTCTCCAAGCATATCCCTCCCCATTCTCAGAGACAACACTTAAATATAGTGAATACCCGTTTAGACTTTTCTGGTGCGCTTTCAGCCGTATGTGATTTATACACAGTTACATTTCCCCCCCCCAAAGTAATTGTGACATACACTATTTTGCCACTTGTCCCTGGAATTGTTTTGCTTTAGCATATTATATCTCAGGCATCAGAATTATGCCATTCCTTCTGACTGATACATAATAGTCTGTGGTATAGCTGCATCAAGATCAATTAAACTAGTATTCTATTAACCAATGCACAGTTTTGTTCTATTTTCCTAATATTAAGCATAGAATCTTAAGTTAATATACATGTGCATCTTTGTTCCCAATTATTTTCAGCATTTTTATGCATTTATTTGTATTTTTTATTCCCGGTGCTGGGAATTAAACCCATGCTAAGCAGGCACATTAGCAATGAGCTGTATCAACAACATGAGTTGGTTTTTAATATGTGATTTTTAGGCTAACAGAAAATAACAGTGGCATATTTTTTATTTACATAGATGACCTTTATTAAACTTCATTAAACTAGAGTAGCTTCCAAACAGTTTACCTAAGAATTAGTTAAAAACAGTCAGCAGTGGCATATTTTTAAGAAATAGAATAAAATACAGCAGAATTGTCATGAATTTCTCAATCAAAAACAGAGTCTTTTCTTTAAGCTTTCGTTTGGGCCCAGCCTGTCCATCTCTGCATTCAAACCTCAAATAATCCCTCCTTTTGTATATAAAATAGGACTGAAAGTGTCTTGTCCCCAGGAAGGACACTAGGGCTCTTGGTGTGAGAGAGTGACTCTTCACAGTGCCCTCAGTGTCTGTAGAGACTAACTTGGCTCCTCCACTGCCATCTGAGTGGGGGTTCAGAGCCAGCTGCCCACTTGCCACACCACTGATACCAGGTTGATTGACTGGATCTGCCTGGCTGAGCCCTTTCATGCCTCAGTGTTCTTTCAGAGGGTGGTATCTCATGGCATTTCAGATAAGGAAGGCCCATTTGGCCAAGGAACATTCTAGCAGCTATGCTTTCGATGAAATGCCTTCACGTGAGCTCTTCAGGGTAGATTGTTGCTGTCCTATTTGAAGTAGATTTAAATCTTGTACCCTTTGAGGCACAGATGGCAAATTTGGTTTTAAAAAATATGCAGCCAGGAGAGTTTAACTCTTATTTCAGCATTGCAAACAGGACACGATTCTCTCTCCTCTACTTCTCCTTATTTTAGCCTGCCGTACTAAAATAAATCTTTGCTAAAACTTAAAAATAAATGCATGCAATATTTAGTATTTAGCATTTACACTAAGCCTTTCATGCCTATAGATTTTCCCCTGAACTTTAAAAACCCTTCAGACCAAGTAAAAGTTGCAGGGTTGTATCTTCCCTGAGATCATCTTTACGTGATGATTTATGCAAGATATACAGGTGTGTGTGCATGTGTATGTGTGTGTGCATTCACACATGCACTCATGTATGTGTATATATTTGTGTGCCTATAATAACAGAAGATGCTGTTAGATTGTTTACAATGGTGATATTTTATACTTGTATACTAATGAATCTTATTTCACCTCTGTAGAGAAGTCTACGGGTTTGTGGCATGAGAGTGCTAGAAGTTGTCCTTGTTTCTTTACCAAGTCAGTGAAACTTAAAAAGCCCTGCAGAACCCTGTACTTACTTATTGACGAGTACTCAGCTATTGGTAGCAGTGTCTGTAATCAGGTAAATCAATCCTGACCCCTTGCAGTAAGGTATCCCTTCACAGAAAAGGATGGATTTAGATGGGAGCTGAGTTGATCTGTTGGGGGAGGAGTTTGTTGGAGATACTGAATGTGATAACTACAGTCCCAAATATGTAGGCTGGTAAGTTTGAAAAGTGCCGAGGGTGCACCTGGGAAGTACCAGCATTGTACAGGCATGTCTAGAGACCATGAAATCTGTGGCATTTTACCCTAAGGTGCATGTGCACTCTGTAGGAAGAATGAAACATCCTCATGAGAAGACCCATATCCAAACCCAGGGTAGGTTTTCACTAATATTTGTGTTGCTTTTTAAGACAGAGTCTTGCTATTGAGTACAGTCTGGTCTCAAATTCAAGAGCTACTTGCTTCATCCTACACCCCTCCCCCCTCCGCCTCCACAGTGCAGGGATTACAGGCATAGACCATACCAAGCTGCAAGGTAGCTTCAGATAACAGAGAACAGACCTTTGTATTTAGACAAGCCACCCAGAAGAGATGAGAAGGAAGGGTGGAATTTGTAAAGGTGGCTAGCTGAAGGACAGTGACATGGACAGGATAGGCTATCAAAGACAGCTCCAGGGTGGGCCATGCATAATTTTTACATGTTTAGAACTAGAAGGTCCCTTTTCTCTCTTTCAGAGTGTTACATTTATTTCTCAGAGACAGAATTTCACAGAAAATAAGGACCATTGCTATGGACTGACTTGCCCAAGAACAAACACTTAGAAACACACTGAATCCAAAGGCAGTCTCCCTGCCGAGTGCTTTTCCATTAGCTCACTATGTCCTTACCAGGCTTCTGAAAATGTGATATTTGCCTAAAGCATCAAGGCTTATGTAATTCTGAGCATGGCCCATTTTGGAATAGGCATGCTCCTTTGCTATTTTGAGAGGGCTGCCACAATGACATCATCTATTTTTTTTGATGTTATTAAAGAAAATGTCAGTTGTCATCAAAGGTGTTGGAAGCAGGAAAACAGTGGCATCATAAGCATTGCCATGATCTGAGCTTCCGGAACACCCAGCCCAGGGCTTTTAACCTCCAAATGAGGGCTTTTAACTTAGCTGTCCTAATGTCCTTGCCCACTCAGGGTGGGTAATGTGCCAGTACCAGGTTTTGATTGCAGTAATGGACCCCTTTGTAATTTATCTCTATAATTTCCAACCTAGTGCTCTGTAAGGTCTGGTAGACAGAAGCTAGTTCTCTTTTCCCTTTATCATTTGCCTCATTCCCAGCCTGGAGCTCTGAAGGAGGTCTACTGAGAGGCTGTTGTGTGCCAGGTTGGGCTCTGTTCTGGTTATGTAGTGTGGTATGCCATATGAAGTGCCTGCCTTCAGGCTTTGTACAGCTCTGCCTTCTTGTCATTTACGTACATCATTCCCGATTTTTGGTCAGCTAAAGCCAGGAGTAGACAATCTATCCATCCTGATCTGTAGCTAGGAAGTGGGCCAGGAAACCTATTAGATACACAGCTCAAGGGGACAGCGGGGTCTGTTGGCCTCACAGTGTTCGTTCATCTTTATAAATGAAAGCCTCTCTTTCCAAGCTGTATCCCATGCAGGGTACAACATAGCCTAGCAGAAACCAGATGTCACACATGTTTTCTCAGAGGCGCCCTGTTGGTCAAACTTGGAAACCCAGGGAAATTTTCCATATCTTCTTGTCTCTTCATCTCTTCCCTTGTCTCTCTGGCCCATCTGAGCAACTAAATGCCAACCAGAACAATTTGATTTTCTCATTAGAGTTCTCTGAACAATTATTTTTTTTAAAAAAAGAATGGGAGCCATAGTGGTTTATTCAGAAAGGCCAGAAAAGAAAGATAAAGGAAAAACAGGTGGGCCACGGCTGTTAAGGTGGGCCTGGGGTTGATTCCAGCTTGTGTCTCTGTGTGGGAGCGTTTATGCAGTTCATGGTTCTAGGTAAGAGATACTGAATGTTGCTTTAGGTTTGTCTTGGGGCCGACACCTTATTCTGTCTGGGGTACTCTGTGATCAATAGCAAGACTATTTTTAGCTGAAGGTATTTTTATCATTTCATATACCTCTGAAGAGTTCATAAATCAGTAATGTAAAATGAAATTTAAATAACTTGATAGAGAGTTTCCCCTTTGGGAGAAAAGGTTAATGGTGAAATATTTTTTTACAAACGGAAGAGAGACATCTATTTTGGATCCCGACTCCACCCCCTCCCCACCAACTGTATGAGGCACCTGTATATTAGTCATAGGTGTTACATTCCCAGAAAGTATCTGGCAAATGATAAAAGGAAAAAAAGAAAACTAAAGAGCTCCTTGATAGTTAACGGTTTTCAACTGTAGTTGCACATTTCAGATATTCCCTAGGAATTTATTGGGCCTTCATGGAGTTCTGAGCTCATGCTAGCTGCTGGTATGTCCTAATGAGCAGACAGGGTCTCAGAACCTCACCGATTTTCTGATATGATGACATAAGCAGCACAGTGAAGTTTTGTGGGAGAGCACAGGTAACAACTCAACTACCCTTGGGGACGTTTGTGGGAATAAATAGTTCCTAGCAGGAGCTCTTGAGGTTAGAGGGCTTGTTAGGAGTAGGGACTAGGACAAATGTCAGGGAAAAGTTCCTGGCAGAGGGTACAGAATGTCCAGATATAAGTCTGACTAGGTCAGGAAAGGGAGTTTGTGCAGGCATAAAAAAGTCTCTGGATTAGGAGCGATATATAATAATAATAGTTCAAAGTTTAGGGCTGGGAGTTTGACCTAGTGGTAGGGTGCTTACCTACCATGCATGAAGAGCTGGATTCAATTCCTCCATACCACATGCATAGAAAAAGTTAGAAGTGGTAAAGTTCTACCCTTGAGGAAGCCCAAGGACTGTGCCCAGGCTCTTGAGTTTAAGCCCCAGGGCTTGCAAAAATAAAAATAAAAAAATAATGCAGAGTTTAATGTCTGTCCAATTGTGGTGATACTAGAGTACATTCATACACACTTCTGTCATTCAGGGCTTGGATGCTGTCCATTAGCTGTTTCACTTAAACCTGGTACTATGGCACTTGAGCCATAACTCCAATTCCAGCTCTTTTGTGGTTAATTATAGATAAAGAATCACATAGACTTTTCCTGCCTGGGCTGGATTTGAGCCATGATCTTCAGATTACAGTCTCCTGAATAGCTAGGATTACAGTTGTGAGCCATAGGTACCTGGCTTCTGTCTTTAAATGTTCGTTTAGGTAAGCATATTCACATGATCATGTAACTCTTTTTTTTCAAAATCAGCTTGCTTTGAACTCCTCTCAGAAGATGCAGTTGTAAAATGTAACATGATGTTATCTGTGTGTTAGACTATAGAAGCACCTTGTAAACTAATGAACACATGCGTGAAATTTAGAAAGGGCTTCTTCTGTATAAGAAAGGGCTAAAAAAAAAAGAAAGGGATTTTCTGTCTTTAATAAATTTGCCTTACTCAGCGCCAGTGTGATGAGTGTCTGCAATCTTTATTGTGTGAGCTTTAAAAGACAAAAAGAATAGCATAAAAGCATCACACTCACTCATCTTCACAGTGTGTTTATCTTTTTCATTGTATTTTATTGTTGGAATAATGTATAGAGGGGTTACAATTACATTCATCAGGTAGTGGATGCATGACTTCTCATATATTGATACCCCTTTCTCATGTTTTTGAACCCTTTCTCTCCCCCGACCCTCTCCCAATCACCTTGTTTCCCCCTTTCCCTTCCCTCTTTCAAATAAACAAATACATGTATTTGCATTATACCAGGTAACATAGTCAGATACAGTAATCACATGAGCTCAACCATAAGGGGAACAAACAGAGAAAAGAAATAACTTCACATAGTATATTAAGAAGAAAAACCACAAAGATAAATCTCTTGTTTCCATATCTTAGAGTTCATTTCATTTAGATATGATACATTCACAAACTGAAATTAAGGTGATCTCAATGTTAGGTTAGTTGAAAAACTATAAGGTCATTAACCTTATATTATGAGTCCTGGAATACAGTCAGATTCCAGCTCTGCAGATCGTTCTACATAATAATGACATTCAAGGTCAGTTTCTTATAGTCTCTTGCTGGAGAGTCCGTTAATGCTTTTGATAAGTATGTTTTCCATAAATCTTCAGATTTAATAATGTTTAATCTCTTCTTCTTGAAATAAGAAGTCAAAGGGGAGCCTAGAAGTGACCTAGAATCAGGTAACTTCCCTAAAGCTGAGCTGTACCTGAATTCTGATTGAATTTCACTCAGGTTGGTCCTTATCTTCTCATCTGGCTTCCAGCTTCTCTCTGTGTTGTGAGTCACAGGGTGAGAGCTGCAAATAAAACCCTCTGTCTGATAGTATCATATTCTTCTTCTTCTTAGTCATATTCAGATCAGCCTTTTAATTGTGCATTTCAGTTCGTGTCTATCTCTCCCCATATATATATATATATATATATGTATAATCTATTTACCTAAATAATACATTTTTACAAAAACTTTTTCTAAAAACAAGTTAGTGGTATTGTTCTACAAGTTTTGTGAGTATTTTTTAATGTCTGGCTTAATAGAAATCAGCTGAACTTTCAGTGTTTCTACATCTAGTCTCTGTTCCTTGTTTTGGTAAATACTTGAAGAAGGCATAGTGCACACAAATACATAGTAGTAAAGAAATGGAGGGGACATCTGGACATTGATGTTAGGGAATGATGCCTGTTGTGTTTCGATACTATTACCCAAAAACAGCAGTTGGTAATTTCTTAAAGATTTGAAGTAATGTGGGATCTGAAATCATGACAGAAAGCATTTTGTTTTCTTAAATTTTAAGATCTCCTTTGCTCGTTGAATGCATATTTTACTGTTGGAATACAATTATCTTGGAGGTTAGAGACAGAATCTCATTAAACCCTCTTTATCCCCCTATTCAGACAATCCCTCAGATTCCTTGGGGCAAGGAAGGGGAATAAAGAAGTTGCTCTAGAGATCATTCATTATAGATGAACAGGATGGGGAAGGAACATCAGAGATATACACAACTACTATCCTACAATTAGTCTCTTACTTTGGCTATAGTTTTCATCTAATAAAGATATCTTTACACAATCCCACCACAGTGAACTCCTCCAACTCTTGTCCTTGTACATTTAACCTCTCTTTCAAGACAAAATCATACTAAACCATGAGGTTTACTTCAATAATCCTTTTTTCAGTGAGATACACAGACTAAAAGTTTGGTTGAAAAATATGAAGATTGTTAACTTCTCAGCTCCAGGGCACAGGATAATTGGATGAAGGAAGCTAGAACAAAATCCTTCTCTTCTACAACATAACATAGCACTCCTGACCAGCTAGCAACATTAATATTAATTTTTGAGATTTTCTATGGAACCATCAGCAAAACATACATGATTTAAATATACAGCTATAATTATAAGCAGTGTCGTATTCAGATTTGTTCCTTTGATTTTAATCCCATGAAATTAAGCTGTCAGATGTTGCTGGCTTTTTGTATGTTAAACTGCACAGTCTCAGAGCCCAAGAAATAAGTGCAAGGAAAAAAAATGAGGAAAAAATAAAAACATACCAAAGATGCTGACAATAATTACTTCTGGTTGCTAGAATTTCTTCTCTTTTCTTATATAAATATTAACTACAAAAATATTTACTTGAATATGTGGAATTTGGACATATTCAGTTGAATGTAGGGTTTAGAACAGAGAATAAGCCCTGTCGGGTTGGATGCTCCAGTGGTTTTGTGTTTTTCATAAATATTAAATATCTCTGTAGTAAGACAAAGTGGCAAACAAGGTAAAACAATAAACTGGGGAAAATGACTAACTTTTATTTTCTTCCCTGTAAGTACAATTCAGAAAAATGGTTTCATGATTCAATTATTTTAAATATAACCCAAAAAATCTCTTCTGTGGGCTTCAATCCAAAGGAAATGAATTGAAACCTTAATATTGGATAGAAGATGTGGCAGCCATATTTTTTTCTGGGCCATGTTTCCACTGGCTTTTCATCTTTGATATGGTTCTGTCCTTTAGTAGGATCCACAAAACGTCTTTGTGGTACCTGGATGGGCCTGCTACCCTTGCTGTTAAGATACTTGTTGCTACTCCCAAGAAGGAAAATCAAAGCAAATGACATGATTGGTAATGTAGGTTAGTAATGGAACACTTTCCTAGAATAAGCATGGTCCTTATGTTTGCATGTTAGCAAAACACAAATAAAAAAGCAACACACACACACACGCACGCACGCACGCACGCACGCACATACATCATAGTTTCAAAGCCATGTAGTAAATTGGATCTGTTCTGGTCCTGAACAATCAGGACCTTGGAAAGTGAAGGTCTTCTATTGAGGGTTCGCATTCAAACATGTGGGACCAAACTGGACACTTGTTGAAAGATCTTTTCCACAAGAACTCTTTCTATTATGTGGCAATATGTTAGGCTCTGAATGATAATGGAGTTATTATGCATTAGGGTTTGTGTTTCATCCTGGACAAGTTGCTAGGCAAAGGTGGATGAGGTAATGAACATTTTCATTGGTGAATCATTGTTAGACTCAGTCTGTTTTCTGTTTTTATAAATATATAACTTCCAAGATTTTTCACAGGGGTATGAATCTATAGAAACTGTTAGTAAAGTTTCTGTGTGGCCAAGTGTGACATAATACATTTGCAAGCGAAAAAGCATGACTAATTGTCAAGTACCACATTGGCTAGTTGTATCATTGGTAGCTACTCACTGTCATATTGCAAGGATCGTTTGTAAATCTGTGATTTCCTAGGTCAAATTCCCCTATATTCTACTCTCAAGAAATGATTGTGCCTAGTGAGAAATAAAGATTAGTTGGATTTTGAGAAGGAGGACAGAGGTGATGAATTGACTAGCATGTTAAATATATAAACTTTAATCGATATTGAAAATGATTGATGGAATAATGGCCAAAATCTTTAGAGTCTTGACTGCATAATTTGAGTGTGGTCAAGATGAATGGCCACTCCATGGAGGCTGCAGAAGTTTGAAAACATATAAAGGGAATACTGTATCCAGCGTGTAGTAAAAAGTATATGCAATTTAAAAATCCTGGTAAGGATGGTGGAACATGCAAAGGGGTGACAAGAAAGAATGTCACAATTTCCCAGAAAGTGAAAGCAACAGATGAAGAGAACTGTGATCCTATACAATATTATCATCAACATCATCAATAATATTATCCCTAGATAGTTGTTCAGAAGGGTTTTGGTTCACCAGGCTAATTTATGTACATCATTTGGTAGTGCTGACTGGTTTGTCTGGAAAAATAGGGAAAAAAGGTAATGAAGGAGAGAGCAAGGAGAGAAAAAGGATGCATGTGCATTCATTAAGAGGTAACCGGAAAGATGACTCTTAATATTCATGCTTATCATATCAAAAAAATGGAGATTCAGCTGCTTCCTTGTTCATATTGTTTAGTGTGCATTGTAAAAAAATTTTAAGAATCTTTAGCTTAAAAAGCTGAAGACTTGGGGCCAAGAGTTTGGCCTAGTGGTAGAATGCTTGCCTAGCATGCGCAAAGACCCAGGTTCGATTCCTCAGTACCACATACATAGAAAAAAGCCAGAAGAGGTGCTGAGGCTCAAGTGGTAGAGCTCTAGCCTTGAGAAAGTCCAAGGACAGTGCTCAGGCCCTGAGCTCAAGCCCAGGACTGGCAAAAAAAAAAGCAGAAGACTTATTTTCATTGCAAATAAACATAAAATGGCAAGCCATAATTAGGTTATTTCAAATGTTCCACATTTGTGAATCTATACTAATTCATGTACTTTAAAAAGAGCATTGCTTTAACATGCTTTAGTTATTTTGTCCAGTTGTTTAGTTTCATAAGGATAACTACACATTGCTTCTCTAGGTCAGTGCTAGGATAGCTTCCCCAGTGAACATTGTGTGTTTGGGTTATTTCATCCTTAACTCGGAAATACACTACTCTAAAGTGATTCATTCAGTGCACTCTGTTACTGCTCTTTTGGGTCTCTAGCCTCCATACATGCCTTCTCGGTAGAATTTTCTATCCCAGCAGCCAGTCTTCTAAATTTTAAATTAAAGCTTGTCTCAAAAACATCTATAATATCTAGAGTGATCAGCAAGGTCTTACTTAGTTCCTTTCTCCACACACGTCTCCTGGCTGTTCCTCAGACTCACATGTATGCCCCTTGTTCACCTGGCTTAATTTTCCCAGTCGTCCATGTAGCTTATTCCTTCATTCAAACATTTTCTCATTCAGGAGATCATCCCTTACTTGTCTTCTTACCCATTCTTTTTCTCTAACACTTTATCTCCTTGCACCCAGTTAGCTTTTTTTCCATATGCATTAATTTTTATGTTTTATCATGACTATCTTCCTCTACCAAAATCCAGTCTCTACATGCAGTCACCAAGGAGTAATCCTGTCTTTTGTCATTACCACAACTGCCTGGCCTCGCATGATAATTAGCACAAAATAGACAATCCTCAATATGTGTTGAATGGATTCATTCCTGTTTCTTTCTCTCTCTTTTTTTTCATTTTTGTTCTGACATTTTTGCCTTGCAGAGAAGTTGTAACATTCAACCATTTTCTGGAAGCAGCAGCTGAGAAGGAGGTTCAGGGGAAAGCTCGGCTCCAGGACTTTATTGAGAATCTGTTGCAACGGGTAGAGCTAGCAGAAAAGCAATTGGAATACTACCAAAGCCACCAGGCTTTGGGGTTCAGCCATAACATCACTGAGCACGTGGTAAGTCCCACTTGTCCGACTGAAAATGTGAGGTCATGTGCACTGTATAAATGGGCCAAAGATAAAGGAATGGGCGTGGAGATGGAGGCGAGAGGTGACTAGAAAAAGCTCATTAGGTGTCATTTGAAAGCACTGCTTGTCTGTGCGTAAGTGGGGAAGTGGTAACAGGACACCTTGGGGAGGGGAGCTAAATCCTGATTGTGTACTTTACCATTCTTCTCCCTCCCCTTCCAGAATTGGAAGAAATATATATATATATATATATGAAATGTAAAATATGTAATCCTACTGACTCAGAAGGATGAGACCCATAGGGTCAAGGTTCAAAGTCAGCCTGGGCAGAAATGTCTAAGAAACTCTGCTTCCAATTAATCAGCAAAATGCTGGAATGGATACATGGCTTAAATGGTAGAGTACTAGCTTTGAGTGAAAGAGTAGAGAGGGAGAGGCCCAGAGTTCAAGTCTCCGTAAATCCTGGTCTCTTGGCAGGGTCAGAATGGTTCTAATCACCCTACAGATGAGGCAGCTAAAATCACACACCTTCCCTATATACAGTTCCTAAAGAAAGGACCTTTTTATACTCAAAAGTGGTTTATTTGTAATATTTTATTATGTATGGAACATTGTGTTTATTTACCTCCTTCCTAGGAAAATTAGAATGATACTTTTACTTTCCCCCGATGGATTATATTATGAGAGAAAAAAACGGAAATATTTTTGCTAATCAAAAGAATAATAAGGATGACTAATTTTAAAAATGTGACCTTCTGGAAGTTGGGAGTCAAAGGAGAATAATGATATAATGAGAAACATTATCCAGAAGGAACAATGACATGAAAGGCAGCTGAGTAAGAGGAAGAAGGCAGGGGAGAGGCAACAAGAAGGCAAAGGTGACAGGAAAAGAGGAAGGAAAGAAAGAAATGAAATTTTGCATGATGTTTATTTGTATTATAAAAATGTATACTCAGCCTTAGGGAAATATAGTATGAGTATGTAAGCTACAGAACTTTCCAGAATCAGAGAAGACCAGAAAGAAATAAGCTGGTTATATCTGAGGTTTCAGCACAGTATTCATTTCCAAGTGTATGACTGATGGATTTTTTTCTCACGTGTGTGTCTGTGGCCTTCTATGTGCAATTCTTCTGAGGGGATATCGTCACACCAACAACCTCTTTCCTCCTTTCCTTTTAATTCCTGTCAGTCTTTGACCATCACTAGCTACAGGGTGTACAGTCTTGCCTAGATGTAGCTGGAGAAAGACCTAGAATGGGTTTATAATTTCTGGAAAGATTGGGCAAATTGCTCTTCTTTCCTTATATTGTCCTCTAAGCCATGCTTCAGACCATAATGTGCTACTTTATGATTTCATCTACAGATTCTGTAGATCACATTTATTTCATAACCTAATTTATTTTGCTGTGATAGTATACATCCACCTAGGAAATGAGGAGCCATGTATTTGGCATGACCAGAGTGCTTAGTGTGGCCGGCTGGGATTGCTGTGAACGCAGATATACAGAATAACTTGGATGCTTATATCAGGGAAAGCTTGGAATTATATATTTGTTCACCCATCTAACCTAGCTTAGTGAAGATACCCAGCATCCCAAATTTCAGGGTACAGGAGTCACTCAGAATAGCTCCATGCCCAGAGATCACCAGGGTACACAGACATTCTGCCTGTGACCACCCCAACCCCTCCTGAGATTCCTCTCCTAAAACAATCAGAAAAACTATTCCTGCCTAGTTCTCATGCTCTCCAAAGCCAGTGTGGATCTTCTTTTCCCCTCCTCTCACCTCCTGCTTCCCTTCCCCTCTCCCATTCCCTTTTCCTCATTTCTATTCCTGAGAGTGGTGGGTGCCATTCCCAGATTGGAAATGAGTTGCTTCTTTCAGAAGGTGACTCTAGCCTCACATTCTTCCATGCTATGGAAAATTCCCTTCCTCTCAGAGTTACTGTCTTACCCGAAATAATGCTTTGGCATCTGTTTCTTTCCCTTAATCCCCTTGAGCCTTTATGTTCCTTTTCACCTGGCTGGTTTCTAAAAATACAATGTGCTTATTCAGATATTTTATCTTTATGCTCTGAAAAACACTGTCAAATTAGACACAAAGTGACCTAATATACCATCTGCCAAAATCATTCACAGAACTGCTAAAATTGGAAGGTCAAGGGAACAGCTTGGGTAATCTTGTTTTAAGCATTGCATTTATTTCCTGCAGGTTACTCATTTAGTAGTCCATTATTTAACACATATTTATTGAAGGGGTTGCATTTAGTAGATGCTGAGGAAACTGTGGTGTGCAAAACAGACAAGGTCCTTGCTCTCAATGTGGAGGGAGCACAGTGGGTGAGCAAGAAAACAAAGTTATTCTCACACAGTGGGAGCCATTGTCTAGACAGAAAGTAAGATGGTAGGCTTGAAATGCAGCCCAGAAGGGGCAGCTTTTGTACTATGACCTGGATAATAGACCAAATGCACCTCTACAGAAAATTGAGATGGAATGTTCTAGGCAAGGAAAAAGTGCCTTCCAGGGAAGCTAACTTGGCATGTTTTATCTTTGTAAAGTAGGAAAAGGTGAAATCAGAGAGGAAGGATTTGTCCTGCCAGACTTTAGTGTCACATAACTAGCTTGGATCTATTCCCCAGTGCACAGGGAAGCCATCCGAGGACATATCAGACTGGAAGGGGTGGGCCAGAGGAATGGTAGCTGGGTAACAGCATTAGAAGTAGAGTGAAGAGATGGGCAAATGATATGTTCTAAGGCAGGCTCTATAAGAACTACTGGTCCTGCTGCAGGATTAGATTTAGTGGATAAGGGAGGAAAATGGAGCAAAGATGAATCCAAGCTTTTGCTGTGGGTAAGTGGGCATGTAGTGCTGCCATTTATAGAAAGGTTCCGTGGGAGAAGAGCTGAGTTGGCCAATTACCCCAAACCTGTAGCAACCTCAAACACGATGCTTATAATTTAGAAATATAGTTGGTTCTATCTGTGGGTTCTATTCACATGGATTCAACAACTGCAGATTGAAAGTACTTAGGGCCCAGGAGCATGGCCTAGTGGTAGACTACTTGCCTAGGATGCACGAAGCCCTGGGTTCAATTCTTGGTTCACATGCCTGAGTACCACATTCATAGAAAAAGGCAGCAGTGGTGCTGTGGCTCAAGTGGTAGAATTCTAGCCTTGAGAAAGCCCAAGGGCAGTGCCCAGGCCCTGAGTCCAAGCCCCAGGATAGATGGCTTCAGGGATATTCATAGGGTTGGTCTTCATATGCCCTCATTTAGAAATGGCATGCCTGAGACAATGAAGATTTTATGCCAAGTTCCTCTTAGTTGACACTTTGCAACCAGCTACTGCTATAGTAAATTAGCTGCAAATACAGTCAGATCACTTAAGAAATGATGGCTCATCATTCCTAACACGGATCTAGTAGGACATTCTTTAGCTTTTGGAAATTTTTAAGTTCTACTGATGCTAACTTTTAGGAAGACTGGGAACAGGTGCCCCAGAAGAAACATATTGAAACAATCTTCTGATGTGATAGATGGTGTCATGGTAATGCTAATAAATAAGTCTCTGATTTCCAGAGTTAAAAAATGGACTTTCTTAAAAGCACAATATTTTATAAACCACATCCAGCCTTCAAGAGAAGTAATGTTTTTCTTGTTTCACTTTAGCTTACCGACATCTCCTCAAATAAGAAACCCAGATGCTTGTATGTATATCTTTTTTTGTTCTTGGGCCATTGAGTAATGGTTGTGTTGTATATTCTACTGTTGCATTTTATATGCTGTTTATAAGTGGATTTGAGAAGGTTTGGTGAAAGTTAACCTACTTGTGTGGACTTTTGATGGGACTCCGATACACTAGAGTAATATTTGTCCTGTCTTCTCAGGTGTGTTTTTCTCTGCATATGATAGTATAGTGTAATCATAGTATAGTGGAGTCATAATAACTCTATAATACTATTGATGTAGTGTGGATACTACATCACTTATCTCTACAATAGATTTTCTTACTCCATTTGTAGTACTTAGAGAGTCAAGAGATATAGCCTATATAGAGAAAATATCCCACCTTCTCTGTGTATTATTCTGAGTAGTCGCTTAAAGGTGCCTCAGTTTTATCTATGATAGTAGAACTGGTGTTATTTCCTTAGGAATTTAGTATTATGAAATCATGGAAGACACAGAAACTCTTAGGAAGAGAAAATACTCATTTCTGCATGCTCAAGGTGGTAGGATGTAGAACTGATTGTGAAAAAAGTGTTACTTACCATTGTTTTAATGTTTAACAAAATCTTTGTTTGCTCACCTCTTCATTCCCACCCAATCTCTGTAGAAGCCGAGGGCACCCACATTCTGTGTGTAACCACTCCGACCTCAAGGCCCATTTCCATCCAAAGGGAAGAAACTTCTTGAAGAAAGCCAAGGATGACAGAGGTGGCTTGCAGCCTGCCAAGTCCATTCATGAGCAAGCTGAGTTCTCAAGAGAAGTCTGCAGATCATCCAAGAAAGGAGAGCTGCTGGGGCTCAGCCGGAAAGGCAACCACAGGCCCAAAATGGCTAAAAAGAAGCCAACAGCCATTGTGAACATCATCTAAAAGGGTGGGAGGCACAGGACCTTCACCACTGCGCTCTGAGGAACACTTCTCTAAGGGCCAATGGTATTGTTCTTTGGATATATCCTGTAGCAAGACACATGGAAAAAGCGAAGGACATCACATATTCAAGCACCATCAACCAGAACTGAACCAAGGGAAATCTTAGTCAACCAGAATATTAAGACAACCTGCTCCTTGATTCAGGAGGCAGATTACCTAAAGAATACACAAACAAAAGAATGAAAACAATCTTATCTCATAATTTGAGTAAAATAAAGCTCCAGCTTAAAGTTTTGGTCCAGTTTGTAGGAGTGCTGGTATCTGGGTCTAAACATTGTGATCATAAACACAGGACCAGGTCTACACAAGATGTCAGGCTCTGAGAGACATTTCACCTGTGTCCACTCTTCTCTTACATTGTGAGAGAAGGGAAGAAGATGGAGAGCTCTTTTGACAGCAGTGAAATTAATATATATATATATAGTTTTTAATCTTCAGGTTAGTTGAGAGCCTCCAAAATAGCAATTTATTTTTAATTTTCCATCTCTGAATATTCTGGTTAATTAAGACCCAATCTTTGGATCGCTTAAGGGACTTGCTCATTCAGACTTCAGTCTTTATTTTGACAGATAGTGTTTTAGTTTGTTTGACTCGTGTTTTGCATTTTTACATGCATGTGCATTTGGGTCTTGACATGCCCATGCTATCTTCTTTAGCTGAATACATTGCATCCTCAGACTATGCTGTGAGCATCTGTTGTAATAGCTGCTTCTGTGGCTTAGGCCAGGAAAACCCTGTGATCAACATTACTGTTGGTGCAGTGCCTGAGTATATAGGATGCCAGTGGAGGGCACTCAGTGCATCAGGACCCTGCTGGACAGGCTGCAGAAATGTCTCAGTCCTCCACAAACACCTGCTTCCTTGGGCGTGCCAATAGCTCACTCTCTGTCTCCATTTTAGACATGACAGTTTCTTCACTAGCCTATCTTCTACACCAGCAGCTCCATTCACCTCCTGCTACTTTTGTGCTCTTTTAGGACTAAAATATACATTCTTAGAAAACGTGGTATACATGTGTTTCTACTCTTCCATTAGAAGGAATGATATTGTACCATTCCTAAGGACGTGGAAAGGCTTGGAAAAAATTATGTTAAATGAAGTAAGCCAGACCCAAAGAAACATAGGTTGCTTGGTTTCTCCCATTCTTATCTTTCAACCAAGTACCTGAAGTGTTCATTGCACAGTGCATTCTAAAGTAATTTCTGAAATAAACAACACATGTAGAATCTGGAATATGACATACTTCTCCCCAAACCACTTTCATTTCTCTAAAGAACTTTTAAGAATCTTACTCTAACATTTTGTACAAGAATGAATTTTCATGAATTTTTTTCTTAAATTTAGTAACGCCATCAGGTCTCAGGCAGAGTTTACAAGTGCTCATATCATTCTAGAAACAAGAATAATTTTGTCCACAAATATATACATATATACATATAAAATAGAAATATCAAGTCTATTAATTTATTTTTAAATATTCATGGAAAAAGTGTATGTGTTTGTGGGGGTAGTTAAACAATTCGTTTGCTCATGTAAATTGAATTCTCTTATTTACAATAATTAAAACTGTAACCTAATTAACGCTAGTAGAATTATTATTGTAATTGTAATAAGCATCAGATTAGCAGCACATTAAAAATAGGTAATAAAATAGCTACTTAAAATGCCAGAAAAATGAAAAGTCTAACTTATAATCTTCAGATATTTTCAATATATTATAGTGAATGTGTTTTTGAGTCATTGATTTGACTTTGAACATGTGGGGATAGACCATTCATGTGATACTTAGGCAGTAATCAAGTGGGAAAAATTATTGCTGTGAATACTACTGTTTTGGCTGATATTGTAAAAAAAATACATAATGTCATTATTTATCTGGGTAATTAATTTCCTCCAAAGTTCTTTATTCCTGATGCTTACCTTATTGATCTTTATACCATTGCACTTTAGCTTTTCTGTACTGGAACATGATTTGTTTGGTTGTATTGCATGCTTTCTTTTGTTCTGTAATATAGATACAATGACAGCTTCTTTTGCAATATTGCATAGCTGGATTTTTTCCCATTTCATTTCAAATGACTCATGTTGCCTTTAAATGATCATTTATTTTGATTAGAAGACATAGTACCCTCCTTTGACAGTGGTAGCAGTGATCTTGGGAAAGCATCATGGTTTCATGTCTACACTCTCTGTATTAAGTAAGACAGATATTTTAGGGATATATTTGTTACATTAAGATTTGTTTTTTAAATTTCAACTAAATTCTTATCCCCATACCAGGAAAAGTATTATGTATATTGTACTACCTTTGAGACGACAAATTTACTGTTGAAATATGGAATACTCCACTTATACGACATGGCCTGAAGCCTGTGCCATGTTCCACTTAAGGTCTTATTTGAAAATAGTTTCCTTGCCACTGTAGGCAGTCTGCCTTAGAGTTGAAGCAGTGGCTTTTTTTAAGACATCACCAAAGTTTCTGGGAAAACATGTTCAAGATTAAACTGGAGAATAGATAGAACTTTATTATTGTTATATAGGGAAGAAATTTTTATTTGGAGTGTTCTTTCTTTCCTTTTTCTTTCTTCCCAAACTTAATTGTAGATTTTTATCTGCAAAGTTCAGACTGCCTAGACACTGTTTTCCAGTATTTTGCAGGGTCACTTTACAGAAGTTGGAATATTCTGTTCCCAGGATTAAAAAATAAATTTTTAATTATAAAATATTATGATAATAAAACTATATTTCTGACAAATGTGTTGGTATGTTTTGTCTAATGTTCTTGGGGAAGCCAAGTTTGTTGATTCATTAACAGCAAACAAAATGATCTTCAGAAATAAGCTACACACTGTGTAATAATCACTGTGACCTTGTTTACCCATCAACATTCCTGAAAACTTACCTTGATTGTTCTTGTTCATCTAATGTCTATATCCAAAAGTTCTTTTTTCATATATTCATGCTGTGACATCCTCATTAAAAACTCATTTGGCATCCCCCCTTCCTGCACAACTATGAGTAATTCTCCTACACTGTTTTTCTAAACTTGTCAACTCTTAGAAAAATTATAGGTAGATTTCATAGTGTACATTGCAGCCTACATCAGTAATACTAGTCATTGCAGAGCCTGAAGAGTGATTAGACTAAATGGCAAAGTGAAGTAAGTCTCTTGACAGAATCACTCTGCCACTGGTCCTTTAAGAGCCATGGAAATAAAAAAAAAATTAGGGGAATCCATTTGCCCTTGGCTGCTCTTAATACTTAACTGGTGTTAAAATTAATGGGTTACTAGGTTATAGATGAAAATTAAATTTCATATTCTATGTCTTTTACAATTTAAAAAAAATATCTTTAAGCACTGGTATCTGGTCAACAAATAAGTTTATGAGTACAATGCATTGTGATCAAGGCACTTCTTCCATCATTTGTTCCCATCTCTCTCACCCTATCCATCTCCTCAGCTTACCTGATTCCAGCTTTACATATTTATGTTGAACATTTAAAACTGTATTTGCTCAGCCTCTCCTTAAACATTTGTCCTGCTTCCTCATTACCTCAATCTCCCAGTGACAGCACATATTTCAGTTTCTTACTCATTTTGTTCAACTGTAAGTTATTCAAAGGAGTTAACATTGTTGGAATCAACCCCTTTGTTCACCAGACTTACTTGGCTTTTTTCACTCATGGCTAGTGCTCTACCCACTGCACTATGCCTTCTAGTTCCAGGTTATCACTTGAGAAATATATAACATACCTGATCATCCACAGATAATAGAAAACATAAGCATTGTATACTGCCTACCCAGGTTAAAGCCTTCACAAATGAATTCCAGGGATGGCTTACACAGTCCTGGACAGAAGCTGGGAGAACTGTCAAGTATTAATGGAGAACATTACAATTGGATTTATTTTCTGGAATGGAAGATTGTTTTTGCCCACATTATTAATTAAATTGACACATATGAAATTTCCTTTTAAGAAAGAGCTACTTGGGCTGTTTCCCTATGATCAATTTGAAGTTCTTGTTCCAGGATCGGAAAAGACTAGCCAGTGGAAGAATCTCATTTGTTGCCTGGTTAGTTTCTGAACACCTTACTATGGGGACACAGACAAATGTGGCATATATGATAGCATTTGCCTAAAATGTTCTTAGTCTTGTGAAAAGAGAGATGGTAGCTGTCCTCAAATATCTGAAATGTCACATGAAAAAACATTTACTTTGTAGCCATCAAGGTATTATTGAATTCAGAGAGAGATAGTTGTAAATAAACAGAAATCCAAACATTGAATGTATTTTTCTCTGTTTTTCAATGGTACTGGAGTTTGAACTCAGGGTCACATATTTATCAGGCAGTTGCTCTATCATTTGAGCTATGTCCCAGCACTGTTTTGAGCTATTCTTGTCTGCTGACTGATGAAAGCTATTTTTTATTTGCTGTTTTTCTAATCTCAGTCTTCCCAATCACAAATTCTTGTTGAGGCAAAAACAAAAAACAAACCAAAAACACCACTTGCCCTATTTTCAGGAGTGCAGCACTATAATCTTATCTCCATATTAAGTGCATCTTGACACCATAACCCAGGCTTTTGAAGAGAATGTCTTAGCATACATTGCCAGAAGCATAGAGTGGGGTATGGACAAGTGAGTGAACAGTCACCCTTCCGAGCATGCTCTAGCTCAGAGCTGCTTCTCCATCTTGCTACACATCTCTATGTGGCTCCCCTCTGGCCACAGGCTCCTTCTCAGCATCTGGGAAACCCTGATATTATTCTTTTGCGTGGAATTGCCCTTCTCCTTCTTCACCTGGCTTATTTCTGTTCTACCTTCAAATTTCAGGTCAATTGTCACTTCCCCAAACCAACTTGTTGACTCTCAGAAATTTATATGCCTTCTCCTCATAGAATGGAGCCAGTTGTGCCCCTTGATATTTCATGGTATGATTATTTGATTCTTGTCTGCCTCCCCTGATTTTCTGTTCTTTACACAAACAAGGGGCCATGTCTACATTTTCTATCCCTAGCATATCAGTAGTGCCAGAGGTAGGCCTTGGAATAAATGGGTTCATCACTAAGTAATTTTGGAGTGTGTGGGCATCAATGGTCTTAGAGATACAATAAAAGAAAAATAATAAAAGTAAGCCAACACAACAGTGATACTCACTAGACATTATGTTGGAAATGAATTTTATAACTTGGGGAGGGGCAGAAAGAAGCAGAAGGGAGGGAAAGTGGGAGAAAATAAGAGGATGTTAACACTGTTCCAAAAGAAATGTATCCCTCTATACACCACCCTAACAATAAAATTAAAAAATAAATGCACCCATTAACCTATTTATGTAACTATAACCCCTCTGTAAATCACCTGTGAAATAAAATAAACATTTAATTAAAATATTTCCCTGTGCCAGTGGCTCATAGCTGTAATTCAAACTACTCAGGATGCTCAGACCTGGAGGGCTATACTTTAAAGCTGGTTTAGGTAGAAATGTCTACAAGACTCTCCGCTTCAATCAGCCAGCAAAATGTTAGCCTGAAGGCATAGCTCCAGTGGATGAGCACCATTTATAAACAAGTAAGGTGAATGAGAGGGCATGACTTTGACTTTAAGCCTCAAGGGCTCTCATGGGTTAGACAACTGTGCCACCTCTGCACTACATTTCCAGCCCACAATTGTTTAAAAATGTTTAAACTCCAATGTTTAAATCACCATGGTTCTGTTTCTCTTTTATTTTTCTCTTGATTTTGAGTAATGTCTCCCTGACACATGTCATGGTAATTTTTAAATTAGATGCTGGGAAGTGTCGAGGGTATCAATGTATGTGAAGTAATGCCCCTCTATGTGGTGAATATAATGTAACCCTTCTATTAACTACAATAAAAACATATGAAAAATCATATCAAGTGAAGTAAGCCAGACCCAAAAGAACATAGGCTCGATTGTTTCCTTCATTTGTCATAATTAGTACACATTTAGGCTTCTCTTGGCAGATGATTCAAATACCTCAAAACCTAGGTACATAAGGTCATAGAGGATGAGACTAAATGAAAGGGTACCTGGGATATGGAAACAAGAGCTTTATCTTGTGTGATTGTTTCTCTTAATGTACTATGTTATTTCTCTTCTTTTTTTTGTCCTTTGGTTAATCTCATATTGTTATTGTATCTGACTTTGGTACCTGTATATATGTTTGTTTATTTGAAATAGGAAAGGGAAGGGGGAAAACAAGATGATTAGGAGGGGGTGGGGGAGAGAAATGGGCACAAAAACATAAGGGGTATCAATGTGTGAGAAGTAATGCACCTACTGTCTGGTGAAACTGTAACTTCTCTATACATTACCCAAACAATAAAAACAAAATTTAAAACAAAAAAAAGAATTGCATAGGCTTCCACGATGTATGCACCCTCTCCTGTTCTGTGCATGTGACATTAAATCAGCCACCTTAAAATCATCAATGATGGAACGGGTAGCAGGTGGGGTTTTGGAGAGTCTCACTCTGTTTATGATTTCCATCTCTGAAGTATCATCCCACTGGGTTTTCAACTGATTGCCCAGCATATTCATTATGTTTGCACCCTCTGCTATAATCAGCGTTATGAAACATTGATTTTCTGATTTGAGCTTTGATTCCAAGTCCATGCATGCAAAGTAAGCTACATTTTTCTTCACATACTTTCTTCTGCTTGACTTCTCAGTCTCCCAATCCTCACAACTTTAGAAATAAGCAAATGTGTTTGAGATGCCACAAGTCTTCCTTTACAGTTTTGTAAGGCCATTAACATTTTTGCTGTTTTATCTTTCCAAGTGTAGTCTAAGAAAATATTGAATTTCCAGTCTCTTAAAACTCAGCTTGCCTCTCCGAAATTCTCCCCACTTATGCCTGTTTTTTTGTTTTGTTTTGTTTTGTTTTGCCAGTCCTGGGCTTTAGCTCAGGGCCTGAGCCCTGTCCTTGGACTTTCTCAAGGCTAGTGCTCTACCATTTGAGCCTCAGCACCACTTCCAGCTTTTTTCTATGTATGTGGTACCAAGGAATCGAACCAGGGTCTTCGTGCATGCTAGGCAAGCACTCTACCACTAGGCCAAACTCCCGGCCCCCCACTTGTGCCGTTTGATTTAACAGCTAGCTGATGTTTTTTAAAAGGATAATTTATATTAATTTTGGTGTTTGTAATTATATTTGAAGGAAGCATTGTCTACTGCTAATTATGTCATCTTACCTAGAACTCAATATTCTGAACTTCTTTTCTGTATTGATACTTCAATCACATAATTGGCTTGGTTTTCTTCATTTTCGTTTCACCTCTGAATTTATTTCTTAGCTCTGTGTAAATCCCTCCCCCCGCATCAGTTCCAATACAGCCCTCAATGTCCTAGGCTTCTACTTAATTGGATTAAATACTTCCAGGAAAAAAAAGAATCCCTTCTGAAACCAAAGCTCATATCAGCTGAAAACAAGGTCAAATAGAAGAAAGGACTTTGGTGGAAAAGTGATTATTTTACCAATTCATGTCCTCCTACTCAAAGAAAGTATTTTCTCTAGCTATTATCCAAAGAATATATTACCATGGGCAAAATATGCCCATTCTAGTATTGAATACACAAAGCAAATTTCTGCTATCTGGAAAAGAGAGCTTATTACTTGCAATTTCTTTGATAATAACTTTAAACAATAAAAAAGAAACAAAGAAGAATAGATGGATTGTAGATGTTTGAAAAGTCTTCAATCCTGAAGTCATTCAATGGCAAAATAACCTTTGCTATTTGCATTAAAATCTTGCAGAGATAGACTGGAGTAGTCAAGTAGAATATAAGGTTATTATATAATTTAATGTGCTTCTCCACACCTATTTTAAGAACCCTTGAATACAGGTCCCTCTGTAACTCAGTAGCCCAGAGAATTTCAGATGATTTGATTTCTAAATAGATCTGTTTCGGTAGCATAAGTGTTATTGGAAATACTATTAAAATATGCAGCATTCCTATTCAAGAGACTTGACCTCAGTAAATGTGCTTATCAAATGCCTACTTACATTGCTGCTAAAAATTTCCAACATTACTTGAGTCTACTTGAGCTAAACCATTATGATGCTTTCTCTTCGTTTTGTATCACTACATAAAATGTTCACTTAAGCTCCAGCTTAATGCTGATTACTACCATGCACCCTGTTCGAAGTGTTTGCAAGTAGACTATTTTAGTAAATTGTACCTTCTACTCACCAAAACATACCATTAATGATCACAGTAAATAAAGCATCCAATGGTTTTTCATAAGTAGAAAATGGTGTAAACATGAACAAAATGTCCATTATTTTTGTTGTTAATGCCATGATTCTTTTCTGCAGCCTTTACCACTAAAATGAAACAAATGAAAATGAGATCATCTGAATCAAAATATTGGACATTTGATAACATTCCTCATATCTGTATATTTAACTCCTTAGATGCATTTCATGGTTCACCAGTCAAGATAGAATTCAGAGATCTCTAGTATGCTTTTTCTTAGGCTGGGGAAACTGAGACATTTGAATACATCATTTAGCATGCTAAATCTCTAAATCTTCTTAAATTTGAAAAATCACATGAATATGTAACAAATATACTTTTCTTTAAATATCTACCTTCATCTTACAATGTTTATACACACATAAATTAGTTGATGTGCAAATTGTAATGGTAGTCTACATTCTATGAGAAAATGAAAAGAGTAAGAAATAGGATTGGGAGTGTGGCCTAGAGTGCCTGTCTAGCATGCATGAAGCCCTGAGTTGATTCTTCAGTACCACATATACAGAAAAAGCTAGAAGTGGTGCTGTGGCTCAAGTGGTAGAGCGCTAGCCTTGCACAAAAGAAGTTTAAGGACATTGCCCAGGCCCTGAAGTCAAGCCCAAGGACTGGAAAAAAAAAGAAAAAAAGTAAGAAATATACACATATATATTTTAAATGGATATTATGGAACAGCAAACTAAAAAACCAATAAAATGGTCATTTCATAGAGGAAGAAAAGAAAGTTATGAGATGTTCTATTACATAAATGTACTACGATTACTTAAAACTGTAACAACAAATTAGCAATAGTGCTAGGAGCATTCTCACATTGTTTTGTTGTTGTTGGTCATAGGGTTTGAACTCAGGGGCCTGGATGCTGTCAGTGAGCTCTTTGGCTTAAGGTTAACATTCTACCTCTTTGAAGCACAGTGCCACTGCCAGTTTTCTGCTGATTAATTGGATTTAAGAGACTCACAGCCTTTCTTGCCCTGCCTGGTTTTGAAGTGCTATCCTCAGATCTCAGCCTCCTGAGTAGATATGATTAAAGATGTGAGCCACCAGTGTCCAGCTATTCATACATTTTTCTAGGTGCAAATACACAAGAATTAACTCTTGAGAATGAAATTGCTATGCTATGCACATATTAACTCTTGGGAGTAAGATTGCTAGGCTATGAAATGCACATTTAAGTTTATTGAGAAATTCTAAATTGTTTTCTAAAGTGGTAGGACCAATGTGCCATCACACCAGCAGTGAATGAGAGTTGCTACTACCCCACTTTGCCTCCAGCACTGTTTGAATGGGTATACATTGGCATTTCATGATTACAAATTAAGCTGAGACTTTTCTTAATTCTTTTGATCATTTGGATTCCTTCTTTTATCAGTACCTATTTAAGCCTTTTGCCCATTTTCTTATTGGGTTGGCTTTCTTCTTCTGTTTTCTTCTTAAAGATTAACCTGCAGAATTGCTGGGTCATAGGGAAGTTCTATGTTTAGTCTTTTGAGGAACTGCCATACTGCTTCCATAGTGGTTGAACAAGTTTGCACTCCCACCAACAGTGTAGTAATGATCCCTCCTGACCACATCCCCACCACCATCTGTTATTAGATTTCTTGAGTCTGACCATTCTAACTGGAGTGAGCATTTCTTCATGTATCCATAGGCCATTCTTATTTCTTCTTCTTTATTTTCCTTTCATTCTGTTTGGCCGAATAGGACAAAATGTTAATGGAGTCAAATTGATCAACAGTTATTTGTTTCGTGGTATTGGAGAATAAAATCCAAGGTCTTAAACATTGTAAACAAGTGTTCTACAAGTGTGCCTTTCCCCAGTCCTTATCAATAGCCTTTTCCTTTGCACGTTGTGCTATTTTACTTCCTTCTCTATCTAAAGTCATGAAAATAGGCGATAATGTCTTACCACTGAGAATGTAGCTTTTGCTATGTACCCATATCAAATTACTATCACTCCTATCAATTTCTTTTTTTTAGCTAACATCCCTGTGAGCACTTTTTTCATATATTTTTATTGTAATTAATAGAAGGGTTACATTATATTCACCAGATAGAAGATGCATTACTTCAGATACATTGATACCCTTTCTCATGTCTTGGTGCCCATTTCCCTCCCCCCACCCCGCCCCTCATCTTGTTTTCCTCCCTTCCCTATCCGTCTTCAAATAACCAAATACGCATATATACAATATATCAGAAAACCAGGTGAAGAACTTTTCTTAACTGCATGAAACACAAATGGATATAAAGATAAATTTTAAGGATCGATGTCTTTCTTTTTTTTTTTTTTTTTGCCAGTCCTGGGCTTGAGCTCAGGGCCTGGGCACTGTCCTTGTACTTTCTCAAGGCTAGAGCTTTACCACTTGAGCCTCAGCACCACTTCCAGCTTTTTTCTATGCATGTGGTACCGAAGAATCGAACCCAGATCTTCATGCATGCTAGGCAAGCACTCTACCACTACGCTAAACTCCCGGCCCCAAGGATCGATTTATTTTCCTAAGAAGATTTGCTTAGCTTTAGGAGATTTGTTTGATTTTAGTTTTTCTCTTTTAATCTTTTATTATAATAGATTATCTTATTTTATAACATTAACTAAACCTAATTTCTTGGAATAAATCATAGGCCATTATATTTTTTCTTTGCATTACATGTTTCATTTGCCTTTTATTTCCATTATTGCCTTTATGTAGAACTTTACTGTCCTGAAATTTTTTTGTATTGACATAATTTTATTTGGATATCAGAATTAGTCTAGAATTTGTTATTTCTGGAACAGTTTGTATAGATTTGAAAATCGTTCTCAAATATTTGTTAAAACATGCCTGTAAAACAACCTGGGAACTTGCTTTCTGAGAAGTCTTTGAAATCTGATTCAGTTTTTCATGGTTTATTAGGTTATTCATGTTTTTGATCCTCAACTTTAGTTTTCTTATATTGAATATCCATTTAATTAAAATTTCAACTTTCTAACCAGGCAAGGTCGCTGATGCCTGTAATCCTAGCTACTCAGGAAGCTGAGATCTGAGGATCATGATTCAAAGCCAGCCCAGCACTAAAGAACATGAAACTCTCATTTCCAATTAATCATTAAAAATGGGAAGTGGGGTTGTGGCTCAAGGGGTAGGGTGGTAGCCTTGAGCTGAAGAGTTCAGGGAAGCCTCAGGCCCAGAGTTCAAGCCCCATGACCTCTCCCCCCCCAAAAATTCAAATTTCTTAGGAAAGAGTAGTTCACAAAATTCTTTTATTAGTTTTTAGTCTCTAGAAAGTATGATGTTGCCCCTTCCTTTTCATTCTCAATTTTGTTTACTTTTGTCTTCTTTTTCCTTGGTTAATGGTTTACCTATTTTAATAGTCTGAAAGAAACAACTTCCTGACTCTTTCCTGGTCCTTATAATGGCCTTGTAAACAAGTTTTCTTACTGAACACTAATTGATAAAACATTTTGCACCATTTATGTTTGAAGTCATTGGTAAGTGGTACCTAGTTACATTACCAAATATGTGTTTGTGGAATTTTATTCATTTTTACTCAGGGTAGTATATCTACCAGAGTCTTTGGAGAGCCAAGGGGTGTTAGTATTGTAAAACTGCTTCATATAAAGATAAATTTATAAAACTTACTAAGAATTTTTCAGTGGCTTCAGTGGCTTCCATCTGCTAGGACTTGGATTCCGGGGGAGGTTAGGACAAAAAGCCAGTGAGATCCTACATGAACTAACAAGCCAGGTGTGGTGCTTCCTGTCTGTTGATCCCAGGTTACAGAAAGACAATGTAGATAGGAAGATGATGGTCTAAGACTGGCCCAGGATGAAACAAGAACCCTTACCTGAAAAAATAAGTAAAACAAAATTGGGCTAGGTGTGGCAAGTGCTAGAGCCCCAGCCTAGGGAGCATGAGGCCCCAAGTTCAATCTTTAGTACTGCTGAAAAAACAAAACTCTAAAACAGGTTTGTGGGGGTGGGGCTGGCTATGAAAGAGTAATAGAAGGGGTGAGTTGGTCAAAATACATCATTCGTATTATGGAAATACCACAATTAAACCTTTTTATAAAATTAATGTATGGTAATTGAAAAAAGCCTTTTGGAAAGCACACGACTCAATTAGTTCTTATGGTCGAAATAATAACAGGACTGTGGGATATTCCACGCAAATTTACAAGCTCAGGGCCTGCAATTTTGGAGCTTGGAATGGTTCTAAAAATCACAGTTAGCAGGGTGCAGTGACTCACGCTATACTCCTGTTACTCTGGACGCTGAGACCTGAGGATTGTGGTTCCAAGCCAGCCTGGGCAAAAAAAGACCAAATGATTCTTATCTTCAATTAACTACTAGAAAACCAGCTATGGTGCAAGCGGTAGAGTTCTAGCCTTGAGCTGAGAAGCTCATGGACAGCGCCCAGGCCCAGAATTCAAGTCCCATGACTGTTCAAAACAAAAATCATAACTATGACTACCCTCAAAGAATGAATTAGGTCTTGTAATGATGTTGTCAGTATCCTTTGAAACCACAAAGAATGGTTCTGCAGGTTGCTGGATTACAATAGAAGTATAGGTAAAGTTAAAGCATTAATTGAGATCCTGAGGATTGAGTGGTTTTGCATAAATCTAAATCCTTCAAATCCCAACTAACTCTTTCTCTTCCTTCTGAGAGGAAACTGACTTCCCTTCTCCAAGACTCCCCTGTGACTTTGCCTGACAATTGCTACAAAGGGGATGCTGATTTTTCTTAAGATCCATCCCTAACTGGGCTTTCCCATTTACTTAATTGATTGAAACTGGAATCAAAGATGATTGAAACTGGAATCAAAGATGGCTTGTATTCTATCCTTGGGCCAATGAGAATCCCTGAAGATACCACTTTGATGATCCAATACTTAGAATGTAAGTAGTTAAATCCACTGTTAAAATCAATGATACATTATGTCACTATTGATTTCTTCCCTGTGTGTTGGGAGCCAGAGTGGAATCAAACTGTACCTTGACAATTCATCTGTTTGACTAATACAGACTACACATACATCTTGAATAATGACGGTGGATTGCTACAATTGTAACTACAGATATAACAGATGTGAACTCTGCTAAAACTTTGGAGCTATGTCAGCTGCTGATTTGGGGCAGAAATCTTTGTTCTAAAGGGCAGCATAGTAGTCACTGTGTGTCTGACGCATACTGACAGAACTTAATAAGGAGGAATGAACTGATACTGTAGATGCCTTAACAAAAATATATGCATGCCGATACTGGGAGAAATACCCCACAAAAAGTGCATGGTTTATCATTGTGGTCCTCTTGAAACTTCTGAGGTCCAATAGTCTGGGAAGTGTGATGATCCATTAAACATAGAATTGGAGGTGGTGGGGGGGTGGAGAGAGGGGTGGATGCAGACATAAAATCCAATGCATATCCTGCAAAATTAAGAAAATAAAGGAAAGGAGTGGAGTTGGTATGATGAATGGGTAACATTGATCAAGGTACATTATATTCATAAATTGCTTTATTAATGGCAACTTTTGTACAGCTACATAAAGATAATTTAAAAATAGAATACAGTCACATACTGGTGGCTCATATCTGTAATTCTAGCTGCTCAGGAGGCTGAGATCTGAGACTCTTATCTCCAATTAATCACCATTAACAAGAAGTGGTGCTATGGCCCAAGATGGTAGAGCACTAGCCTTGAGCAGAAAAAGCTCAGGGACAGTGCCTAGGTCCTGAGTATGAGCCCCACAACTGACAAAAAAAAATACAAGTTGATATATTTGGTAATTTGCTACATTTCATAAAAAATCATGGAATATTTTGAACTAGACTTGCTTAAAGGCTAACAGTAACATATACCACACTTTACTAGTTGGTAACTAAAGTTACCAGGCTTGAATTACTCTAGATAAAATAGGCTATACAGCTGGTCAGGATTACATGTAAACTGTTCTGCTATTTGGGCCTTTGACACCGATCCAGTGATGATTTTATGTGGTATAATGAGCTGTCTAAAGAAGAAAATATTCAGGCATATTCATAGATGTTTTAACATATTATATTAGCACCAGCAAGGAAAAGACTTATTATAATGTCAATTTCTTGTGAGATTTAATGTATCACAAATACTCCACAGATGTTAGTATATATCAACAATTTCCAACTGTGTTTTTGTAGCATGTCATTAAACAAAACATAAATACAAAAATTCATGGTCTAGTAATGTTGAAATATTTGCAAATAGAAGCTCTTAAAATATAGCTCAAGTGTTCTAAAAGAGTTAATTCACTATGACACATTTTGAATTTCAGCATTCTTAAATTTGAGGCTAACAAACTGAACAAAGCAGGCGCCTTCTTTTTTCATATATTTTTACTGTAATTAATAGAAGGGTTACATTATATTCACCAGATAGAAGGTGTATTAATTCACATACATTGATACCCTTTCTCATGTCTTGGTCCCCATTTCACTCCCCCCACACCCGCCCCTCATCTTGTTTTCCTCCCTTCCCTATCCAACTTCAAATAACCAAATACACATATAGACAATATATCAGATAATAAGATGAAATACTATAATAATATGAGATAAGCAAGGGGCAGCAAAAGAGATGAGACATAACATAGTACATTAAGGACAACAATCACTCAGTATATGGCTTTTGTTTCTATATCCCGGAGGTCCTTTCATTTAGCATAATTCTATATGGCCTTATGTATCTAGGTTTTGTTCTATTGTAAATCTCTGCTAGGAGAGCCCAAGGTTTCTACTGTTATTTCACTTAATATGATTTTTTCTAAGTCTTTCCATTTCCTTACAAATGGGGTGATGTCATTCTTTCTGACAGCAGCATAGAATTCCATTGTGTATAAATACCACAGCTTGTTGATCCACTCATCAACTGAGGGACATCTGGGTTGGTTCCCTATCTTTGCTATGGTAAATATTGAGCAGGCACCTTCTTTATGGAATAATTCACAGGAAAAATGGACTTTGTAATTTCTTTAAAAATTCTCAGCAATTCAAGCTTAATATCTCATTGTTTTGATAGAAAGGAATGAAAGGGTTAATTTTTATATAACTCTGACAAGGATGTAAAATGCATTCATTCGGTTTTTCTAAATGACTAGAGAGTTCTTAGTTCAAAAAAGAAATTTTAATGGAAAATCCTTGCCGTGAGGATAATGTAGGTGACACTGTCCAAAAGGAGTATGTAAATCAAATTTAATGATGATTTTTCCATTTTGTAACAGGGATTAGGGTTACCAAGAGATCACAGCTCTGTGAATCCAATTAGGATATAATGAAATGCATACTTTGAGCTTCCAAACCAATAGATTTAGAGAGAGAGATATATATAATTATAATAATAAGCATGGCATATGGCACTATGATTATACATTGGGTTACTCAGATTATTAAAATTATTCTTATTTTCAAACTGAATGTCCCTAGTTTTGCCTAGTGCATTCAATCATGGAGTCTGCTGTAAATTATACTTTCTTTAGATATACTGGTGGAAGGAAAGAACTGTAAACAACAAAAAAGGGACATGGGTTGTGATGAAGAAAAAATAGGTTTCATTACAAATCACTATATTTTATACTAATGAGCTTTTGAGGCCAGACCACAGCAAATATTATCTACAGAAAGAAAAACAGCAACAACAGAAAGATCAATTAGATCAGTTAGAGAATATTTTGGGAGAATTCTGATTTGAAAGCTGGCAAATAAATATGCCTATCCAATGAGGCTTAGCTTCATTCTCATTCTAATATTTACTCTGGCTACCAAAACTGAACATTTTAATGCAATTTATAAACGTTATGAGATAAAAAGTTATTAAAGACTAGCTAGTGGCTTTTTCTTCAGAGGAGTTGTTTAGAAAATACTATGACTAGATTTATTGTAATAATTTTAGCAGATTGTAGACAAGCCTTGTTAATCATAGTTTGAGGGAAATTAAACCACATTCCCGAACTCTATTATATGCAATAAATTAACTTCTTTCCTGTGTCTCTAGAATGCATCTAGCTATGTATCAACCTTGGGAGAACTAAGAAAGCAGTCATTCAAATAATTTTCCATAGAGTGAACTCTCTAGTGGAATCTTGTTTGATAGAGACAGTTTTGGACTAATTATTACAAAATATCAGTTACAGAGAACTTAAAGAATTCCAAGATGCTGTTCTCATGGGTTTTGATTCAATTGTTCAGGAATGGAATTTCAAGTCTGTGTTATGTACATATCTCTTTGTATTTCTGGTGTAAATAAGCCTAGAAATCACTTTACTAAATATAAAACATATTTTACAAGGCTTCTTTAACCAAAGTGCACAAAAGGAGAAGTCAGTGGTTTTTCCATGTTAAGTGATGTGATCCTATAGTTGTGTGTGTGTGTGTGTGTGTGTGTGTGTGTGTGTGTGTGTGTGTGTGTGTGTGTGTGTGTATGCCAGACTTGGTACTTGAATTTAGGACCTGGGTTCTATCTTTGGGTTTTCTGCTCAAGGCTAGCACTCTTCCACTTGAGCAGGAGTTCTACTTCCAGAATTTTGGATGATTACTTGGAAATAAATCAGAATTGCACAGACTTTCCTGCCTGGACTGGCTTCAAAACATTATCCTCAGATATCAGCATCTTGAGTAATTAGAATTATAGGCATGAACCACTGGAACCTGGCTTCTCAAAGATATTTTTTATTAAAGAATTTATTAACATTGGTTTTTACATCATATTTCAAATGACAAGTAAACAACCAAGTGTTCAAGAAGGGAATCTCTATATATACAATCACTTGCACTTAGCTTTTAGAACTTAATCAAAATTAGGCTAAGGGTTTGTATGTCATAGATACATATCAGTTTTTTTCTGTACTGTAGGAGGCCAGAGGATGACTAAATGTATGGTGGCATCTGGAAATTGAAGCTTTGGCAGAATGACTTCCAATTGAATTCAGCCCAATCCACCTGCTGCATCACCTTTACATCTATCATTTTGGTTTTAAAATAAATATTTTTACTATCAAGAGTCTCTTGTTTCTCAAACAATCAACTCAGTCTTTTTCTTATACTAAATATAGTTTTTCTATGAATTAAGATTCTAAATGTTTTTCTTTTAACACGATTAAAAGAAGGGGTTAAAAAAGAGTAAGTTTTAACTTTTCTGACAGCGGAGTTGAACAGGAATTGCAAAGAGATATATGTAATGTATTTTCTCTAGGTGGTAAGAACTGGTTATAGTCAACTTTAATGGTTTTACTTCCATATGTGATGGCTTTTACTTCCCAGTCAGACATACCTATGTGTGTCAACTCTAGTTACAGATGTGACTTGAATTTTCACAGGAAGCTTCCAGCCTCCCAGTAAACCAGTGAATGCAGACAGAAAGAACTAAGAATGTTACAGAGTGTGGTGGCACATATCTGTAATCCCAGCTACTCAGGAGGAGTAAACAGGAAACATAGGCTGAGGACTGTGGGAAAACACATGAAACCCTATCTGAAAGACAAATTAAAAGCAAAAGAACTAATGCACGGCTCAGTGGTAATGTGCTGAATTCAATAAGCATATCTGATAACATACACCCCAGTTTCAAATTTGAGCCATTTGAGACAGTTTGTTCATGTATACTAATAAGTGATTAATGATTTCTCTTTAGCACCAAGTTCTAAGTATATTAAAGCATTCTATTATGTAAGAAATGGATTACTATAAGCATATATCTGCCATTTAAACTCTTAAGGATTACTGAAAACATTTGTGTTCCTTTACTTTTGCTTAATTCCCAGGCAGAACTAGACTGTAACTGTTGAATAAATTAGAAGATGTACAAATTTATTTAACTATTGGAAAGAAGTTAGGATTAATCTGTTACTACTAAATTCTCTGTATATATATATATATGCACACACACATACATACACATATATACATACACACACACACACACACACACAGAACATACACACATATCATTGTTTCTACTGTTGGGGATTAGAACTTCCTTGGTGTCTATATCTAAGTTTTCCATAGCTCAATTTATTAGGTTCATAGTGATAGCAAGTACAGCATTTTTTTAATTTTTCTGACTTCTCAGGAAATTTCAATAATCAACTGACAGAGGGAGAGACAAGGTCTTTAACGATTGATTGGGAGATGATTATTGTCACTGTCCTTTCAGAAACTGAGACGGAAGCAGTCTTTTTCGCCTACCACTAGGGGTCATCATTGGAACTAGGGACAAATTGAAAAAGCTATGATGTTCTCTGTTAAGCACTGCTTAACAGAGGCTTTTTTGAGGGCCAGTTCCAGCGTACAGCCATTTCACATCCCAATAACCACAGAGATAATAAAAGCTGAAGAAAATTGTACAGCATAGTTTCTAGGAATCGTGTCATTAATATTTTAATGATACTGTATAATTCTGTCATATAAACTCTCTACAGTTTTACCTCATTATCTAGAATAAGTATGATTATACTCTAGTACTAGTAATTTGAAGAACATCTTTGTACATATATCTGCTCTCTTTTTGTCAGTGGTGGGGGCTTGAACTCAGGGCCTGGGCACTGTTCATGAGCTCTTTTGCTCAAAGCTAGTGATCTACCACTTTGAGCCACAGCTCCACTTTGGTTTTTAAGCAGTTAATTGGAAATAAACATTTCATGGGGATTTTTCTGCCTACACTGGCTTCGAACCATGGTCCTTAGATCTCAGCCTCCTTAGATCTGAGGCATGTGCTACAAGCACCATATATCTTCTCTTTTGATTTGTTAGGAACTTAACTTTGTCAATTTATCTTTGTTAAATAGAAGGCAAAAAAATTGAAGGTATGTGTTTAATAAGAGCCAAGACATTTTTAAAATATTTGCCATGTATTGTATCTGGGAAAGTTCTATCACCCTGAACTTCTGTAAGATTCCCATTTTCTAAACAAGAGGAAATATTAGAGCCCTCCTCATTTGAAGTTTAACAATGTGTTCTGATAGAATAGTAGCTGAAAGTTTATTTGCCATGAAACCACCTCCTGGAGAAAAAAATATTCTACTTTATTAAGAAGTTTATAAAAATCATTCACTCTCCACCTCTATCAGTAAAGAGCAGTCCTATCCAAACAGGAAAGAGAACGATACTGGCGATGCTTTGTGGTTTGTGCAAATGTTCAGTTAACCTGGATAGCTTGTTGGGTGAAATATCTTTCATTATTTTTCTTTCTGTTGTAACATCAAGCAGAAAGTATCTGATAAACAAGACACAATATGACCAACAGGGTGTGGCCTTAGTTGTATCCCTGAATAAGTGACTGTCACACCTGTTTTTGTAGGTGGTAATAAGGATGAAGAACCTCATCCTATCATTATGTTACTATTTTCTTTATCATCTGGATGCAATTATAGTGTTTCCCTTTTAAATAACTTTTAATGTGTTTGTCCAAAGGGAGAAATCAGAGCCGCTGGTAAAAGTTAAAATCTGCATCATCTTTCACAGTTGACATTACCATTCTGCAATTCCCGCAAGTCAACCTAAGAGAAATGACTTCTTACAAACAGGACAAAAATCTCTTGATTTTGACCAACAACCATAGACTTAAGAAAATGGAGTAACATCAACCCTATGGAATCATTGCCAAGCATTAATGCTAATAATAAAACAGTACTTCCAGAATTTGTGTACATACAAATGTATATAAATGCTTAAAAGTAAGTAAAGCTATCCTAAATACATACAGTATTTCATTTTCAATCTGTCTTGAGATTAATATTTCTATTGATCTAAACATACTTAAAAGGCTTTATTTCAATAACTATAGAAAAATTTTCTTTTTTTTCTTTTCTTTTTTTTTTTTTTTTGTGGGTCATGGGGCTTGAACTTGGCCTGGGCATTGTCCCTTGAGCTCTTCAGCTCAAGGCTACCGTCCTACCCGTGATCCAAGCTCCACTTCCCATTTTCTAGAGGTTAACTGGAGATAAGAGTCTTAGTGCCCCGGTTGGCTTTGAACCTTGATCCTCAGCCTCCTGATTAGCTAGGATTAAAGGCATGAGCCACTGTGCCTAGCTGAAATTTTCTCTTCTTTAAATAGTAACCTAGTTTATGTTACTGTGTTACTCTAATGGGATTTTTGTTTTGTTTTGTTTTGGGTGCTAGTTCTAGGGCTTGACCTCAGATCAGAGCCTGGGCACAGTTGCTGAGTATTTTTGCCCAAGGCTAGTACTCTTATCACTTGAGCCACAGCTCTACTTCTGTTTTTGTTGTTGTTGGTTTGTTTTTGTAGTTAATTAGAAATACGTCTCACAGACTTTTCTGCCTGGATAGGATTTGTGGCTTTGAATCACAGTCCTCAGATCTCAGCCTCATGAGTAGCTAGGATTACAGACATGAAGCACTTGGCTCCAATGCAATTTTTTTAACCAATTCCATAATGATGCATATTTTCCTTACATTTTATGGATCAGTGAATGCTACAATGATTATTCCATAATATTTCTGGGAATGAGTGTTCATGATGAATAATACATGTTACAAGTATGTATGTCATCATTCAATGATAAGGACAACCAAAAACAGAAAATATACTGCTGCTGAGAAAAAGGGGTCAACAATCTGTTATTTATCTTTGTACCAGTCCTGGGGCTTGAACTCAGGGCTTGAGCACTGTCCTTGGTCATTCTTGATGCTATTGCCTTACCACTTGGGCCACAGCACCACTTCTGGCTTTTTTTGTGTATGTGGTACCGAGGAATCAAACCCAGGGCTTTGTGCATGCTAGGCAAGCACTCTATCACTAGGCCAAACTCCCAGACCAATCTGTTATAATTTAAAGAAGGATTTTATAGACAGAACACTGAACAATTTTCTGTTCTGACATTTTAAAATAAGCTGAAATAACCTTTATCCATTATTTTGTTTCCTCTTAAAGAAAATAAAAACTATGTTTACGGGCCAGGAACTTGGCCTAGTGGTTAAAGTGCTGGCCTAGTGGTTAAATTGCTTGCCTAGCATGCACGAAGACCCGGGTTCGATTCCTTGGTACCACATATATAGAAAAAGCTGGGAGTGGTGCTGAGGCTCAAGTGGTAGAGTTCTAGCCTTGAGAAAGTCCAAGGACAGTGCTCAGGCCCTAAGCTCAAGCCCAGGACTGGCAAAAAAAAAAAAAAAAAAAAAAAAACTATATTTACTTTTTGCCAGTAATACCATAAGAAGTGAAGGCCTTTCATTTGCTGGGAAGCACTATCCACTGAGCCAGTTTCCCAGATACTTTTCATTTTTCCTTCTGTTTTTAAAAAACAGGCTCTCAGAGCCCTTTTTCATTCTCCCCCCCCCCCCCCGCTCCATCCCACTCCCTCACTTTTCTTTTTAAAACACAGACTCTTATGGTCTTGTTTTGGGGTTTTCTTTTGTTTGTTTTACTTTTTGGCTTGTACTAGTTTGGACTATGATCCTCTTATTTATACCTTTACAACTAGGATGGCCATACTTATTTGTTGAGAGGGAGGCTTGAATAATTTATTCCTGAGCTGGCCTTGAACCACCATCTTCCTGCTTCCACCTTGTAAGTAGCTAGGATTACAGATGTGAGCCACCTTGTCCAGCTCTTTTGTAGTGTCCCTATTGAAACAAAGCTTCCCAACAGTGACCTGAGATCCAAAATAACACAAAGTGAAAGCATGTGATGGTTAGTTATAAATCTGTACTACAACGCTGTGCAAATCACTCTGTGGGATGTCAGCTTTAAGCTGTCTTTTAGTCTGGTTCTCTGACATATGGGATCACTGTTTATGAATGGTCACTGGTTAGATCTACAAGTGATGGCCCTGGAATGAGGACTGCTGGTAAACTGTTCAACCTTGGCCCAGACCAGCACTGCTGCAAGATGAAGGACAACAAGCTGTGTCAAGGAACTGTATTCCTATATTGTTTCTGTTCTTTGGCCTGAGACACTGCTCATCTGCCTAAGGAGAACTTATAGCCAATAGTTTGATGAATTTATCCCTCAGAATGCTCCATGGTATGGAACAATCTTCAAGAGGACACAACATCAGTGTTATTCCTATAGTTTGCAAGACTTTTGTCTTTTTTAATCTTGTAGTCCAAGTTCCTGAAAGTTCCACTAAAATAAACTCTTCATATTTCTAGTCTGCAGTTGATACATTGACGATTGACATTTGAGGAGGAGGGGTTCTTTTTACAACTCTTTCCCTTGGAAAGTTAATATTAAAAAAAAACAACCTTGAAAGGCTAGTGGCTTTTAAGACTCCTATAGCTTAGTACCTCCATGTTTTCAACTTTGTCCAATACTGCATAAAATGTAAGAGTTCGGTAAGTGTTAATATCAGTAGCTTATAATCAATAAATGATAGCAATGAACACTAGTGAAAGTGAGTAAACAATGGGCCAGCAGTGTGACTTAGCAGTAGAGTTCTTGCCCAACGTGTACAAAGTCCTGGGTTTGCTTCCTTGGTACCACACACACAGGAAAAAGCCAGAAGTGGTGCTGTGGCTCAAGTGGTAGCCACAAGTATGAGCACTGAGAAATTTCTAGGGCAGTGCCTGAGCCCTGAGTTTAAGCCTCAAGACTGGGGGAAAAAATCCGTAAACAAAACTATACTAAATGTGAATAATTTTTAAAGAATCAGTTAAGACAAGGTTGAAGGTCTCAAAGACTCTCTAATATTTCAATGTCTGTAAAAATCCTAGATAACTATTTCTTTGGCTCAAATAATGTAGAAAGCTTTCAGTCCTTAAAACATTCCATTATAAACCTAAAAGACATAGTTAGCTCATTCCCAGTCAATTCATATTAGACATTAGTTATCACTCACTGTCCAGTCACTATGAGACCTAGCAAACCTAAGAGTCTATGTCTAATAAAACCACCTCACATTTTGGGTTTCCCCTCAAAGCCTAGATTTACCAGAGAACTCAAATACAAGGAAGTACAAGTTCGTCCTAGAGTGCGGGCTATTCCTGGTAGTATCTATTGCTTTATAGCTTTGCTAGACTGCTGGAGTTACCATACAACTTAATGATTTTTTGAGGCCCCTAGAATTGAGATCCTGAAATAAATTCCTTCAGACAGTAGATACATAACTCACCATCTTGGCCATTCTGGCAGGCGGAGTCTCCTAAAGTCAGTTGAATCCTCTGGTTCAATCTGTTTTTTATAAGAATTGAGGCTGGCTAGGTATTTCTGTTTCTTTGACTGAGAATATTAAGGATTTAAATATATGAGTATATGATGCCCTTCTTAGGAAAAAGATATGCAAATTTCTTGCGGACAGATGAATTGCATTAATGAAAATAGATTAGGAAGCTGTTCAGAACATATCTACCACTCACCATATATGACAAATAATACTTAACAGAAGTTCAGCTTAGAATTAGAAGGGCTGAAGTTTACCTCAGGAGAGCATCCTGACATGTCCTTTGCAGGGCGTGCATTAACAATCTAAATGACCTTCAAGGTCCCATGCACATTATGAATGGAGTTTTTGAGAAACAGGTTCTCACAATGAGGAAATAGTGGAGAAAGTCAATGTTTTCAAATACTAAGGAAGTTAGGCATTTGTGGTGGGGAGAGGTACCTAATTCCTGTGTGTGTGTGTGTGTGTGTGTGTGTGTGTGTGTGTGTGTGTGTGTGATTTTTAATTTTTTTTTACAGTGGGAAACAGAGTGACCCAATAAAGTTTTTCTTTTCTCTTCTTTTCTTTTCTTTTTTCTTTTTCTTTCTTTCTTTCTTTTTTTTTTTTTTTTTGTTGGCCATGGAACTTGAATTCTAGCCTGAGAGCTGTCCCTGAACTCTTCAGCTCAAAGCTACTGCTCTACCCTTCCAGCCAAGCACCACTTCCGGTTTTCTAGTGGTTAATTGGAGATAAAGAGTCTCTGGTTTTTAGTGCAGGGGCTGGCTCTGATCTCAGACTCCTGTGTAGCTAGGATTTTACAGGCATGAGCCACCTCTCCTGGCTACAATCAAGCTTTTCTAAGGCTCATTTTCTTCATTTGGTAAAGGAAAGGGATGTGTTAGAATGGCATTTCCCAAATTTGTCAGAACATAAGCATCATGGTTAAAAATACAAACAGACCAGGCCTCACCCAAGTATCTTGAATTTAAATCAGCAGGGTGAGGCCTGAGAATTGATATTTTAACTAGCTCCTGGGGTGACTCTGGTATTCAGACAAGTTTGGAAACCACACAATTATGTAAGATAGTTCAGCATTAAGATTGCTCAGTGATCTAGCTATACACCAACATGCTCCCCAGACAAATACCTTGCTTCTTTTTTCCCCTCCTCCTAAAAAAAGAAAAACCAGAGTCGAATAAAAACACAATCAAATTACATTTTCAGGGGTCAAGAAATTGGTGGGAGTGGTCTGAAGCTAAATCAAAAACATACAGAGATTATTTTGGATACATTCAACTTTACTCAAAGACTTAGTACTGTCCTTCCTAAACGGATACCAGCTTTCCAGGAGGACCTGCAATTTCATCCTGGAATTTAAAGAGTTCAGAAGTTTCTCAGCCTTTTCTCTCTTGTCTATCAATAGGCTCTAACATCAATGGATTGAGGTACCAAGGATGGCAAGCAGGGAGGTAAGCATTCACAGGCCAGGATCCCATCTTCTCAAAAACTGAACCAAACTGGTCCTAGGAGAAGGAAGGCCTACACTAGTTCAAGGACAGGACATTCTAGTCATTCCCCACATGATCAGGTATATCAAATATCAGGGGAAAAAAGTGTTGCTCTTACAAGCAAGTTGTGTCTACAAGCTCTGGGCAGCTTCCTTGATGAATTTGTCTCAGCTCATAAAACCATCTCCTCACAAGGGACCTTGAAGCAAGCTTGTTTGGATGAGTGATAATACTTAAATCATGAGTTCATTTTCATTTCTTCACTATTATTCATTGACTTCATTCATTTATTCATATGCTCCAAATTATTGGGTCTTTTTAAAAATGTTTTCTTAAGCACCAGGAGTTGTTTTGTGTTCTTTAGACACAAAAGTTGAATAAGATTGATACCTTTAAGACCATCCTTGGCGATTAATAATGAAGTTAACTATTTCTTTTCCTTTCTTTTGTTTGTGTGTCAGTTCTAGAATTGGGCCCTATCCCTGACACCTCCCTCTCTTTCTTCCCTCCCTCTCTCTTTCTCTCTTTCTCTCTCTGCTCCACTTCTGGCTCTTAAGTGCTTAATTGAAGTAAGAGTCTCATGGCCTTATCTGCCCAGGCTGGCTTCAAACCTCAATTCTCAGATCTCAGCTTCCTCTGTCGCTAAGATTACAGGCATGAGCCATCAGCGCCCAGCTATCATGAAGTTTTTATTCAGTAGGAGATAAATATTTTCTGGATTCTTTGAATCTTGTCAACATGCTTGATGGATGGCATCATTGCACCTATTAGGTTCCTATCTGGTCTTTTGTGTAACCAATCAGTTAAAAAAACTATATGCTAGCCAATCAGAATGTTAGCCAATCAGAAACTATGATGTTCTAGTTCTACAATTGGCAACCTTGTGCAGACAAGGTCTGTAAAATATCAATGATAGCAGAGTCTCCTTTACAAAGGAGTCTGGAGGGTTAAATGCTTAACTCAATGTATGGAACATAATGGCTAAGAGAGAGTCAAATGCCACACTTTAAAATGTATGTGCTAGAAAAGAAACATATTATTCTGCTCTTAGTAACTTTAGACTTAGACACCATTTTGGATAGTTTATTTTAAAAGGCATCCACAATATATAGTCATTGATACAAATATATATGTCTGTGGGTGTTCTGGGGAACAGGACAGAGTGTGGGAAGGAGAATGTGGGTGATTCAGTTGCACAAGTGTGTTGCTACTAATGATTTGTTTCCAGTAGTCAAGACTGAGTTCACCTGATTTTTTTTAAATGTCCTGTGCTGAAATTTGTCTGCAAAGTTGATCAATTTAATCAGCTTTAAACAACTTCCTACATTCTGGAAGTTCTCTGCATGTGATAAAGTGTCAGTTTTTAAATAAGACCTTGTTATTAGTCTTTAAAGGATGTTGAGAATAAAATCTATTTTAGATATATTTTAAGAAAGAATTCCATAAGCAAATATGACAGGAGTAAGATTCTAAGGAATTGTAAGTATGCCATTTTCATCTCTAGCTGCATTTTACAGTAAGTTGACGAACTTCTTCAAAATGAAGAAGTAATTCCTAAACACTTTTCTTCCAAAACTCACATGAACATATATGTGTTTGTGTTAACATGTGCTAGTAACAATGTGGGGTTGATAATAAAATCACTTTTTCACACACACATGCACACCCACAAAAAAAAACATAGAAGTCATGTAAGACTATTTTGTACCACTAGGGGGTGACAGCTGATAATGAATCAACTTGCCTTAAAATGAGCCAAACCTCAGGCCTTACTATGTAGTTATTTGGAAGTGTTTCTATTATGGATTTCCTGGTGATATTTGGTTTGGTATATTTTGTTTCTCAAACATTTCATATACCTATTATCCTTTTTTTTATAATAGGCCACCTGGGCCTGATGAAAGGACAGTTGTTGGAAGGCTTTTTGAATTTCAAACAACAATGACACCAAAACTTGATATTTACTTACTCGTGTACTCCTTTCCAGCTACTGAATGTTCACTGTCTGTGACACCATTGATGACAAGATAGGGAGCAATAATATAATATTCGTCTTCACAGAGTTGTTACATAAGGTAGAGGAAACATTACAAAACTAGGTAAACAAATACATGACTAAAATAAGCACCTATGTGAACAAAACAGATAAAAACCAGAAACATGAGGATGAGGTCTAGAAGAGTTAGAATTAGGAAAGAGATACTTCATCAGATCAAATATTTACATTACTTAGGTTATTATTTCTTTCTCTGACCAGCAGAATTCCATTGTACCGTTTGCTTTCATGCAGGAAAATCTTCTTAACTCAGCATCTTTTGAATGTTTTGAACCTCAGCAAATCACTGGTGGGTGCTATGATCACAGAATACTCTTCCTGATACATCTCTCACTTGGAAAGTTTCTCAGGGGTGGCAGAAAGTGGGAATATGCCTGACCTCTTTCTCTTCTGCATTTCAGTTGCTAACTTGCATCTATTCTTATCTAATTAGCTGAAATGCTTCTGTAGAAAAAGCAAAACATACTGATACACAAAGGTAAGACTTTTTTTTTTACTCCAAGTAATTTAGCATGGAAGATAAGGAATCATTTTTATGTTGATATAAATGCTTGTTAAGATTAGAACCTTGTTACTTTTGACATTGCTCTTTTCTACTCTTTGAAGCACATTTATTTCAATTTCCTTTTTTACTATTTTTTTTCTTTACTGGAAGTCCCTCCCCTTTATTTTCTTGCAATTTAAGTCTTTATCTTTCAATTTCTAATGAGGCTTTTGTGTTTGGGGTTGTTATTTTTTTCTTGGTCTCAGCTTAGCTCTTCCTGTATGCACATATATCCTTTCTGTTTGTTTAAGAAATACATAGGTAACCGGACATATTTGCTCAGGATTTTCAAATCATTTTATCTTCACAGCAAACTGATTATCCTTCCAGTCTTCCTTGTAACTAGAGATGAGACAAATGACTTCATTCTAGCCAAGGAGATGTAAGAAAAATTACATGGCTATCTTCTGAGAAACACAAAAGGGAAATGGCATACTGGAACATGGTTCCATCTTCATGGCTTTTCTCTTGCCCTGACTGAGTGAGGCTATGCAGAATGTAGAGTCTGCATCTCTTAATCCACCTTGTGAGAAAAACCCCAATAGGCTAGCCCCATGCCCTTGGCAGTGTCAGCTGATAACTCAGCTCTAACCAACATTTACAATTATCCTTCTGCTTCTTGCAGTATTTAATTAATGTTGTTATTCTTTTTGCCACTCTTAAACTTTATACTGTTCTTGGTAGCCAACTACATCATCATAATAAGTATGTTTTATATATTAAAACTTTCTCAAAACATCATTTCATGTTTAACTTGTTTGTTGTTGTTGTTTGGCCAGTCCTGGGGCTTGAATTCAGGGCCTGGGCATTGTCCTTGAGCTTTCTCAAGGCTAGCAGTGTACCACTGGAGCCACAGAGCCACTTCTGTTTTTTTCTGTGGTACCCAGGAATCAAACCCTGGGCTTCATGCATTTTAGGCAAGTACTGTACCACTGAGCCACATTTCTGCCCCCTACCACATTTAACTTTTGATGCTCCTTACAACAGGGCTAGATCTTGATAGAGTAGTAGCCAAATAAAAATGTACACTCTACATTGCTTTCCTTTGTTCCCTCCTTACTTCCTCTTTCACCAAAGGTAACTTACAATTTCTTCGCTATGCAATTGGTAACATCAGCAAATTGTGCACACATGCATATGCATGTGCGTGCGCGCGCACACACACATGAGATTTTGGAGGGTAGATGTCTCTCATCTTCCTGCCTACTGGTGCCAGCACTAGCCTTGTATAGAGTGCATACAGATGGTGAACAAGTGGGAGGGAGAAAAGAAGGAAGTTGGAAGAAGGAAAATACCTCCTTGAGCTCTTAACGAATATGACTTAGATCATTGTAGCTGGAAAATTGCCTCATTCATCTTTGCATCACCATATTAAGTTTCCTAAAAATGTAGTGTGATCATTCAGAATCAGATGGAGCTTTGCTAAACTCAGATCCTGGGCCTTACTCCAAAACTGCAGAAGCAAAAGCTCTGAAAGGAAGATCAGGAATCCCTAATTTTATTCACTTGTAAATCACTGCCTCGAAGTCCAACCAGTTCTCCATGTGTGTGCATTAACTGTTCATTAAAAAATAGTATGAATAAAGGGGCCGGGAGTTTGGCCTACTGGTAGAGTGCTTGCTTAGCATGCACAAAGACCTGGGTTCGATTCCTCGGTACCAAATACATAGAAAAACGCAAGAAATGGTGCTGTGGCTCAACTGGTAGAGCTCTAGCCTTGAGAAAGCCCAAGGACATTGCCAGGCCCTGAACTCAAGGCTCAGGACTGACAAAAAAATTGTATGAATAAAATGATTCTGTCTCCAAAGTGATGCCTTTAAAACATACTTCTCTGATGAAGCAAAATAATTCAAATAAGCAGCCCATTATCTTTGATAACCTAGAAGGCAGATTAAATAATTTTCTTAGACTCAAATATAAAGTTAAAAAAAGAATAAGATTTCTTTTAAAATACTTGTGAACTTTGACAATAAGTAAAAGACTTCTAGGCTCTCATCCCCTCGAATATCTCTTGCTATGTGTCTAGGATAATTTCTTCATACACTTCTCCCTAGAACCTCAGCAGAGCTAAATTCTGATCAAAGTTCACTGAACAATGAGCTCATTTCTACAGAGATGGAATATAACTATAGTGAACAACACGGGCTGTAGTACCGTTTCCTCCTGTAATTTTAGCTTGGCAGTGCCAAGTAGTTGACAGACCTCTTCAGACATAAGTGGAAAGTTGATTCACCCCATGCTAGCCTCAGTCAAACTTCCTTTAAAGACTTCTGCTGAAGTCAGGATATGCTGTGTGTATCCACTCTGGCAAAAACCAGACCAACTGTGTTGGGAGACACTGTTTGGGAATCTCTGTACAGGAAGAGAGAAAGCCCTGTGTGCTATCAGAAAATGATGTGTTTGATTGGAGGAGAAAAGATGCCTTTTTGCCAACATTCTACACATTGAACTAGATAATCTAATATAGACTTTTGATTTACCTCTTCTCAACAGAGCTACATTGTTCCTTGCAAGCAATCTCCACCGGTGTGAGAGCTGTTGCTGCAGCTGGAATTTCTTATTCTTTTCTCCATTAATATGAAGAACACTGCTCAGGATGCTTAGTAAGCAGTTATTATGTACTTTATCTACCATGCCAAAAGGATTCAATGAAGTGAGTTCTACTCTGTTCCCTGGTGTATACATATACAAAGGAGCTAACTAGACAGGTTAAAATTATGCAGACCATACATACCATTACTTTAAATGATAAAGTCATGGTGTGTTAGAGAAAGGAGATTATCAGAAGCCATCTAGACCATCTATCTCCCTACTTCAGAAATGAGAAAAGTTGAGATTTGGAGACCTACCCATTAGGTTAGTAAAGTGAAAACACTTGGGAATATGCATTTTTAAATAACTCCATAGTAAGCCTAAATGCAAATAAGTCTAAAGTTAGGAATCACTCTGCTTTGTCTGTGTTGACCTAGATCTCAAATCAAACTCTCTCAGGACATTGTTCTATATTTCAGTATCTCCTCTACACTCCAGTCATGAAATAAATATGTTTTATGTGTATAGTATATGCTTGTGAATTGGATTTGGAAAAAAATATTGGATTCTGAATACTTGACTAGAAAGTGGTGGGTAAATGGATTATGTAAATTGAGCTCAAGGACATATAGAACAAATACTTCAGGGGAGAAGCAAAATAGGTGACAAAATTTGGCTGGTCTTGTTTCTACTCATAATGGTGAGGTACCCTAGTAGACTAAATATTTCAGATAAGCAGTCTTGATTTTTGTCATCGTTTTGCTTTCCCAGGCTGGATAGACATGCTTAGTATCTGTGATCTCCAGATGTTCAGGACCTGTCTTATACTGTGATGCACACAGAACCATGCCCCTTGGATTGGCAGAACCTTATATGGAAGCAGAGTGTACTTTTATGCTTTACTGGGGGATCTTTAAATAGCAAAGAATAGCATCTCAAAGCTTTCCAAAGAACTACTTAAAGTTATTTTTCTCCATGACAACAGCCTGCCAATAAGGGTAGAATTTAAAGAGCCAGGACCTCAAGCAGAAAGAAAAAAAAGGAAATTTTCCCTGTTAAAATTGAATACTCCAAGATAAACCCAAGCCAGCATGTAAATTCCACACATTGACTCACAGCTATAGTACAGATGAGCAATCAGATTATATTCTTTAATTAAACCATATGCAAAATCAAGAGGATATTTTAAAAGTGTTCACTTAGTGGTGGATGGAGCTGGGGAGGGAACTGGGAGGGGGTGATATTCAAGCACACATTATACAGGGAGTTCATTTTCTTCTTCACTTTAGAAGTTTGCTTGCATAAATATCAAACACTACACTGTGTGTGTGTGTGTGTGTGTGTGTGTGTGTGTGTGTGTGTTCCTCTCTGAAACACCCTTGCCTCAGGAAAGCTGACTCACAGTCCCAGCTGTAATACACTCCAATCTTGAGTCTTCCATCAAGTGCTAAATACTCAGATGTATTCTCGAGGGATCTCTCCCCTCTACTGACTTCTTGTTTCTATAATCTGAGAGGTTGCCTTTATTCTCCCATACTGCAGATTTATCTTCTACTCCTAGTTGTCCCCAGAGTGAGGAGAGAGAATGACCTCTATAATAAGAGAGTGACCTTATGTCTTCTTTTCCCTCCAGCTCTGATCATACATAGGCTGGCCCAAAGGAGCAACATTAACATTAGAGCAAATTCATCCCAGAAACAGAACAATTTTCTTTTGGGTACATGAATATGCCCTGTTAACCTCCCCCCATCCCTTCCCCAACACTGCTCCTTAAGACTTTAAATTTTGGATTCTTGGGCTCTGAGTCAATGACAACAGGTGGACCTCTAGTTTGATATCAGCAAATGTCACCTTCGATACCCAGGTCAGTGATCACCATTGCCTTGACAAAAATCTCATGTATCCTATGCCAAGGGCTGAATTAGGCACTAGAGCTGTGAATGAGTCCATCACTAACTTTTATTATCCATAGTCTTCCTATGAGACTATTTCTAGTTCTGACCTTTTAACACCTATGACTAACCATTCCATTCATTCTGAGTTTTGGAAAGGACAATGGGATTCTCTCTTCAATGTCTATTGTCATTCTGATCATTCTTCCATTTGGATATGATGCCATTTGCTCATGGACCCTTTCAAAGGAGACTGCTCTAAACAGCACCTATCTCCTGGGCTCTTCTGCCTTTGTGTTTAGAGTCTCTAAACACAGTTCCTTAAATGTATGGAGTTACATTGCAGAGTATGATTCCAGAGCCTACAGGTGCAAGTGTGCACATAGATATGACCCTTGAGGAGTTGGAGTTAAAAACATGAACTTCAGCCTGGGGAGTTGTTTTTCTTTTCCAGCTCTTTAACCAGCAAATAAATGCCATTGTAGCTTTGAAACATGAAATACTAGCTTTTAAACAACTTGCAAATGATAGAGTTCAAGATTTCAAGGGGAAAAATGGGCTCCATAAAAATCTCTGTGACCAGAACCCCTACATTGTCCTTTTAGTTAGTAAATTGAGACTAAATGGCAATAAGAATGTAATCACCTTTAACTGCATTTCACTGAGAACTAATGTCCCTGTGACCAGAAAATAACATTATCTTAAAAAAAATTAAGCCAGGCTTCTCCACTGTGACAGTTTAAATAAGTAGTAATTACAGTCCTCGAACTTTGGCCCCCGTAGAGTATAGCTTGACTCTGAAAGCACAACTATGCTACATCTGTTTTACCACCGCATACTGGATGACAAAGGTTTTGATCAGTATTACTGATGATTAGGAGAGCTCTCCACTCTTACACTTGGTTCCTTCTAGCACTGAGAATCATCAACCTGGCTCCAAGAAGAGGTGATGAACCCTTCTCACTTCATTGTTTGAAAGGATTGAATGTGGCTTGGCAGATTCCCAACTTGTTCCGTTCCTCAGATGCATTCTCTGTTCCATTCTGTGTCTTGGGAGGGTTATCCCTACAGATAGATGTGTAGGCTTGCCCCCTTGCCTTCCAGTTGTGTTGAATCAAGGAGCAACTATGGTGGGAGACTGAAGGGAAAGATATAGGCCAATGTAGACTCCTAAGCCCTTCAGGCAGACACAGTCTTTACTTCCAGGACTAGAGAGAGAAAATAGTTCCAACCTGGAAACTCATAAGGATTACTGGTAAGCTTTGAAGAAGATATAAAGTTTGAGACTCAACCTTTTCTAAATGATACTTTACTGGGATGAAACTCCTCAATTGCAACTTGCAAAACAATCCATGAAAGAATGTCAAAATGCCAACTGTTAGTTGCTGAGTATGAGGAATTTGTTATATCCATTCTTTATTTTTGTATAGCTTTGAAACATTTCATCATAAAATAAAATCGTATATGTAAGATTTATAATAAAAATCATTGACAGAGATCTGATTTTGTTTTGCTATTCTCATTGTTTTCTGTTCATTAGCCTTAGTCACACCACTGAAGGGACTCCACTTATATAAATAACTGTAGTGGGACAGAGAGATCCAGAATCTTTTGTGTACAATGTACAGACTCTAGTACCTACCTCATATGATATTATTAATGATTGGGGTTGACTTATCTGGGCAAATCTTGTCTTCCTTTTCTTAATTAAAGAATTTATTAACATTGGTTTTTACATCATATTTAAAATGACACATTTAACAAACAAGTATTCAAGAAGGAAATCTCTATATACAATCACTGGCACTTAGATTTTAGAACGTAATTAAACTTAGATTTTAGAACATAATTAAAATTAGGCTGAGGGTTTGTATGTCATAGATACATATTAATCTATGTAATAATAAAACATTATATCTATAGAATCATAGATTTTTATGTCTATGTAGTTATGTTTATATTTCCAATACTATGTCCATAGCATTGGGTACGCAAATATTGAATCCTCGCTCTTGTCTTCCTTTTTTAATAGTTCCAACTCAGACATCATTTATGACCTTTACCTAAATTCTATGAATACAGAGCAGGAAAGCTCTGTGCATAAAGTTTCTCATGAATCTCACACTTCTGTTGGCACCATATTAGAAAAGAACCCAGAACTTCAAGTAGCGAACTCAGATATTTAGTTCTCGCCTGCTTCTGATCTTGGGAAGACACTTAACCTCCTCATAGCACAGTATGAGGCTGACTGCTCAAAGGCTAATTAATTGCCAACATAGTGTTTGGATTGGGCTCAGTCATATTATCTCCTAGTCACATGTCTGAAAGCATATTGCTTAACTTCTGCATGGTCTGTCATTGTTGATCTGGAAAAAGGAATAGTAGGAACCACATTACTAAATTATTGGGAGGATAAAATGATCTATTTATTATATCTGAAGAGAGCATCATCATGGCTGAGGTATAATATGACTATGAAAGTTATCAATCTTGCTACTTAAATATATCTACATAATTTTGGCATGCCAAGTAGAAGGAAACAGCAAATGTTTCAGAAAACTGTAATAATGGAAATCTGGAAATGACTACTATAGATCTTATAGAAATTAATGGGTGGGGAAATTAATTAAAAAGTCTGTGTAGCTGAATCTTTTTTCTAATAGTTCTGGGCTTTGGTACCAGCCTGGGTGGAAGAGCTGGCTGGATTGGAAATTGTCCTTTGCCTGCTCTGGCCAGGAACTGAGCCCATTAGTGCTTTTGATGTGTGGGAGGTGACAGTGAAAGAAAGAATAGAGGCCCACTGAGGATGTTCCTAAATCAAATAGGAGAGGACAGAAGGCCGAGATGGCCTTGGCTTATGTATGTCAACTCTCAGCCAAGCTGACGACACACGGCTTCATTTAGTAAACCTGGCCTCATGTTCATTTCAAAAACACACAAATGTGTTTTGAATTTTCTAGACAGGGGTGTATTACCTCCAAATGCTGACTATTAAAATTCCTGATAAAATCAAATCTCAAAGAGTTGGACAGTGATGGGCAGGAGGACTTAAGAAGAGAGAGACCTTTTAATCGTTTACTATGTAAATATATACATTAGGAGGAAAAGACTAGCCTCTTTGGGCTAACTTGGCCTAGCCTAAATGAACTAATTTAAAATAAGATAACAGTCGAACCTACCCTAGCCAAAATCTGCAGACCTCAATTTAAGAACCAATGTTTAAAAAATGTATTTTTAAGTGTAGAATCTGGATTTAACAGGTGCTACATGCTAAATGACATAAACTAATTCACTCTCAAGCCAGTATTTAACAAATGATTGAAATCTAGCCCACCTATCCTTAAATAAATATGCCTGTACTCTATGACTGCTCACATTCTGGTATTTTCTGCTTATTTTGCTAGGCTAGCTGACCTTTAAATACATGCCATAGGAGTTGTGGCACATACTTTAAAATCGTCAGCTATGAAGACTCTTAGACTCTATTGCTAGTATTACTTTGTGAATACCATAGTGCAAAGACTCCATGATGTAGCATTCACCCTACTGTTCTGAAGACTGTTGGGCAGTCACATTGGATGGCTGTCTGTCAATATGCTAAGGAGCTTACCTGGTGCTTTACTGATTTCTTGGGAGTGACCACTTTCCCGTGAGTTTTTAATTTTTTTCACTTCCTATACTAATATGCTCTGAACAAGTGGTATGTAATAGTATTTTCCTGCTCACAATACATATAGACATACACGTATGGTATTGGGGATTGAACTCAAAGTCTTTCACTGGATTGACAGGTGAGTTCTATCACTTCAACTATGCCCCTAACCATCCCTCTCCCTTTTTCTTTCTTTTTGTCAGTTGTGGGGCTTGAATTTAGGGCCCTGGTGTTTTCCCTGAGCTCTTTTGCTCAAGACTAGGGCTTTTAGCCACGGCTCCGTCTGTTCAGTGGTTGATTAGAGATGAGTCAAACAGGGATCTTTTTTAAATTTTTGCCCAGGCTGGCATTGATCCACAATCCTCAGATCTCAGCCTCCCCAGTAGCTAGGAATACAGGTATGAGCACCTGTGTGCAGCCCCCAGACTTTTCTATGTTAGTTATTTTGAGGTAGGGTCTTGTTTTAGGCCTCGCTGACTTGGATTCCCATCCTACATTTGCTTCTACCTTTGCTTGGGTAACAGACACATATCGACAAGCCCAACCATTAGATGAGGTAGAGTCTCTCAAACTTCCCCCAGGTCCGGCATCCAACAAAAATTCTTTGATCTCTGCCTCTTAAATAGTTAGGATGACAAGCTAGTACCACCAACCCCAGCAGCACACTAGATATTGGAAAGCAAGCAGTTGACCACAGTTGAGTAGTTAATGTGTCACTCTTCACATTGGGTCAGGGTGGAGTAGGGATTCAGACTAAGTTTTTCAGATTAATTATCCAACCCCAATACATTTTTGTGAAAAAAAATTTTAAGCACACAGCAAAATTGAAAGAACTTAATAGTGAACACTCATTTGCCTATGTTCTACCATTAGTTGTTAAAATTCAATGACATTTGCTTTATCTGGTATATCCATATGTCCAGCTATTATTTCAAATTAGTTTAGGTACATTTAAAAGTAGATTTGTAGACATTAGTAGAATTCTTGATAAACATTTCAGCTTGCATTTATTATGTAGGATTCAGTACTTGTTTCCAGTAGACTTTTTACATTACAAAAATTATATACTACCAAATGCCTGTATTGTTAGTGTACATTTACAGAGTTTTAGCCATTGTACACATCAGGAATAGAGAGACAGCTCATCTTTCATTAAGAAAAGGAGGCTAAAAAAATGTGAGCCCAAGAAACCTTGGGCTCTCTGAGCAGAGATTTACAATAGAGCAAAACCTAGATACATAAGAACATATAGTATGACACTAAATGAAAGGACCTCCAGGATAGAAAAAAAGCCATGTAAGGAGTGATTATTGTTCTTAATGTACTATGTTATCTCTCATCTCTTTTGCTGCCCCTTAGTTATCTCATATTGTTACAGTATTTTACCTTGTTATCTGACATATTGTATATATGCGTATTTGGTTATTTGAAATCGGATAGGGAAAGGAGGAAAACAAGATGAGGGGCAAGGGTGGGGGGAAGGAAATGGGGACCAAGACATGAGAAAGGGTATCGATGTTTGTGAAGTAATGCACCTTTTATCTGGTGAATATAATGTAACCCTTCTATTACCTACAATAAAAAAACATGAAAAAAAATGTGAGCCCAAGCCAGGAGCTGGTAGCTCATGTCTGTAATCCTAGCTACTCAGGAGGTTGAACCCTGAGGATGGCAGTGTGAATGCAGCCTCCACAGGAAAGTCCATGAGTCTTTTAATTTCAGGGGAGCACCCCAAAAAATACCAGAAGTGGAACTCTGGCTCAAGTAGTAGAGTACTAACCTTGAGCAAAATTCCAGGGACAATACTCAGATCTGACTTCAAGCCCCAGAACTGATACCTCCCATAAAAGGAGGGGAGCCCAAAGTGAAGTAAAATTATGATTCCATCTTTGGATTCTCTACGCCAGCTGGGGAAAAGAAAGTAGCTGAAGCAATGAGGAAGTAGAGACTACGACTTAAAAATTAATATGAAAGTGTTGTAGTCACTTCTTCTTTTCTTTTTTTCTTTTCAGTTCAGTTACATGAACCTCTAACTTCCCCTATTTGCCTAAACAATTTTGAGTCATTTTTCTTGTTCTTGTGGCAAGAATTTAGCATGTACAAGTTATATTCAGGGTTTCAGTGTGTTAATTCCACATATTTTCAATGTACTTCAGAGAGCTCCAGTACATCAAGTGTCCATTGTACATAATGTACTATTTATCTGCTGCAAGTTGTCAAGAAAGACCAAGTGAGGAGAGGTTAAGAGGGCTCAAAGTTTCTTTGCAATCTGAGAGATTATAGATACATAAAATCAGGGAGGTAATCTTATCTGGGCGCTAGCAGAAGATCTATCATTTGTATGGAATAAGGAACAATTTTACACCATGAGCTATGTTCAACACAGATCTTCAAGAAAAACAAAAATGCAACATATGAAACTTTGACACCAAAATGAAGTTACTGATGGGAGTAGAACCTTCATGCACTTCGTAATTCTGTTCCCCAATATTGAACACTACCCAGTTAATTTTTTTGCTTTAGTTAAATAATTGCAGAAACATGCAGTGTAATCTTGCAATTGGGAGTGTAATTGGTTGCACAATGCCAAAATGAATCCAGTTTGGAAAATGTTGAGTCCACGTGTGAGAGGGAAAGGAAGGTTCTCAATCATTAGAGGGGGAGTAGAGGAAGTCTTTTATTGCCCAAGAGAAAATTCTACTATTTTGGATTGTAGATTTTGCATATGAATCTATTTATTCTATTTATTAGTAGTGTTATTTTAGTATAAATGGTCAGAATTGATTTCTTTTGTCTGTCTTTATCTCAGTGAAAAACCAGGTTCTGCTTTGCTGATTTGTAGAAAAGTCAGAAGAATGGTTTTGTTTCCTGGCCCAGTTGTGGTTGCAAGGATATTTACTTTATTAAGCTGGGCACTTACTTTGTTGAGTCTCTACCTTTCTTTCACTTCTTGAGAAAAGTTTTAAAATCTCAAATGAGGATACCAAATGATAAGAGTTTTTAAAAAGCTGTGGGATGAGTGCATTGCTATTATTTGCTTCCTTCTACTCTATTATATTTTCTGTACTTCAGTTAATTTCTTAAGTTTTCTCTTTAATCTCTAGCTCCTCTTTCAAAGTCCTAATTTTTATATATTCTTGATTTTTCTTTGCTTTTCTGTTTTTCTTCTACTTTCTTTTTTCTTTCCTTTCCTTTGTTCCCTCAATCTTTCCTCACTCTCTCCCTCCCTCCCTCCCTCCCTCCCTCCCTCCTTCCTTCCTTCCTTCCTTCCTTGTCTTTGATTCTTTCTTCTTTCCTTTATTTCTCTTAGTTCTTATTTTGAGTCTTGTTATGTAGCACAAGATAGACTCAAATTTGCAATCTTTCTGCCTCAGTCTCCCAATCATGTATCTAAATGAGTTAGAAAAATGGGGGAAAAAAACCAACAAGATAAGCAAAACAAATGAACACAAATCCTAGTAACAGATGACAAGTAAATATGACTTAAAGAAGCCAGTCTTTGAAGAATAATTTTGAATTGTGTGATTTGTGCTTACATGAACATTTTCTGGATATTTTTTCTTGGTAAATGGAATTAATGTCCAAACATGTCTCCTTTAGAAAGTATGTACACAGTCTCTGATATAAAATTCATGATCCTATAATCATCATGTGAAATCAAGGTAAGAAATCGTTACAGAAATGTGGCTATTTGAAGAAAACTAGGGTTGAAAACTAACCAATATGTATATTCATTTATTTCTCAAATTCAACTGGGAACAGTTTCACATGGCCTGGAGATCTCTACACTTGCCTTAGAAGAGGTATGCACTCAGAGAAACATCTACAGAGTAAGGCAGGGTAAGCTGTGGGCACTCTTCTATATTTGAATTGTGCATTGAGATTTGGTTATCTCTTTTTCCTGTGATCCCTCTTCCTTCTATTTCACTCGATTTGACTCTTAAAGCTCTTTTTTTTTTCCCTGATGGTGTGGTCGCTACCTTTTCCATCATATTGTAATTTTTGCCCTTGCTCTGTTATGGTTTCCGCCTGTGCTTGTTTCTTTGCTCAAGTTGCCCAATTTGAGCTGCTAGTTAATAGCTTGTCTAATTTGGCCTCAAGGGTCCTCACTGCTTGGCAGCAAGATAAAGCTTGGCTCTTCATCTTCCTGTGGTACAACTTGTTCAGTGGAGGGTGAGGGTCAGGGCTGGTGGCAGCAGAGATGTAGAAACGAGGGCAGAGGATCCAGCCTCCAGGTGCTGTGACCCCGCTGTGGCATTAGAGCCTGCCTCTTGAGAGTTGATTTGAGAGTTTTGACTTAGGTACCACGGCCTTTTCAGCTTAGTTGCTTGATACTTCACAATCGGAAAATCAGATCTTAGGAGAAAGAGCTTTTCTTGCTTGCCACTCAGGGGCTTGGCTGGGGTTCACCAGTGCTTACTTTCTGGTCCCACCCAGCGGAACAATAGCCATCATTGTTTCCACAAGCGCTTCACCTGTGCGGGATAGAAACTTGCAGGGACAGCTCACCATTCACCCAGCTGAGATTGAGCCTTCTCCCAACTGGGACACCAGTCCCAACGGCCCACATTCCATACTACAGGATTGTCATGAAGTAATGGAGCAGGAAATTTTCTCTTTATTCTGGATCAAGGATGATTATTCAATAATACAAACAACATCTGCCTTTAACCCTGAGGTTTGTTCATATGAATTCATTAATAGACCTGTCAGGTAGGTAGGAGAAGAGGCTTGCCTTGAACTGTGCCTATTTGACAAGGTAGAACATGAGGTTTAGAGAAGTTATAATGAGTCCAAAGTTTGACTGGGGATTTGGCTGAGATTTTCTAATAGATAATAGAGAGATAAAATATCTCTCTATTATCTAATTGCTTGTCTCAATGTCAAAACAATTCAGAGATGAAAGAATGAAGAAGTTGTTTAAGATAGCTGGGTATTTCCTTCAGGATGGGGGGTGGGTGGTGATAATACTGTGTTAATGAGCCTATCTTGGGGTTCAAAATCATATCAGCACCCTCAGTAATGGCTAGCTATGTACAAGGCAGTCTGTAGTAGGAGTCAAGGACACCTTTAAGAGGAAAATGCTGATAGATGTAGAAAAATTAACCATCCTTAAAATAATGATTTCACATTTTATGTTTATTTAAGCACTGGTTTGTTCCCTAGGCTCTTGCATTAGCCAAGTTTCAAAAAAAAATTAAAGAGATTTCCTTTCAACTGGTCTCCAGAGGAGTATGCTAGGAGGCCTGGAACTGCATGAAATTATTGTACATCTTTCTGGAATAATGCTTCTCTCTGTGCAAAACAAAAGAAACTGGAATGTGCTTAACATGTCGACATTGTTTGGAGTGGAAGAAAGCTTGGGCCCGGATTTTAAAGAAGGAAAATATAAAATTGCAATGGATCGCATGGTTGGATCCATTCCAGGCTGGGAATCCTTCATATCATCCAGTCATTTCTGTGACTGAAAGAACTGGAGATTTTAGTAGACAAGTAGAAACTGAAAGCTGTTAAACCTTTGAGACAGAACTGGGTCCATGGTCCTCTGAATCCTAATCTACGGTCATCTCATCTCCACTGTCCCATAGATCCATCTTTGTTGTGGAATTATTTCTAAAATGAGCAACTATTTTATAGTCTTAGGAGGACTAAAATGCAGAAACAATGGCTAGTGTAGACTGTACTTCTGTCACTTCCCATTGTTAAAGCAACTAAGGACTTGCATTATAAGCTATCTGAAGTCAAATAAAAATAGAACTAGATGAATGTAGCAAAGGGCTTTTCCAGCCATCTCAGCCTTCACTTGCTTCTAAAGCCTTGATTTGCTCTTCTAAAGTAATTCTGACTATTAAAAATACAAATCCACATTAAACATAAAACAGTATAAGCCAACGTAACAAAAAGCATCAGTATTTTTCCTTGATTTACTCATTACTAATGAAAATACTGGACATTTATGATGATAGGTTTAAAAGGAGTGAGAAAAAAATATCTGAACTCTCTAGAATAACTAGATAATATGCACTTAAAAAATCTTGGAGTTTGCGCTCAAAGAAATTATCTTTCTAGTAATGTCCTCCCAAGAAAATAAACATAAATCTGGGTGCAGTGGCTCATGCTTATAATCCTAGCTACTCAAGAGGCTAAAATCTGAGGATCAAGGTTCAAAGCCAGCCCAGGCACACAAAGTCCTGAGACTCTTATCTCCATCTCATCTCCAGAAGTGGGGCTTGGCTCAAGTGCAGGGTGGTAGCCTTGAGCTGAAGAGCTCAGGGCTGTCCCCAGGCTGAGCTCAAGCCCCATGACCCACAAAAGAAAAAAGACAGAAAAAAGAAAACAGAAAATAAACATGAAAGCATGTATCTAGAAACACAATCATTTCAAGGTTATTGGGAATAGTAAAATTTGAAAAGGATTTAATTGTAGATTTTGTTAAATAAATTACTATATATGTTTACAATAGAAGGTCCTAATTATAAGGTTGTGGTGAATGTTAGCAACATTAAAGTGAAGTTTTCGAGAGCAGGAATTCTAGATTCTGATTTCTTGAACTCACAGTTCAAACGGTAACACCTACTAACTGTGAGACTGGTAAACACGCCTAAATTCTCAGAGCCTGTGTTTCTTCAGGAAGATAATAGTGGAATATTATAATTTTCTCATAAAGAGTGCTCATAAAATGTTAGCTGTTGTTAAATAAGCAGCTGCCAATAAGGAAAGTTACTACACATTGTTAAATATAAAAGAAGTTATCTGCACAATATTTATAATACATTTTCGTTTACAAGATTGTTTTTAAAAGTCTGGACTAATGGTTCTCAAACTATGTGCCAATGTATCCTGGATTATTGCCATATTCATAGTTCTTTTGCCCCAAACATTCTAAAAATTCTAGAAAAGCATAATAATACTTTGGACTTTGGAAATTATACTATTATTAAGTTGTTTGGACTCAACTACATAATAAATATAATTTTGTTCTGAATTACTAAAAAGAAAAGTAATGAAATACTAGAGATACCATAGAGCAACATACTTGAGAACTTCTAGTGTATCACATTAAAACAGTGAGAGATGGCATTTTGTGTGCTTCACATTTTCTGCTTTTGACTTATTTAAATATTCTCATTTTTCTGCAGTATTTTTGAACTATGACTATAAAAGTTATTTTAAAATAATTTTTTCTTGAGTCTGTTTGTGTAACAGTCACGCAGTGAGGACTCTTTGGGGTCAGTTTCTAGGCTAGACATAGAAAGACAAACGTGCTTCATTCTCAAGGAGGCCATAATTGAAGGTGAGTCAGGAATGCAACCACATAATTGCTCCTCACTGAAACAGGCTCAGAGATAGATGTACTGGTGAGAGTGAGAGTTCTGAGTTTAGCTTTGGGACACAGGCAGCGGGAAATAGGTCTTCCAGAATAGATGGGATTCTCTGTTGAAAACGAAGAGAAGTAGAAGAATGTTCTCCCTTATATCCTCTAAGCAGAAACTTTGTACACTAGTAGGTATTAGAAAACTAAAGTGTAGGCAAATTAATAATGGAGAGGCTTTGGTGGGTTCTGCCCTGAACTGAACACTTGTAAAACATGAGGAAATAACATGTTGACATGAACAAATGTAACATACAAGGTTTACTCTGACAGTACTGGTCAGACAATGCTGAGAGGCTGGGTTGGGTAGGGCTGGGGCAGGGGCAGCCAGGAGGATTTTGTAATAGTCCAGGAAAGAGGTCACGAAGCCCTGATTAGCTAATCACATGGGTTATATAATGGGCCCCCATGGACTAAATCAGCAAAAGCAAATGATTCAGATATAGCACATTATTCATCTGAAAATACGCTGGTGTCTTCATTAATCAAGATGCATTGCACTTATAAACTGACCTGTTGAATCAAAACCCTTTGTATAACTTCTCAAAGATTATAAAAAATACTTTGGTGCTTTTAAAGACCAATATTTTGTGGTCATAAAGACAATAAATAGTATAGAGACTTGGCAACACAGGAATATACAAAAAAAGAAAATGAGAGCATTTATATTCTCATGAGCAGAATGTATATATACATGTGTATATATATTATATGTAAAATACTTAAACATTACATAAATATGTAAACACTGATATATAAATCTCACATATTCAAGTCATGTGTGAATGGGAAGAATGGAGAATAACCTACAGAAGAATACACAATAAAAGCTCATCATTGTTGTGTATCTACTGTATGCCTAAGAACCTCACAACCACCCTAAGATAGTTTCCTGAGTATTTTTCTCTTACCATTTTAGAGAAAAGTGTGTGTGGGTAGGGAAGATCAGTGACTTGTCTAAGTTGCTTTCACTTGTAAGTGTAGGAGCTAGGATTTGAACACCTGCAGTTTGCCTTCAGGACTTCATGTATTCTTAAATCCCTGGGGTGCAATTTTGAATGATATATTTGAACTTCCATTCAATTAGTGCATACAGAGATAGCATTTCCTGGCTTAATTTTCAACAATGACAGCAAAGTAGTTATGTTTACAACTGCACCACCACAGTCATGCGTGGTGATGGCTTTGGCATCTCTAAGCAGCAGGATTTTTCCGATTTATTACAATCTTATGGGACCAGCCTTGTATACATGGTCTGTCATTGACAGAAACGTTTTTGTGCTGAGTCTGACTGTCACTCAAAAGAGGCCAGCTGTGTAGGGCAGCTCTACCAGGGGGCAGCTTTGCTTCCTCAGTGAAGCATTGTCTGGGTGAATTTTTATGGCTATAAAAGAATGTCTACTGGGTAATTTATAAAGAAAGAGGCGTAGTTTTATTCATTGTTCTAGACTGAGAAATCCAAGAGTGTAGTACTGGCATTTGTTTGGCTTCTAGTGATGGCTCAAGTTCCTTCATCTCATAGTAGACAGAAGGACAAGTGGTGTGTGTAGAGGCAAAGCATGAGTTTCTTTTACTTACTAACTCAGTGCATGAAACATGTATTAACCACTCCTACTCACTTCTTAAAGACAGGACTCCACAGAATCACCCTAGAGCACTGGCCACATTCAAATCTTATGGGAACATGGCCCTGAATCTGGGACTGGCTACAGGTGTGGGACATGGCAATTGAAATGGGAGCTTGGGAACCAGGTAAATGGATTTCTTACCCCCACCAACCGCCCAACCTACCCCCCACAAAACACTAAATTCAAAGGGTTTCACTGTGGGATGCCGATAGTTATTTAAAGGAGCCTTAGTTCTCCTAGGGGAAGACTTCATTTCGGTTTTTGTATTTGAATTGGAGTTTCATGCTTTCTAGGTTGGCACACTACTGCTGAGCCATGCCGCCAGCCCTGGTTTTTTGCTAATCATTTTTGGAATAAGGTCTCACTCCCCACCAATACATGCCCTCCTAGACTGTAATTCACTTTCTCCAGGTTTCCCCTTGTTGCTGGGGTCACAGGCATCCAACACAATGTTCAGTTGAGATGAAGTCTCAGGGACGATTTTTACCTGGCACAGAGATTCTCCCAATCCCAATCCCACATGTGCCTTGGGATAACAGCTGTATGCCACAGCACCCAGCTATGGGTTGAGAAGGAGTCTTGTGAAACTTTTGGCCTAACTTGGTCTTGAAACCATAGTCTTCCCAACTTCAGCCTTCTTAAATAGCTAAGGAGGCAGGTTTGAGCCTCCAACACAGCTTAGATTTCCTTTTCTTAATAGAACAGATCTGGGGGAGACCTGTTAAGAGTTTCTGAGTCCTCTTGCCAGTCCATCTGCATGCATGGGAATGGAAAGGATTAGCAAGATACAGTGAGGCGGCATTCTGGACAACCTTCACTGAACAATTTGCCTTTTGACTCCCCTTTACAATCCTGAGGTCTGAATTTGGTAATGGCCAATGCGGAGATGTCCATGGCTTCTTTGGGAAAAAATGTTTCCACCTTTTCTTTGGCTTCTGGGAAGATCTGGATGTATCTTTCCTACTGTACTTCACCCATCAACAGTATGTACGTCCTCTCTGGCTTCCAGAAGGTTCTCAACATCTCTGCTGCTGATGGTACCATTTTTTTGTCATCATGATTATGAAGTTAGTCTCTTTATGCCTGTAATTCGGTAGAATTTTGAAAGAGAATAGGGTTAAGTGCATGGGATTAATCTGGTGTTTTACGCAATTTGTGGGTGCTTCAGTACATGTGCATATATGTGTGGGCACATGGATTATTTTCTAAAAAAAACATTGTTTTCTGTCAATCATCTCGGTTTTTTACCACCAGCTTAATTAACTATTCATCTAGAAGAATTTTGGAAGTCATTTCTCAAAGCTTCTGCAGAAAAGGCATTATTCTAGTGTTTGTTGTTGTTGTATTCTGCAGATTAGCTAGGTTTTTGTTGGTTTCTTTGTTTTGCTGAGTAAATAAGTAACTTTAACTTTGAGAATGAGATGATCTATCACATAGAAACTGATTGAAGTTACATTTCAGAAACATGAAAACCAACTGACCATAACATCTTGTAGTTAGAGGGTTTTTATTTCTGTTTATTTTGTTGATTATTTTGAATCCTTAACAATTCTAAGCTATGCAATCTTATCAAACCAGGACAGTTCATTTTGAATCCTAAGGGTGGAGATTATTTACAAAGAGCCAGAAGAAGAAGTGGGTAAATGACCCATGAAGGAAATTACTATCTTATGTTGGATTAAAACCAAAGTAAGGAACATTTAGCTGTTACTGGTAATGCTATGTCCACATTTGCTGTATAGCAGGTCCAGATACATATAGGTCTAGTCAGGATGTCTATGGCATCTGCAGACAGAGGGGTGGGTTCAGTGTAGGGGCTTCAAATGGGAAAGACTTGAATGGAGAGAGACATTCCAGGAGCAAAAGGATGACTCACAGAGATGACTTAAATGGCATCTGGTTCCCATCTTCTTTGTTTCTTCTCTTGGATTCCATTCAGAGGCACTTCCTTCCAGCTGGAGCTTTTAATGGCATAATGTGAAGGCAAGATCCACAGTAGTGGGTTTGGAGGAGGAACTTAAAGGAGAAAAACGCAGATCATCAGGGTTGACTATGGAAAATTACACCCAGATGGGAGTTCACAGCAATGCACACCTCTCGGATTAACACTTACCATTCAAGATGTCTAGGGAAATGTAAAAGAAGCATATGACTTTAAAAATATGGGACAGGGCCCAGGAGTTTGGCCTACTGGTAGAGTGCTTGCCTAGCATGCAAGAAGACTCAAGTTCGATTCCTTGGTACCACATATGTGGAAAAAGCTGGAAGTGATGCTATGGTTCAAATGGGAGAGCACTTGAGGAAAGCCCAAGGACAGTGTTCAGGCCCAGAGTTCAAGCCCAGGACTTGTAAAAAAAAAATATGGGACAACTAATATTGAACTGAATGAAAGGCAAAGTGATCTTAGTGGTAGTTGGTCCACTAGTGCTCTTTCTTTCTCTTGCCTGGGAAAACATATCTGAGTTCTTTATTTCAATGAATGTAGCACTATTCTGGTTTTGTCATGCTGTACTCATTCTGCATGCTAGCACTTGTGGTGGTGATATCCTTTTCTCCTTTTCAGAGCTGGAAAGGGTTTGGTGAACTATGATTGATGTTCCCAAAGGCTCTGGGATGGAGGTGGAGCCATTACCTGGGCAGGTGAAATGGGCCTTTTCATTGTTATAACCGTTTCACACAGGTCCCCACTGGAAAGACAGTGGAAATTTTTGTATGCAACATTTGCCTTCATATTTCCCTCCTTCTGACACTGTATCAGAAATCGTTGGTGGGGGGAAGTTGGTGGCAGAGGGAGCACCTATTATTTGTTATACTCTTCTTTCACATATGATGTTCCTTTTAACAAAATATCACCAGATTTGAGTGATTTGTTTGTGATTGTATTGATCTCTCCAGCCCCATCTCACTTGATATGGAGTCAAAAGTTGTGACAGTGGCCATAGTTCTTCTAATACTGTGAGCAGGACAGACGCAGGCTGAGAACAAGTCCAAGAGAAATCATGAAGCCTTTGTCAAAGTCGTAGAAGCCATTGACTAGTGTGAAGAGTGTGAATTGATACACAAAATGGTAAAATGGAAGCAGATTTCTTTAAACCTTAAGAGAGTTACAAATAATAAAGCTAACCAGGGCAGTAGATGTAAATTCTGATCTTGAGCCTGGAGGAAAGAAGTGAAAATCACAGGAGATTGAAAATTCTAAGGACAAGATGGTGTGTGTAGGATTCTTTGCCTCCTTGCCCAGACAAATGCAGAGGCAGCGATGGGCTCATGCAGGCCAGGCAAGCACAATACACATGAGAAAAATTCAGGAGCAGTGAAGCCTGTGATGAGAAGAGGGTCATGGCCCATTAGATGACCCTTGATATCATAGGAATGATCCAAATTTAAAGAAAAAAGCTCAAACTGGATGCTAGTAATTCATGCCTGTAATCCCAGCTACTCAGAGACTGAGATCTGACCATCACAATTCAGAGGTGGAACTTCCAGGAGACTCTAATTTCTGGAGTCTCTGGAAGTAGAGATGTTGCTCAAGTGGTAGGATACTAACCTCAAGCAAAGAAGCTCAGGGACATGCCCAGGCTCTGAATTTAAGACCTATGACAAGCAAACACACACACACACACACACACACACACACGTACACACACACACTTTACAATTATAGCTTTTTGTCTATAGGCCTCCTTTGTCCTTGAAGGCTTCTCTGTACTACTATATTGAAGGCTTCTCTGTACTACTATTTCCTGCACCCAAATAGAGGCTCATAATCCCTCCACAAGGGCACAAGCAATTCTAAATCACTAACAGAAATAAACTCAAAATAGGGAAACTGGAGAACACACAAGAAGAGAAGAATCATAAAAATTAAATTAAAATTTAATCCCAGCATAAAACATCTTTCTCTTTTAATCCTTTCAGCAAATAAAAACACTCAACATACAAGTTATAGAGGCTTCATATAGGGAGAGTGGAGGACAGATCCCAAGATGTAGGTCTTACTGACTTCGATTTCAAGATCCTCCAACTCAGCCTCCAGAGTGCTGGGAACACAGATGGGTGACATACCCAGCTCTTTTCCTCCTTTTGATTACTAAGGATTTTAGACATTCCTAACTACATCTTTACCTCCCCAGGGCTTCTTCGCTCAGCAATCCTGGTGAAAACGAACAGGGAGCTGACTCCCACAAATAAAACCATTTTCCTAAAGCTTTGTATTTCTTCCTCCTAAACAAAAAGGAGAAAAATCTGCTTCCTCAGACTGGACAGGGTGACAACAACTGGCTCCTGAGGGAAGGGAAGTGGGGTTCTTTTGCATGGATCCAGAATTATAAACTACACCCCTCAGATGCGTGGGCTCAGTGTGTCCCCAAGTTGCCTAGATATGAGGAGTGGGACTCTTCATCTCACCAGAGATTCCTGCACCCTGTATGTGGACTTAATGCAGCACCTAAAGTGAACAGGGAGACTGGAACTGAACCACTGCCATCACAGCACTAACCAGTGTAGACAGAGGACGAAATACTGGATTGACCCTCCCCATGTGTCTACACTGTATTCGCAGAAGAGCTGTGGTATGTGGGGTATCGGTGGAGGCCAAGCATGCCTGGGTGATACTTCCTGTCAGCCTGGTAGGCTGGTATCTCTGCATCCAAATTTAAATTTGATGCAAGGAAATCAAAACAATTTTATGATTTGCTGGCCACAAGAACTTGCAATTGGAGATTTACACTTCCTTCAGTTGTTGAATGCCTTGTTGATGGTGAGATTTGCTAATAGCTATAAGGGATCAGTCTCCATCTCTGCCAAAAAGGGATAGATATGACCCTCCCCCCCATCTGGATAAACTGAAGAAGAGAGGAGAGGTGAGCTCCTGGCTAAGTGAGTAGCTACAAAGGGTGAATCCTGTCTTCTGGAGGCACTTAGCTTCAGTTCTCACTCATCCTTCTCAGCCCTACCAGAATAACCACCACCACCACCATCACAAAAGCCAAACTCAATTGTGCACATTCAAAAACAAAGTAACAACTTCACTCTAGTAAATCATTTTATTAGGCTCAAGATGAGTTCCTGCCTGCAAAGCTCTCAAATGCCAGAAGCTGTGGGCTGGGCAGCCGCCCACTTTCCATTCCAAGTCATGCTGCTTAGGGTTCTGCGTGAATGGCTAATTACTGGTCACCTCACCTTCTTGTCAAAGCCAAAAGATTATACTTAATGCACAACTTAAGCCGTCCCCTGGACCTCACTTGTTTGGGCTGGCAATCACGTTTTCTGTTCCCCTCCCCACTTACCTTAAGTTTTAGTAATTGCCCTCTGGGTTCAAAAGGGCTTCCCACTAGGCCATTGAAATATTGAAAAGCCCCCTGACATGGGGAAATGTTTATCTACATTCTGAGAGAAAGGACCTGAACAAATATGTGCAGCTTTGGTACATGACAGGATGCAGATTTCTTGTGAGCAATTTCTTAACTTTCAGCTTAATAATAACTATAATCAACTCGGGTGCATTGAGAGTTGGTTAGAAGTGTTTTTAAGTAGCAACTAGAAACTTTAAAGATGGTAAATAAGTCATAATGACGATCTTTTCCCCATTGTAAATATAATGCCCAGTGTTGCTTTGAGCTTTGCAAAACACAGGAGTACTTCCTCAAGCTATCTTTCTAGGAACAAAGGACATTCTTCACTACTCCTGACGCTGTGGAATTGATTCTTAGCAGAATTTGCCCAGCCCTGGATAACTATTCCATGCCTCCTCCTAATGACCTACTCACAGATCTTCCTTCCAAAAGATGGGACACTCGAACCCAGTGCATGGCCTCACCAAAACCTGAGTCCATAGGGATATAGATACATTCATTAGTCAAAAGACGTCAGCACTTGTCAGCCAGAAAAATACATGCCTCTTCAACTTCCATAGATTTAGCATTGAACTTTAACACCCAGTCACTAACAAGGAGATGCTGAATAAAGTAATTTAACAGATAAATAACAGATATGTGCAAGTCTTGTCTACTGACAAAAGGTTACAGGAATTTTTAAACTGTCGTATTCTCTGCCGTTTTCAGTCCCTTGTGAAAGCCCTCTCATCTGCTGGCCATAGTTATTGAGGTATGAACTTAAGGACTTTGTGCTTGCTGAAGAGTTGCTCTCACTTGGGCCATTCCTCCAGCTGTTTTTTGCTTTATTTAATTTTCAATTAGGGTCTCACTTTCCACTCAGGTCAGCCTTGACTGTGGTCCTCTTATTAACCTTTCCTGTGAAGCAAGGATGAAAAGCCACATACTACTATTCATTGAAATAGGATGTTATGAACTTTTTCATTAAAGATGTCTCCTGTAGTTTTGATTACAGCCATGTACCCCTGCACCCAGCTCTGTCCAGTCAATTCTTTTTTTTTTCTCATTTGCCTTTATTTTCTTCTATATTCACTAATGAAAACACTTAAAGTTCCAGGAGATAATGGAGCTGCCTAAACTATTGGGCATGAAAGACAGATATCATATGAATTCAGCTCAGTGAGACACTGAAGTTCCTATTTTTACAAGTATTTTGTAGAGAATAAGCTTTAACGAAAACTTGAGTATAAATTTTTATTCAGTAAGTATGTTCCAGTAACTTAAACCTTTGACACTGTCTTCAGCTTTCTTTAGTTGAGCTCAATAATTTTTGTATTATTTTCTAAACCACAGTCTCATCCCTTTTTTTCTCTTTCCTTCTTTCTTCTTTCCTTTCTTCCTTTCTCTTCCTTTCCTTTTTTGGTTAGCCTGCCTGCCTGCCCACCTCTCCCTCCCTCATTTCTTTCTTTCTTTAATGACCCATTGTACATATGATTTTCCTTCTGATGTGATCCATTATGCTGTGGAAGGTTCTTTAGACTCCCACTCAACGTACCTGTCCTACCCATTCACAATACAGAATTAAATTATAATTAAATTAATTGTGGAATGTTTAGCTCTCCTGCTGTGAGATAAGGAGAAAGGAATTTTGATGGTCCATAAGGTGGTGGTATCCCAGGCTCCTGGTGTATACATACATAAATCACAGCAGGCATTCTACAACACTGAACAAATGTTCCATGTTGAGTAAACAGAAAAGTACTAGTTTCTTGAGACTGAGGCAGAGCCTACACATAGAAGTGACAACGTCAACTCATTTTAGCTTTCTTCCTTCTCCTGTCTTTCATTAGTATTGCACAGATGTGCTCATTTTTGTCTTTCATCTACCAACTCCAGATTGTTGTATTATCTATGTTTCCATAAAGAATCACCATCATCTTAGACCTAGAGACTCGGGCAGCTATTCCTTCATGGACTTCTATATTAAGGACAGTAGTAGTTGAAGTTAAGAGAGAAGTTGTTGATTTGTATGTTCGTGTGATTCATTTGTAGTCGATTTAGCATCTCTTACACTTTTTGGTTGAAAGTTCTAGTTTCGTCATCACACTTACTATATTTTATATATCCCATTCTATTTTTTTTCTATGTATGTGGTACCGAGGAATTGAACCGGGTCTTAGTGCATGCTAGGCAAGCACTCTACCACTAGACCAAACTCCCGGCCCCTCTATTTTTTTTTTTAAAGCCTCAGTGGTTTATTTATTTTGCCAGGCCTGGGACTTGAACTCCAGACCTGAGCACTGTCCTTGGGCTTTTTCAAGGTTAGCACTCTACCACTTGAGTCACAGTAACATTTCCAGCTTTTCCTATGTATGTGGTAGGCAAGCACTCTACTGCTAGGCCAAACTCCCAGCCTATGTGCCCCATTCTTAATTAAGAGTTAGCCTCTAAACTTTTCTGAAACTCTTGTCTAGCTAAATGCATTCAGCAGCTTACTTGAATGGCTTTCTTTACAAAAGCTTTGTTGGCTGTGATTTTAATAGGAAAAGAATTTTCTGGTGGGCAAAACATTCTAAGAAATTTGCTCTAAATCTTTAAAAAGTCACAGAATTCACACAAGGACATTTGTAGTGATACATTTAAATATTTTTATGCTTTTTCTCTTAACTTCTAAAGGACTTTGGTGCTTTCATGATATGAAATTACATAATTTTCATTATATGATTCAACAGAACCCTTACTGTGAAGATTTCTAATTAACTGTCACTAATAAAAGTGATTAAAATCATAAATCAAAAAAAATCTGATCCTCTTAATCTTTGGTAGTTTCTGGAGTACTTGGAAGACATGGAAGCTGACAATACAAATTCAATTATTTTATTCAGGTAGATGAATATCAGAAAGCTATCAAAATCTCAGGTCAGAGCCTTACGGAAAATAGTGTAGCTTAGTTCCCTCCAATGAGAACCATTGATGAATATTTATTCATCTGCACGTGGTGGGAGAGAGCATGATCCATTTGCTGAAGAGAGCAGAGCTGTTTCTATCCATGCTTCGTCAGTTAAGGGTGAAGGTACATAGCCATTGGATTTACTGCCAATGGCAGAATTAGAAATTCTGAAGAAGGAAAATTTGAGGCAATGGTGTCTTTTCCCTTGACATGCTCTAAGATTCTTCTATGGTCAATTTTGATGCTTAAAGAAGGAAAGTTCCTAAATGCTCAATGGTTTTACCTCTCAACTACTACAGTTAAATAAGCACAGTCTTTGGCAGTATTTGTGTTTGCATGGCTCTTTGATAAGACATTCTGTTTAATGAGTAACAAAACTCATCCATCATCAATAATACAAATCCATTATTCTTAGGGGAGTTTTTCCTGACTGAAGGTACTCAACCTTTCTCATGAAGATTTGGGACAGTGTTTCCCCCAACTTCATCAACAAAGATTAGCTTGCTTTCAACCAAAACCTGCCATTACTTTTATGTGAAGGAATTTCTTGAGTTAAAGGTATACACAAAATTTATTGCAAGTAACTTTTGCCATCAGAATATGAAAATAATAATTATAAAACTAAAGAAAGGCATGCAAAATATCCATTCTCTTAGCATTTAGAAAGGTACTATGTTAATATTTTTTATATTTTTCTACTCTGTAAACAAGTATATGTGAGAATTCATGTATGTGAATGTATTATGAATATATGTGTGTGCAACAATCATGCAATGTGTCTTTTAAACTTGTACCTTAAATTTTATGTCAAAATGATGAATATGCCACAATGATTATTACCGTATGTCAGACAGTAGGCTAAACACTTTATAGGAACTATTATCTCATTTAATCATCACAGCAATGCGGTCAGATACTATTTCCATCCTCATGGTACATGTGAGGAAAGTGACACAATGAAGTTAAGTATCTGCCTAAAGTCATCAGAAGAGCTACTGATGGAAGCAAACCTTGAGATAGTATCTCATTCTAGAAGTTGCACTCTTAACCATTCCACTAGAACAGAAGCAGTTTATTTGGGAGTAATCCAGGAGACACCAAGAGGACAAGCACCAAGGACAAGAGAAAGGGAAAGGGAGAAAGTCAACATATAGTTTCGTGTGGGTAACTCAGCCAAGTCTTCACTGCACTGAACTTGTAGTTGTTTCCACTAAGGTTGAGGAATCTTAACTTCTGTCAATCCTTGGCTGAGAAGTGTGCTCAGAGAACACAGAGAGCTCAGAGAGTTGAATTCCCAGTCAGCATCATAATTTGGCACAATTCCTTCCAGAAAAGAGTAGGAGGCAGAGTATTGTTGGGGAGGCAGGTAGAACTCACATAGCAGTAAGAGAAGAAAGGGCAATGGCCCTGATAGGATTGGCTGTAACACATAGGAATGATGTTTCCTGCTGGATTAAACTAGGGGAATATGAAATTCTAAGTTGTGCTAAATTTTATCACCAAATCAACACAGATGATGTCCTACCAATTTATTAATAGGTTCTGAATTACGGACTCTGAGAGTATTAGCTTGAGGCATCAGTCTATATAAACTATTCCATTTGCATTTTTATCAGTTTCACTTAAAATTTTAAAAATATGTACATATTAGCACAATTAAAATTAATGTTGGCATGTGGTGCATGTGTGAATATTATCTTTCATGTACTATGTTTTGTTGCTGGAGTGTTCATTTATCTTTTTAAATTTACTATTTTATTTTACTTTAAGATTACCTTCTCTATTTTATACTCCAATTTTCAGTTTCTATAATCTCACTGACAAGGAAAAGTTTTAACATGTTTATACTTATATCTGTTGATTATGTTTTTCTTTTTGAACTTAGCCTGTTGATGTAGAACAATTTTACTTTTCAAAGTTTTAAGCATATATTACTTTAAAAACTTTAAAAATAATCTCAGCCATTTATTTTGCCTTATAGTTTAAGGTAAGAGTCAAATAGATAACTTATCTTTCCAAAGCTTATTTGTCACTAAATTCTTACATAGCAGATCAGCTTATTGAAAATAAAGAATGGGGGAAATTCTTAATTGATTTGTATTTCCTTGTTTTTATTTGTATCTATGATTGAAATACAAAAAGACTGCACTTCCCAATAGTTACTAATTGTAAGAATTTCACCTTCCTATATTCACATTATAATCATACATGGAATAATATGGCTAACTCCTGGATATGCTGTCCCCATCTGAGCCTGTATTTATGGCATGCTTGTACAACATCCCAATGACTCTTCGATAACTTTTTTTCATTTTTCAACACTCCAGCTTCTGAGTCACACCCTTAACATCATCTTGAAGAAAAACATTATTTTATTTTGAATTTTTATTGTAAATAAAGCTTGAGTGTGATTTTTAAATCACCTTGTTTGCAATACTCTATTCAACAGGGCACATTATTTGGGTGTAAAGTAAAATCTGAGGAATTGGTATATGTTGAATCAGCCACCAGGACCCCTTAGTTTCCACAAATGCAGTATTGGTGGCATAAGAATGGAAATTGCCTTTAAGTGTTCAACCTTCAACGATAAGCTTTCACTGATTTTGTAGTTAGATGGAAGAAACAAGCCAGAGCAGTGGAGCTCAGCATTACAAATCCGTTACTTAATGCCAGCTTCCCTGATTTAACATGTACCTGTCTTCTATCATATGTACTATTTGTCTTGCTGAAAGCTGAATCTATGTCAAGTTTGCCTATCATAAAGGCTTGAGAACAGTCCCTGTGATAATGGAAAATCCAAGAGAAGAAGTCTTGAAATGGCTTCCTATCAAAACTGTATGAATAGAAAAATTTTCTCCAGAAAATGTTCCAGTTAATTTACTACTGTGGGTGGAATTGTGTTGCTTTCAATTCCTTTCTTGCAGTACTGACTACCTGCCTCAATCAGGTATGGTTGGACTATCCTTAATTTGAAGCTTCAGGAACAACAGCAGACGAGATCTGCCCTTTATATAACCATTCTCCTGTAGTAGATCAGGGATGGTGGCTCTGTTGTACACAGCAGGGACACATGCAGCTGTTACAGGCTTTAAGTGAATTTTGAAATTCACTTAGTCAGATCTTGTCTAGGTGAGGAAACTCATCCTTGATTGGGCTTCCATTCAACTCCCTGTGAATAACTCCCCAGACATCTCCCCATGGTCCTTCAGGAACTTTCCTTTTCAGTGTCATCTTCACTGTATCTCAGGAGAAGATTGTAACACGTGATTTCACTGTCTCTCTCTTTCTCTGTGTCTGTCTGTCTGTCTGTCTGTCTGTCTGTCTGTCTCTCTCTCTCTCTCTCTCTCTCTCTCTCTCTCTCTCCCCTCAGCTCAAAGAAGAGTAGAAAAAAGAGGGTTCTCTTAAGTCCTTGAGAACTCTATTTGCTCTGATTTTACGGGCAGTATAATACTTTTTTACAAAAAAAAAAACTTGGCATCTTTCTATTTCATTCCTTTACTACTCTTGTTTTGAAAGATGTCTAAGTATACATGTTTCATTGTTGGGAATTGGATCTACCAGACTTTCCAGATGATCCACAAGCTTAATCTCTTCTTAAGCTATTTTGTCTAATTAAAGGGTTTCATTGGATAATATTATTTTGCTGTTGTTTTTTTGGACAGTGCTGGGATTTGAATTCAAGACTTCATTATTACAAGACAAATGATCTTACCACTAATTCACTTCACTTCTCTAACCCTTGGGATAGCATCTCAATAGATGGAGAAGCACCAGCTCCTCGATTTTGTCTATGACATAAAGCTGAATATTAGTGGAATTTTATTCAGTTATAGACAGTCCTCCTAGAAGGAGAAAAGCCAGAAATTTTCATAATTGGTAGCATAATTTTTCATCATTTTAATTTTTTTCTATTGAATATATTAAGCACACTACACGTTTACACAATATAATAGTAGCACTAAAAATCTTAATCACATTAAAAAGAAGAGCATGACTAATAAAAGTAGGGAAATAAAGGGGTTTATGTTCAGCCTATCTTAACAACAGGAAGTTCTGTATCCTGCTTCTTGCGCACACAGTATATTCCTGGTGATTATATAATTTATCATCAGAGGTAGGACCTGTAGAAGGTGAAACTTAGTACTGTTAACTGTTGTTTCAGGAAAACAGGTAAACATGCGAATTTTCCTTTGCAAATCAGAATGTTATTTCCTACATGAACACTATTCCCTCTCGGCACAAAATTCCAATTAGAAATTTGTTAGAATTATTTGAATTCGCTATTGCAGAAAAAATAACAACCTCTATAGGTCAATCATAGTCTGGCAACCCAAAGGGAAGAATTGCCTGTGAAATAATTTGCCAAGACCCGTGGCTGGAACTATTTACCAACTGTTTATTTATTTATTTCTATTATTGTTGCTGGTACGCAGTTTCTGCTTCCAGCTGTTGTAACATTTCAAGACTAGGAACCCACAGTTGTGCAAGAATGAGCTTCAAGTGACATGCTTCTCAATGAGGCTTTAAAGCAAGGGAATTCTGAGTCTGTTATGTCAAGACCTTTCTGTTCATTATGACCCTGTCATAGTGAGGTTAAGAGCCTTCAGGAATATTTGTTCCAGATAATAGGATCCTATTCTACTTCACTTGGAACATAGCAGGTACTTGATTATTATTAATTGAGTGAATATGTATTGCACAATTTAGTTTCTAAGCTTTTAATTATTCAGTGAAACAAAATCCAATTCTCCACCCAAAAAGAAATGTTCAACTGCTTTGAGAAATTCCAGTGTTTTTGTTTCAGAAAGATCTTTTCTTTTGCCCAAAAGAGGTAAATGAATTCCTCACAGTAAGCAACATTATCTTACTCTTCTCAAAATCACTAACCTTACCACATAGAGCATGAGTGGAGTGTTTTCATCTTTAAGGCATATTTAGCTTAATCCTAGCAGAAAAAAAAACAAATGCTCAAAGTTTCTATAAGGTTTTTGAGATGTTGGTTAGAAATCTATCATAACTGAATTGTGCAGTGTTTATGAAATTGTCAACTCAAAGAACAAGTACGCTCATTTGTTTTTCACTCTGAAATTACTTCACTTAACAAGAGGCCCCAAATTTGGCTGTCCTATAGTGATTTAGATGGCCTATACCTCATTAGTGTTGCCAGCATTTGTTTAATAAAATCAAATCAGAATAGCATTTAATTTAGTTTTAATAGGATAGTTAACGTGTGCTAATGAAATACCAATTGATTATTAAAATGGAGAGGGCCGAGGTGTAACAAATATGTGAGATATAAATCTTGTTGCTCTGCCATTAACTCAGAATTACATAAGCAATAAATGTCTAATGAGATTCTTAGTAGTGATGAGTGGTCAGCATTTCTTGGAGTTCAGGACCACAAGTATTAAGGACCACAAGTCAATTAACTCTTTCATTTCTATTTTTGCCAGTCTTTGATATTTTTTGTTCCATAAGTGGTCAAGCTGAATGGGTAAAAGCAGAAAAATGAAAGGATCTGAGTACAGTACCTCTGAAAATTTTAGACTGTTCAACAAGAATGTAGGATCTGAGATGAGGGACTCACTAAGGCCCTGGTTATACAAAGAAGTTTGAATCTGATCTGCATGATATGACTATCTGTGTGTCATAAATTGAAAAATAGTCCAGAATCCATCACATCCGAGGTAGGAGAGGAATAAGTCACCTACATAATAAATCGTTGGAATCCTTGCTACTCCAGAGGTAACTATCCTGTTTTTCTTTCATCCTGCCTAAAAATGTCCTTCCATAATCTTTTAAGGAAAATGTTATGGTTCCTTTTATCTATAAGCTGTCATTGGTTAAAGTCTCTATGTATCCAACTACATGTGTAGTTCTTCTACAAGGTCAAAGGCAGAGTCACAGTGTACAAATAAAAGGAAGGAAAGAAAAAGAAAATAATTAAATTCTGGCAGTACTTTATTGTTTTACAGAAAATTTAATGAGTCAGATAAGTCACTGAACAAGCAGTATCCTCATTTAATCTATGAAAAGGCTATGATATAGAAGTTGAATGAATTAGTTTGTTCATTCTTTTTGTGCATATGCACGCTGGTAATGGGGTTGAATTCAGGGCCTCATTTTCTTGCTTGGCTTTTTCACTCATGGATGATGCTCTCCCGCTTGAGCCACACCTCCAGTCCTGAACAAAGATATAGAAAACACACAGTCAATAACTTCTTTATGACTCCTTAGATTCCCAGATAGGCTGAGTCTCAAGATTTTCCCCATAGAACATCCTAGAGCTATATAAGATTTGGTCCAGATCTTTCCAGAGACAATTTATCCAACTATACAGGAAGACTACACATACTGCAGGAAGCTTTTAGAGGCCAATGAAGATACTGCCGAGACTGATTTTGACTGGGAATAGTGAAAGGAAGTGTTACTCTCAAGTTAGCTTTATTCCTGGGAATTTTCAGGTGTGCTGTTGATAAATAGTATTTAAACTGAACAACAAAAGCAAGTTCAAAATTGTTTGAAGCTATAGTAATTAATTAAGAGAGACAAATGTGCTTATCTTCTTTATATATTGGCCCTGTGTGTGGGATACATAAATATATTTCTATCACTGCTTAACATGAGCATAATATGTAAAGTGGTCCAAAAGAGAGGCAGCTCAATTGTATGGTAAGACCTGCAGTTTGAAGTATGTTGTAACTTACAGGATTCTTCAACACAGAGATGTTTTCTGGGAATGGATAAGAGAATGGATAATTTAACAATCCATGAAGGTATGTACATTATGAGCCTTGAATACACCTGAAGACAGCAAAATATATATAATAGAATTACAAAGAAAGACTAATCTGAAATGATAATGGGAAATTTAAATGTATTACTCTCTGAAACTGACAAATCAAACTGGAAGTATGGTTCAAGTGATAAACCTCTTACTTAACAGCTTAAAGCCTTGGGCTCAGTCTCAGGCAGGGAGAGAGAGGGGGAAGGAGGGAGAGAGGGAGAGAGGATTAAAAAAAAAAGTAGGAGCCTTGGGCTCTCCTAGCAGAGATTTGCAGTAGAGCAAAACCTTGATACAAAAGGCCATAGAGTAGGACGCTAAGTGAAAGGATCTCTAGGATATAGAAACATAAGCCATAGAATGAATGATTGTTGTTCTTAAGGTACTATGTTATCTCTCATCTCTTTTGCTGTCCCTTGGTTATCATATTGTTACAGTATCTCACTTTGTTACCTGATATATCGGACATATTTGTATTTGATTATTTGAAATTTGATAGGGAACGGGGGAAAACAAGATGATGGGTGGGGGTGGGGGGAGGGAAATGGGGACCAAGACATGTGAAAGGGTATCAATGTATGGGAATTAATGCACCATCTATCTGGCAAATATCATGTAACCCTTCTATTAATTACAATAAAAAATATGGAAAAAAACTAAAAAAAAAAAACCCAATAGAGGGGCCGGGAGTTTGGCCAAGTGGTAGAGTGCTTGCCTAGCATGCATGAAGACCCAGGTTCGAGTCCTTGGTACCACATACATAGAAAAAAGCTGGAAGTGGTGCTGTGGTTCAAGTGGTAAAGCTCTAGCCTTGAGAAAAGTCCAAGGACAGTGCTCAGGCCCTGAGTTCAATCTCCATGAGTGGCAAAAAAAAAACCCCAATAGATCAAGTAGACAAAATGAAATTAGTAAAAACTTTTTTGTGCAGTATAATGTAAGAGCTTGATCTAATGGTAAATAAAGAAAGATGTAGCCAGCAGATCAAACTTACATTTTTCCTAAGCACTAATTGAACATCTATAAGAACCAATCGTACACTAAATCGTGAGAAGTCTCAATAAATTTGAAAACCCAGTTCATATGAGCCATATTTATAGCCATAATGAAATTACTAAATTAAGAACCAAAGAAAAATGATTAAGAACAACAGTAGCTATCATATCTTTGGGATAGGGATACTTCTAGGATCGAGAGAAAGAGAGGGGGGGGACTTTAATAGTTTAATAAAACACGAATAGTTTTTGCTGGGTGCAGTGGCTCATGCCTGCAATCCAAGTTACTCAGGCGGCTGAGATCTGAGGACCACAGTTCAAAGCCATCCCAGGCACTAAAGACAGTGAGACTCTTATCTCCAATCAATCACTAGAAAACTGGAAGTTAGGCTGTGGCTCCAGGAGTAGGGCGGTAACCTATAGCTGAAGAGATTAGGGATAGTGCCAGGCCTAGAGGCCTAGAGTTCAAGTCCTATGACCTACAAAAAACAACAACAACAAAAACTGATAGTTTTTTTAATACCAAAAATCTATTAGTACTGTAGTACTAATACTACATCTCAAAAATAAGAGATGAAAGCAGTCTATAAATTAAAATTTTGTCTATAAGAAGTGAATTGAAGGGGATGGGGGAGGGAATGTGGGAGAAAATCATGGGAAGGGGTAACCATGTTTAAGAAGTAATGTACCCACTATCTGATGAATATAACTGTAAACCCTCTGTACATCACCCCAACAATAAAATAAAATTGAAAAAAACAAAAAGAAGAATCGAATTGAAGGCTGGGAGCATGGTCTAGTGGTAGAGTGCTTTCCTAGCATTCATGAAGCCCTAGGTTCAATTCCTTGGTGCCAAATACACAGAAAAAGCCGGAAGTGGTGCTGTGGCTCAAGACCATTAGCCTTGAGAAAAGCCAAAGACAATGTCTAGGCCCTGAGTTCAACTCCAGGAATGGCAAAAAAAGAGTGAATTTAATTTTTCATAAAGTTTAAAAAATGTTATGTGTTGAGTCAAAAAGCAAATAAAAAATAGTCAACAGCTAAAACAGTTCTTACAAAGCATGAAGCTTTGTGCTACCTAACATTAGAATCAAGCATAAAGGTAGATCAATAAAAGTAAGGTTGTGTTGTCACAGGGATAGATAAATAGATCATCTGAACAGAGCTGAGAGTTATACTCAGACCCTACATGAAATAGAAGTCACTCACAGATCAGAACGATGTGGATAAACTCATCAATAATTACTGCAATAGAAAGATAGATTTTCATATACAAAAAAGCAAAGCTGGGTCACCACCTCCTATTGAATATAAAAATAATCTCCCAGTGGATTGTAAAATATAAATTATTTTAAGAGTATTAGAAGGAAATATTAAGCCACAGACTATGATCTCAAACAAGATTTATGATCTATAAAACAGGAAAGAAAAGGCTTAAATTAAAGCTGAAAAAAAAAAGAACTAGCCTCACAAAAAATTTTAAAAATTGACTTGGTCACTGGTGGCTCATACCTATAATGTTAACTATTCAGGAGGCTGAGATCTGAGGATCACAGTTCAAAGCCAGCTCTGCCATGAAAGTCCATGAGACTTGTCTCTAATTAACCATCTGAAAACTGGAAGTGACGCTGTGGCTCAAGTGGTAGAGCACTAGCCTTGAGTTGAAGAGCTCAGGGACATTGACCAAGTCAGAGTTCTGAGATCATCAGGAGATGATAATAAACAATCATTTCTCAGAAGAGAACATTTAAATAATAATAAAGTAAAAGGTATAATAAGGTGGGCACTGGTGCTCATGTCTGTAATCTTAGCTGAGAGGCTGAGATCTGAGGATCACGATTCAAATCCAGTCAGAGCAGGAAAGTCCTATCTCCAATAAACTACTCAGCAAAGCCAGAAGTGGAGTTGTGTCTCAAATGGCAGAGCGCTGGCTCTGAACACAAAGTGGATCAGGGATAGTACCCAGGCCTGAATTCAAGTCCAAGAACCAGGAAAAAAAAGTTAGAATACATACCAAATGAATCTAAGAAAATTTACAGAGATCTAAATGTGTTTGGATGTATTAATGACAATATCCGGATATGATGTTATACTACAATTTTGCAAAATGTTGCAAAGGGAGTAATGGAGAGAATTCAAAAGAGATTCATCTATGTTATTTATTATAATTGCATCTGAGATTATTTTTTAAAGCCTGAAAAAATGATGACTAAAAATATTAAAAGTTGTTCATCATCACTGGTAATCAGTGAAATCCAGTCTAAAATGATGATATGCTATTTACATACAATAAGAACTGGAACCATAACAAGTTTTGCCAGGATGTGAGTATTTAGCAAATAGGGAATACTAGGATTTTGTTTGTGGGAGTAGAAAGTAGAAAATTTCTTTCTATAGGTCTTAAAACTGAGAGTGTGCATACTCAATAAATTGAATTCTAAGTCTGTATCCTGAATGTATTACTTTCCATGTACTCAAGGGAATATGTACAAGGAAATTGTTACAGTTGATAATAATAATAAAAACTGAAAACAAGTCAAGTATCTATGAGCGGAGAAGATATGTATATTATGGCATAGAGTGGGAAGCCAGACAACAGTAAAAATAATTAACCTAGGTCTTTTTGGTATAACCATGGGTAGCACTAGACATCATAATATTAATGGGGGAAAGATAAGCCACAAAGGCATTCATTTTAAGTTAAAAAAAAGCACACAAAATAGTATTTTCTATTATTTAGAAAGTCATACATAAAAAGATATTAAGATGGGGGCTTATAGTTTGGCTTAGTGGTACAGTGCTTGCCTAGCATGCACGAAGGCCCAGGTTGAATTCCTTGGTACCACATACATTGAAAAAAGCTGGAAGTGGTGTTGTGGCTCAAGCAGTAGAGCTCTAGCCTTGAGAAAAAAAGTTCAAGGACAGTGTGCAGGCCCTGAGTTCAAGCCCCACAACTGGCAAAAAAAAGGATATTAAGATAAAATTTTATTTTTCAGCTTTGACTTGGAATCTCAAGTCAAAAAGCAAAATTGCTTCTACATTGTAAAAGAGATTCTAAATAGCCCAGGAGAGCAGACTCATCTGAAGTTAAACTATTTGTTCTTTGACTGCAAATGTATCCGTTCGATGTGAATGGAGACTTCTAGAAAGATCATGGAATCTTTGCAAGAAAGATTATATGCCTCTCCTAGTCAGAGTAAGATGGGATAGATAGATAGATAGATAGATAGATAGATAGATAGATAGATAGATAGATAGATTAGATAGATAGCTATACTCTTCCCTGAGTCATTACAAATCCTATGGAGGAAAAATGTGAAGCACAGACTGCTAAGTAATATTTGTATCCATTTTTAAAAAATGGTTCATTAGAGATGACAGTCTCACGGGCTTTCCTGCCCAGATTGGCTTTGGAGCAATGATCCTCAGATTTCAGCCTCCTGAATAGCTAGGAGCATGAGCCACCACTATCCAGTTCTCCTTTGTTGTTGTTTTATCAACGTACTGTGTTGTAGAGTGTCTTCCACGTCAGTTCTGGCTAAAGTGGTAGAGTGCCAGTCTTGAGTAGAAAAGAGCCCCTGAGTTCAAGCCCCAAGGCTGAAGCATACTTGAACCATACCTCCATATTGGCTTTTACTGGTTAATTGGAAATCAGAATGTACAGACTTTTTTGTGCAAGATGGCTTCCAATTCTGAGACTCACATGCCATCCTCCTGAGTAGCTAGGAACCACTGGCTCCCAACTGTGTATTTTGTGCTTTGTTTTTAATAGAGATGTGTAAAGACCACAAGCAAATCAATTAAAAATGAAGAGAAAGAAAGTTCTAGAGGTATCATCAACCTCTCCATGGTGAGGGCTGAAATGGAACACATCAGCAGTTGCATATGTGGACTGTTTGAATCCTGCTACAACTTCACTTGAAATCCACCAGGTGGCACAAGGAGATGCCCTGAGAGTACCTCTAGAAGGGTTGATGCGGGTAACAGGTCAGGATTCTGGGAACTCACGGGAACATACATTCCATCAGACTGAGCCTTGAGGGTGCATTAAATGCCAGTCTCTTCATGGGCTTTCGGGCATGATTTTGTCGCAGGTCTGCTGGGTGGTACTGAGGGTTGGCAGCAAGAAACTGGTTTTTTATCAACTTCGCCATAGAATCTTCTTTTTCATTTTTTTTTCTTCTTAAGCCATACTTACGAAAAGAGGTATTGGTTTCCTGCTAAACCACATTTCTTTAATTAAAGGAAAGAGAGTTGGGAGAGATCCACTGGAAAAGGAGAAAATTCTGGTTTCACAATATGCACTATTTATGAGGATACTGTGCTATTGAAACCCTATTAGAGGCCAGCTCAGCCCAGTCGCCTCCTGCCCTCCCAGGAGACAATTACTGTCCTGCATAACAATTTGAAGCAAGTATCGGATGTGGTTGAAAGAACAGTTGTGGCCCTCTGCTTAGATTTCTTAATTGTTTCCACCACTTCCTTTGCTGAGCTTGTGGCCTTCTGGGTTCTGCAGGGCCCTGAGCTTCAATAGAATCCTCCCATCCTCTCTGGAATTCATATGTGCAAACAGATACTTCCTGGGCCCTGGAAAAGCAGTACCTCGGAGAATGGCTTCCAGCCAGGTTTGCCCAGTGCACACGCACATGGGAATCTTTGCCATGGCGTGACTCCTTCCCTCTTGACCACCAGGAAGAAGATCCGCCTAGTCCAAGCCACCCCCTCAACCCCTCATGCTGCACAACTTTCCTTCCCTCCTTTCTCATACTCCTCATTGGGCTTGCTCTTAGTCTCTATAAAGAAAGCCTTAGCCAGTGGGATTCATTATAAAAAGAAACTCTCCAGGTTTCATGGTAATCATGTCACTCTAGGAGGCAAAAGTAAGAGAATCTCTGAGTCCAAACCCCAGTATGGCTAAAAAATAAAAATAAAAAAGGTAACCACCAGCATAATGGTATACTCCTATTATTATTATTTTATTTTTATCATTTTTTTCTGTGACAAAATAGGGAAGGGAAGGGGAAAACAAGATGATTGGGAAGGGGGAAGGGAAATGGGGACAAAAGCATGAGAAGGGATATCAATGTGTGAGAAGTAATGCACCTACTATCTGGTAAATGTAACTGTAACCCCTCTATATATTACCCTGACAATAAAAAAAATAAAAGAAATGAAGTAGAGGCAGGATGAACTCAAGGTCAAGGCCAGTGTAGGCTGTATTATGAGACCTGCCTTAAAACACAAAGGGTTTAAAACACTATTGCTTCTTAGATTGTGGAAGGCCCTGAGATCAACCTCCACCAAAGATTTTTGTGCTGGTATACTTCCTAGCATTGAAATACCTAAGTCAGGAGATGTTTGAGGGAACGCTTAGTATTTCCACAGTGGAGAGAGCACCACTTTTTATCACTGAAAAGAGAGACTGTCTCACTGTTGATAGTGCCCGTGTACTGTGGGCAAGATGCTGGGATGGAAGACATTAAAGCCCATGAGGAGTTAGATCCATTTCAGCCCTGTGACCTGAGATGAAGCTCATGCTTGCCTACCCTTCTGCCCAGGTACAGAGCCGGCTGCCCTTTGAGGCATGAAATATGTGGATGGAGGAACTTTGTATGGTTGTACCTAGCCAAAGAAACAACGAGCCTAAAACAAATACAGGTACTCCTTTTTTATATCAAACAATTCTGAGCAAATTCCCATTATGCTATCTTTTGCCTTTTAAATGAACCGCAAAGGCACTTATTAACTGAGTCTGGAACTGTAGTCTAATTCCTCTCCAAATCACCCTTTCAGATCACCTTTTATGCAAAAATGCATTATTTATACTTGATTTATATACGAACATTTTAATTTAATGTTTTTAAAGAATAGAATTTCCAAATCTTTAGGTGCACAATCCATATGCTATATATATATATGTATATATGTATATATATATATTGAAACAGTGATTACTAGTTAACCTAAAGAGTATGAAAACTATTCATAAATAATATTAAAGAACCTGCAAAACACTTGGCGACACAGATCCTTCTCTATTAAGAGGAAGAAATAGGCTCAATGCAAAAGTAGTTTGTAAATTCAAAGCCAGAATTGAAACTCAATTTTATCGACCATCCCTACCACAACAATACCATATAAGAAGTTCTAACAGTGTCAGGAAACACTGGAGAAATTACATGTGGCATTTGCTCTATACTAGCTTTTCCAAAATGTTCTGAAATGTGTAGTCCCTGGGACAAAATTGAAAAAATAACTTTCTTATCCAAGTATGTTTGCAAAACGTTGCACATTTTCCACCCCCATCCATCCCACAGTGTGCACAAAAGAGATCTAAGAGTCAAGCAAAGGCCGCTGAAGAAGTCTGTCTTACCTTGTTTGACCCCATATTTCCCGAAGCTGATTTGGTACAGACTTCTGTAACATCCTCAGAAGGAGTGTGCCATACAGAGAATACACTTTTAGAGAAGTGTATGAGAACGTATTGAGAGATATTGAGTAAGTAATTGGATGAGGGGGTATCACTCAAGAAAATACAAAAAAGGCATAATGTGCTTAAAGGGTGTCAAAGCTGAAGTCACAGAGCCTGGTCTGCTCCTGTATGTACATTGCCTTTTAGAGACATTCATGTGACCACTCCAAAATGAAGGGGGTTACTGAGGATATCTCGACAGCTGCTTCTTTCCTACTACCAGTTTTTATCCAAGATCTTCAAAGGTTTTCTGCTACATGCATTTTTCACTTTGTATTTTGATATCATTTGAAACTTTTAAAAAGTTGTTGGTTTCATACCAGGATTTTCCATCCTTCAGATTTCTCACTAGTTGTCTGTCTCACTAAACTAATGTTATCTTTTTCTTTTGCCCTCTGACATTCTTTTTTTTCCTGAGCCACAGGGAACTAAATCAAAGATATCATATCAATTTTATTCCTAAACAATTCAGGACAAATATTCTAAGGTTTATGACATTCTTTTTCTCAAATTCATAGTATTATTATCAAAGCCAAATACTTAACATCAATAATAGATACCAGTATCACTCTGCTATTCAAAGTCAATAATCAAATTTCAGAGCTGGGAATGTAGTTCAGTGGTAAAAGACTTCCCACCATAGAGGAGGCCCTGATTTTGATCTCTAGCATTACAATAAAATAAAAATAAATTTTATCAACTACCTCAATAATGTCGGATAGATCTCTCCCTGCTCATTCCCCAAAATATCTTGTTTTCCTCTTTTGTTAGTGTTGGTATTTGAATTCGGGGCCTTACATTTTTTAAGCAAATGCACTACCTCTTAGGCCACTTCTCCAAACCATTTTTTGCTTGGGTTATTTTTGAGGTAGGGTCTTCCTTTATGCCCTGGCTGGCCTGGGCTACAATTTTACTGGTACTTCTTCCTGTCACTGGGGATGATTATCACGTGTCACTGTTCTCAGCTGTTGGTTGATATTGAGTTTTACAAACTCCTTTTTTCCCAGGCTGACCTTAAATGGTGATTGCCAGTCTTCACCTGATTTGAAGACTTGAGCCACTGCAGCTAGACTATCATTGACTTTTTATAGAGGGCAAGGTAAAAATCTATGCTGAAGTCACTTGTCTACCTAAAATGAAACAAGTAGAACATTGCATTTCTCCTTTTCTTTTCACTGAGTTCTGGATACAGGGGTAGAAAAGATAGAGGAGAAGAACAAGAACAGCTTGAAATTCATTAAACCATGAAGTGGTCCAGGTGTCTATTGATCTGCCCAAGAACAAAGGCTTTCATGCAGATTCTTCTACTGGAAGGTTTCACCTTTTCAGTGATGCAAAACTGATTGGTTCAGTGTAAGAATTGGCACTTTCTGGAAATAAAATGTGGTTATTCATTCTCACCATTCATATGTACCTCCTAATAGATTATAAGTGCCTTTCAAATGACAGTTGGCAATTATAAGACTCGAGAAGATATCTGGCTAGCCAGAGAAGAGTTATATAAAATGAGAGCAAGAGGAGTATTTTGAAAAGATAGCTTTGGTGTGAACACAGAGTAAATATTTTGAGTAAGTCTTATTTTCTCTCCCACACTACAGAGGAAAATTACATTATCTCCTGGGACTTTAGGGCAGTTTAAAGAACACAAAATTTGAAATTCTATGGATCACATTTCTACCTAGTTGTTCATTATTTGAGCATGTCTTTTAAGCTTTCTGAATCTTATTTATAAAATAGAAACGTTCATTAAAGCTAAAGAGAGGCTTCCATAAACCAACATATACAGGGTGTTGGTCCTTCTCCTACCTAAATATATCTCACATCTCAAATACACACTGTATAGGATGCTAAAAGTCTACTATCAACTAGTGGGCATTTAGTATTTACTGGAAGAAGGAGTGTTGAGATAGTAATATGATGGTTCTATTCACATGTTAATAATGACGATTTCTACATTTCATCTTATGTGTATTTGGATGCTTGCAGCTTTACTCAGATTTCTCAAGTACACTTGGAACCATTTAACCCCACAGGCCAGGCTTTACAGTAAGAACTCAAGTGCAGGTGCTGAAAGAATGAGGCCAAGAGTCTTCCCCTTCTGAAATGAAAAAGCTGGGTCAGCTGCTTGGAGAACGTTGGTCAGAAAACACAAATATGTGCGCAGTTTGGAAAGCTTCTTTTTCTTGCTCCATCTTTTGGACACATTTTGACTCTCTTTGGAGAACTATTTGGGAATGACTTTTGGCTACATCAGGTGCCTGGGCGACACTCTTCTCATTGGAGGCCAAAGCAAAGATTGGAGGCCAAAGGGGAACACCATTTCAGGATCATCAAGTGTATTATCTTTGGCTCTGGAAGTGAATTCCAAAAGCAAGTGCAGCCACTATTCACATCCATGCTTTAAAAATCAAACAGCGGACATGCAGTCAGCCATAGTTAACAAATGCCAGCTATCGCCAAGTCCCTCTTCTCGACGCAAAGTATGGTTATTGTAGAGAAGAGTTAGTTGCCCTTGAGCCATTCTTTTTGGCTATGGGTGGGTGGTTAAATCCAAAAGGGAAGGGGGACAGAAAAAATGCTGAAATAAAATCGATGAATGGAAACCATTTTCTTTTAAGGTGCTCACAAAGGAAGTGATGCTTCTCCAACCACCTCCCTCCTCCAGCTTGTTTAGACTTGCTCGACAGTGAGTGGTATATCCGTTCTCAGGTAAGAATACTCCAAGTGAAAACCTTGCTCATGTAATTGTGTTTTTTATGGATCTGTGTGATATGTCTGATGAATTAATTCATTCTTTAACTTAACTGGCAAGATTTAATGGTTCACATTGAAAGCATGAATAACCATTTTGTTTCTTGAATGACTTTATTTTAATGCCTCTTGATGTCAGTGTATTTTGCCCAGAGTAAAATTTGCTATATGAATTATTCACTGCTGGATGGAAAGAATGGGGCCATGTTTTCCCAGTGACTGTTAGCTGTGGTTATCTGACACGATGGGGCACAGCAGCAGCATACAAAGGACAATGGGTGGTTTAGACTGTGGTGCCAACACTCAGCCATTGCAGTTGAGATCTTTATAGACATCATAACACCTTCTATGTCTTACACTAGGCATCTTAATAGCTTCAGTGATCAAAAAAAAAGAATGTTGGCCTTAAAAAGGAAAGGGAAGGGAAGGCAAGGCAAGGCAAGGAAGGCAGGAAGGAAGAAGGGAAGAAAGAAAAGGGAGAAAGGGAAGGAGGAAAAAATGAAGGAAGAGAGAAGTAAAAAGGAAATAAGGAAAGAGAAAGAAAGAAAGAAAGAAAGAAAGAAAGAAAGAAAGAAAGAAAGAAAGGAAGGAAGGAAGGAAGAAAGAAAGAAAGAAAGAAAGAAAGAAAGAAAGAAAGAAAGAAAAGGGAGAGGAAGAGAAAGGAAGAAAAGATCTAAGAGTGGTTTGACAAGAAAGCATTTATTTTTCTCTTTGTTGAACCTTGTTTAGTAGAGGGTAGAAAATAATGGGGGATGGAACTATATCAAAAATTTTTAAAGGAAATTTGTCTTTTTCATTATGGAAAATGAAAGATATGAGTAAAATTTCACAGATGTAAACTGAACTATCATTGGTGAAGGAGAAAAACTGACTAGTAGTTGAGGAATTTTAACTTTGATTTTGAATCAAAGAACTCTGGGCCCCTCTAGTTTAAGAATATTTGTGATGAGCTGTCATCTCCCCACCTAGAATGTCAAGCCTCCCCACTGGAATCCTCCTGGTTTAATAAGAGTGATTTATTATCTGGAGACACAGTTAATGCAACTTAGTGGGAGCTGATAAATGAACCACCAAGTTTACTTATATGAGTAAGTAGGGCATTAATCTTGACTTTGAATTTCCCCATTGGGCCCACTTCATAACCATTTGTGATATTATGAGTGACAGGAAGAAATGATGGGCAACTTTTAATGGTTGGCAAAACTTTTCTAAATGTCTTCATAAACTTTAAACATATGACAAATAAGCCTTAAGTCAGAAGGGGCTAAACTGTCATTCATTATTTCCATGTGCACAAATGAATTCTTAAGTCAACTCTCACCCCCATGCACAGCTCTGATCTTAGCTCAACTAAGTTGGGTACCTCCTCCAGCAGGGTCCTGCAGGAATCTATTTCTTAATGAAAGATTCATGGAAAATAGTATCCACTCCTGGTTTAAATAGCTCTGGCCAGGGATTATTATACAGACATGTTGGTGGGAGCTTGATTTTTTCACAATTGTAGAATTCATTTTTAAAGAGGAAAACAAAGAAGGGGGGATAAAATAAAAGCCTACCTGAGTAGGCTGAATGATGACTTCTCAAAGATATTCAGGTCTTAATTTCTAACTCTATTAATATTTTAAATTTCTCAAGATTATTATTATTATTATTATTATTTTCTCACACTTCACCCTGGTCTCTCATATGAACCCCACCCCCCAAAGCCTAAATGTTATGACATTATCTAAAAGTTTTGTTATTGCACTTGGAAAAACATGTTACTTCCTTTGAGCAAACTTTTCATTTGTGCCTGTAAAAACTGTACTCAAGGAGGAGGTCTATAGGAAAGGGAAGCCTTCCATTTTACATGTGCTGAAAAAAGCAGAGGAAATGGTGATTCCAGATTTTAAAAAAAAAAAACAAAAAGGTAGAATATGTTTCTACTCAAGATTAAATGAATTTCAGGGTTGGCTTACTCTGAGATATAATAAATGGGCAAATCAACTCCTAAATTGTAAAATAATTATTATTCTCATCAGAGTCTACTGAAACTGCTAAGGTGAAAGTTGATTTAGACCTTTCAAAGTGATTGCTGTCACTTTGTCTTTCCCTGGCTTCCTGACAATGGCTCCTGCAACCACTGAGCTGCATTAGCTCTTTAAAAACCAAACCAAACAAACCTTCTAGCCACCTCTGCAGCCTCAGTCCTTCCTTCTTTCTTTCTACTGAGTGGCCACTTGTTTTAAAAATTCAACACTCCCTCTTTCTCCCGACCTCATATAGCAACTAAAACTAGTTTGCAGGTAATGCAACTTGGATCATTCATCACAATCAATCCTTCCACCACCTTGAGCATACCAACCTGTCTTCTGTCCCAGGCTCCTTGCACCCAGCCTAGCACAGGCTCTCCATTCAGATTCTTTCTTTTCTCCGCTTAGTAACTCTTTCAGATTCCACTTTCTTCTTCCTTTCTTTCTTATGGAAGCATTCCACAACCATCAAACTAAATTAGCTCCGCTTTGTAACATCTAGTAGAAAAAAATTTTAAATACTTTTTGACTTTTCTGTCTTGATAAATTTATCTGTTCTGGACATTTCATAAAAGTGGAATCATACCTGTAATCCTAGCTACTCAAGAGGCTGAGATCTGAGGGTCACAGTTTGAAGCCAGACAGACAAAGAACTACTCAAAAGAAAAAGCCAGAAGTGGCACTGTGGCTCAAGTGGTAGAGTGATAGCCTTGAGCACAAAATGGCTCAGGGACAGAGTGCCCAGACCCTGAGTTCAAGCCCAGGACCAGTGAAAAGGAAAAAAAAAAATACTATAGTGTAACTGACTTTCTTCACAAACCATAAGGTTTTCCAGGTTGTTCCATGTGATAGCACAAATCAATATTTCATTAACTTTTATAGCAGACTAATTGTCTAGTGAGTGCATGTATTACATTTTATTTATTCATTTTTTGGTTGATGGACATCTATATTATGTTTTTTCTCCTTTTGTGAGTAATGTTATTAGGAGTACAGGATGATTTCTGAACTTCAAAAGTTTTCTGAGGTCATTTAAAACTAAAAATGACTTGGACCTTTTAAAAAATCTGAAACAGTAGCACAGAAAGTTGACTCTTCTTTGACAAGTTGACCAAACTACCAAACTTACTTGTCTTTCTACTATTATGTAGTCATTCGCTGTAATTACTTACGTTCCTAATGCTCCCCCATTTGTGAACTCCCTGAGGATAAGATCGTGTAGTTTGCTTGTTTCTGTATCCCTGATGTGTTGCTCAGTGATCGGTATATATCAAAATCATTGGCACTGACTAATTTTGTTTAACCCCAAACTGAGATTGGCCCCTCGGTTTCCCCATTTCTACAGATGATGTTACTCTGGTGTCAGTAACTTGAAGTCCAAAGTGGAGTCATACTGAACTCTTCTCTTTTTCACTTCTTCCTTTTGTCTGTTCAGTCAGCAAGTTTTTGGAAGTTGTTTTCAAAGCTATTCTCAACGATTTGTCCCTTCTCTTGGACCTTTCTACTACTCTTGCAATGTCGACATTTCTACTTGGTCTCCCTATCTTCCTGCTCTCCTACCCCAAAGCTCTTTTGTAGAAAATTTTCAAAGTTAATTTCACCAAGATCCAACTGTTTTATTCTGCTTTCCTCTTTATAACTTCCAGTGGTTTCTCAAACTAGAACTCAACCTAGAGAGAGGAAATGTCCATAAGTGATTCCTTATATTACCAGTCAAGCAGTTATAAATATAATCTTTTAGAATGGACTGAGTGATTTAAGGAATATACAGTCTTATTTCCTTTTAGATCACTAAAACAAATATGTTACAAGTTGTAAAGATTAAGTTACAATGGACGATTTAGCATGGAATTGAGATTACTAAGAAATGAAAGCTCTTTTGTAGTCAGACTTTTTTTCTGCATTGTTTAGTTAAAATGCTATAGTCATAAAGACCTAGTGTATTTTGGCAACTCTAACCCTGAGAATTACATCTTTGCTATTTTCCCTTTAAAATTAAAATATTAAAAAATGGCTTTTATCTGCCTTTTCTACCATTTACATTAATTCCCTACAAAATATCCTAGACATGGCAAACTTGGTTGCCTACAGAATGAATTAATGACTCTGTTATGTCAATGGGAGTTTATTAACAACATTCATGACATTTTCAAATCAATCCTCCTATGTTCTCCAATTGTGTTCTCTATTGTGGTCAGACACCATCCCAGAGGAAACAAAGCAAAGAGTAGGAGGGAATCAACGCACTTACAACCGACTTCAGAAAAGCAAATTAATAAAAAGGAAGTGTGTCTAAATTGTGTTTTCTGTTGCTGTTTGCTATATTCATAGCAGGATGCAAATGCATGTACTTTAAGGATCTTGGCTGTGCTTCAAAAATGTGAGCTATTCTTTCAGAGGCAAAAGCTCTTTCCTTCATCCTCTATACCCATGATTAATCTGAGTTAATTTAGTTGTTTTGACAATAAACCTAAAACTAAATGGAGGTTGTTTTTACAATATGGGACAACTACAAATATAAAAATAAATAGTTCATATCCATCAGGTAACAATACTATATCATCACAGTGATGAAAATGTAAGATGAGGGTAGGTTACTTTCTCCTCTCTCTCTCTCTCTGTCTCTGTCTCTCTGTCTCTCTCTCTCTCTCTCATCAATCAATTTTTTGCTCTACCACTTTGAGCCACTGCTCCATTTCCATTTTTCTGGTGGTTTATTGGAGATAAAATTCTCAATATCCTTTCCTCCCTGAGCTGGCTTCAAACTGTGATCCTGAGATCTCAGCCTCCTGAGTAGCTAGGATTACAGTCATAAACCACCAAAGCCCAGCAAAACTATTTAATTCTTACCTCCAGTTTGCATAATATATAAATAAGGGGGACACTGAAGAAATACAGAAATAGAATTTCTATCTTTATATGATATACATGTATATGCATGTGTGTGTTATATGAAATACACGTGTGTGTGTACCTATGTCTGTGTGCCAAATAAAAATTCTGGCATTAACTTCTGGATCACTTTGAACCAAAAATTATTTTGGTAAGTAAGGAGTTGGGATTGCAGGTTTCAAAGTGCTTTGATTTGACAACGTATTATTGAAGTTTTTGAGGAAGAGACATTATGATTATTATTTGTCAATTTTTTGAGAAACCTATTTTCTTCTTCACCTTTCTTTCTGTTACTATCTCATCTACTCTGAATAAGGAAATAAAGTCACACTAATATGATTTACAAACCACCAAACTTCCAGTGTGTAATATTGATTTTTGCTTCAAGGATAGATATTATGTTCTGTGATATGTCAGATAGAATAATGTCAACAGTTCTTGAACCACAATTAAGGCACAATTTGCCAAAAAATAAAATAAAATAAAATAAAAGTCAAAGAGTATCCATATGCCAAACAACTGCTTTAGATCTGTGCCATCCAATATGGAAGCAATTAGCCTCATTAGTTAAAACTCAGAATTGTAAAACATCTCAGTTAAGTCATTAATGTATCACCATAATGCATTAAATTATATATCATATATTCTGTATATGTTGAACTCCAAGCACAGATAATAGAAAGGAGCCAGAAAATGAAATCTCTTTTCCCAAGACTGGATTTCCAATGTGGTCCATATGCTGAATTACAACACCATTCTAGAGGTGTCCTAGCTCTCTCTCCCTTCTTCCCATCCAGAGTTCTTTCCTTATCAAAGGAGCTTTACCTAGGGCTTGGTGTTCCCCAGTGGTGTGCCTCTTCCTTTCTTTTACCTAGGAGTCAGCTCTTAGGCTTACTTCTCCATGCATTTGAATTTTTGGTATGGACACTTAAACGTGTTTAAGGGATAACATTTGAAAATGAGGAATGAAAGATGAGCAGGTTCGAGGCACACATTTTTTAAGCCTGTGGCTCTTTCATGGCCTTCTTCCTGTCCTTCAGCCCTCTCATTTGTTCCATTCTGGAAAAATTTCAGGCCCAAGCATCTGTTTTGAAGTGCTATACTCCTTTCTGGAAAGTATTTTTTTTTTAATTTCCAAAGTTTGCCTATTTTGTCCCCATCATGCCCAGATGTTTTGCCCGTCTCCTCTCTCACTTCATCTTAAGAATCTTAAACACAGGCACCTGCCCCTTTCTCTTTGGCATTGCCTTACGCAGAGCATTACCTATGTGCTTTACTGTGGCTAAAGACCATCCAGTGTTTGAGAGGCTAGAGGAGAAATCTGGGCTGTCATATCTGCTTTGCAATGAATAAATATGTACCTAAAAAGGTAACTGTAGAGATGAAATATGCTTCACAATGGGTTTTATTGCTTTTTTTGACTTGTGATTAAAAAAACCCCTAAAGCCAAGAAGAATAAACATTTTGATTTCTTAAAATAATAAAGTGTTTCTATTTTTATTTCTAAGAATGAGATAATTAAAGAACAAGGTCCTGTAACCTTCTTATATGTATCATGAATATAGTAGTTGTAATAAAATAATGATAATAATATCATTAATAATATTATCACTAATAATACACACAGTCTAGTACATTGTAGCTTCCCTAGTACTTTTTCATATAGGTATTCAATGGTGGAGTCTTAGGCCCTCTGGACAAAACAGTAGAAGTTTGGAGAACAGTTTGGGAGAGAGGGAGAGGAGGGGAGGGGAAGGTGAGGAAGGAAAAAGAGGGGAGGGAAGATGCCCAATATGTCTATAGGGATTCACTAGCCAAGCCCTCCTGTGAGAAGCTAGACTGATTTGACTCGTGTGGAAAGCAGCTCAGTCATTGATTCATTCATTTTTCCATTTAACAAGTGTTTGTTGAGTGCACTGTGTGGGGGAGGCCGCTGTATAGTGCACAATCTCATTTCGAGTTGGAATCTATAGGAAATGGGAAAGTGATTGCAATTACCTAGGAGAAATAAAGAGATTGACAGACATCTAAAACAAGAGAAGGGAGAGATTGCAGAGGAACCTGTGCAAACTCTTTAACCACAAAGTAAAGACAGACAAGAACTTAGCCAGACATTGACTAAATGGCAATAGAGGTGTGTCAAGATGCTGTCCCCATCTTTCCCAGGCTTCGCTTCCAAAGTTCTGTGGTGAGAGCAGTGTGATCAGAAAAACCTCGTGCAAATGGAGCAGGCAGGAAGGAAAGGCAGGCCTCATGTGGTCTGGTTTTCTACCATAGAGGAAATCTTGGAGGGGAGGGAGTTTGTGATGGCTAATGTCACAAAGAATGAAGAAAACTATTGAAATGTTAGTTAGAGCCTGCCCACTGACTGGTCAGGTATCAGTCATGTATTAAACTTTTTTAGAGGCCCTATGATCTCAAGTTCTTCAGTGAAGCATTTGATGATCTGAATTCTTTTTTTTTGCATTTTTATTGTAATTAGTAAAAGGGTTACATGATATTTGCCAGATAGAAGGTGCATTAATTCACGAACATTGATACCCTTGATGATCTGAATTCTTCCAGACCTTCTTCCCTTCCTGCTTCTCTTCCTGCCTTGTTCCCGTCCTTCAGTGATCTTACTTTCTTTTGTGAATACTCAATTCATCCTTATGTGTCAGGATATAAGATTCTTTGCTCCTCTTTCACCTCCATGGTTTCTTCCTTGGTATATATTCATTGGCAATGGATCCATACCTTCCTAATAGTCTACCCACAAGAATTTTCACATCCTTTGTCTCCTCAGACTGAGAAAACCAGCTTTGTTCCACAAATTAGAAGCAGAAATTCTAGATATTGATCATTTAAGTATCTCTGAATGCAGTTTCAACCTCTTTCTTTTCAGCAGGGAGAATTTTATTTGCTTTTGTTTAGTTGCTGAATGGGTTACCAAGGGGAAAAAATGTATAGTTGTCCAGTGTTGAAGATCTTGACAAAGAGGATACTGTGCTGTATGTTTTGGATGTGTTTCATTTGCCCAAAAGATCTCTTTCCCATTCTAGTCTATGGGTCTCAGTTGTGGTAAAAGGAGAGAGTCTTAGTGTTTCCAGTTTTTTTTTTCTGGTTTTCCATTGAATTCTGATTTTGTCACCAGAATAAGAGTTCTGTACTCATGTATATGTTCTTAATCAAAGATGAAAAAAGAAGCTTCAATGTGTTATTTTAAAAGGAGCAGTCAGCTACATTTTCTGCAGCAATCCCTAGAGACCCTTGAGGGACAATCTAATCTACTTCTGTGGAATTTACTGAAAAGGGTAAATTATCGTGGCTCTTTTGAAACAAGCAACAAGGAAAGGAATGACTACATCAGCAGTACATGAAAACGTGCCTTGGTTAGTCAATAGATGGCAGACATAAAATATGAAGTGTTCTTTCTTTTCCCATCTGATTCATGTTTACACTTCATAATCCTTGTTACATTTTCTTTGGTTGCTATTACTGAGTTATGAACCATGAGTCACCACTTGAACTATTAGCTCTTACAGGCAGAATTAGGATGACTTGGATCCTGGAGCTGTGCATTCCAGGTCCCAACTAACAGGGAGTGAGGGTCTCTTTGTGACGTGAGAGAGACAACCTGGCTTTCCTTTGCAACATGATGAGTCTCTGGATGGAGTTGCTCAACCTCTCTGATATCTCAGTTCAGACTGAGATATAAAGGATAGCAATCATTTAAGCTGTAGATATTGGGACATCATCAAGCATGAAGCAAGGACAGACATGCAAAGGAAAAAGGCAAGGAGAACACCCATTCATTGATAAAGGGAACCAGAGTGTAAGATGAGCACAGGAGGTTGGGGGAAATGGGAAAAGAGGAAGACCCATGAGCATGAGATTACCATATCATAGTCCTTAAGGCAGCAGGGAATTTCAAGGAAGGTGAAGTCCAAAGTCAAAAGTAGAAGAGCCATTGTAGGCAAAAGAGCTACAGAAAGTTACTGAGTGATGGTGATTTGGGGCCTTAGATGGCTTCTAAGAAAGTGGTCATAGTCAAGCTTGGAAATAGAGAGCAGAAGTCCCCACTGCCCAGGAGTCAATGAAGAAACATTAAGGTTAATATTCCAAGACTTTTGGTTGTGAAGAAAGAGAGAGCATGAGACGTGATATGCATATAAAAAGGATTTCTACCATATAACAGGACTCTACCCAATGTTCTAGGGCATGGAAACTAGAGTGAGACAATCAAGTTCAACTGATGACTTTCCCCTAACATTACCTTTATGATACCCAGCATGCTTTACCTAATATTCTGTTGCCTCTCATTACAGATTTTAAAAAGCATGGAAAATGCCAGTATCTGTTTAGATCCACAGATACTCCTCAATTTAAATTAGGGTTTTATCCCCATAAGCCCCCTTAGTAAGTTGAAAATATTGTAAGTTGAAAATGCATGTGGTACAACTAACCTATAGAACAGCATACACAGTTCTTTGCAGAACACAGGGTGCTGACCCTCATGATGTGGTAGCTAAGAGGGAGCCTGGGAGTCAGTGCCTCATGGTCACTGCTCTGCATCATGACAGATTATAACACTGCTTACACTGGCCCAGAAAAAGACCAAAGTTCAAAACTCCAAATAAAATTTCTACTGGATGCTATCAGTTTTATACTATCATAAAGTAGATATATTATTAAGTCAACCCATTATTCATCTGGGGACTCTCTCTATATAAAATGCTTAGAACAAGCCAGGCTCTAGTGGCTCCTCCTGTAATCCTAGCTACTCAGGAGGCTGAGATCTAAGGATCGTGGTTCAAAGCCAGCTTGAGCACAGCATTGAGCTGAAGACCTTAGGCATAGCACCTAGGCCCTGAGTTCAAGTCCCAAGATGAACCAAAAACAAAACAGAACAAACAAACAAAAAAACCCACATAGAACAACTTCTAACATGTTGTTGGTACCATGTAAGTTAGTGTAATGTGAAAAGAGAAACAGAGAAAAACTTTGAAGGCAAATGTTTGACAAACATATTTTGCACTTACTGGGTTAGTCTCTAACAAACAAATCACAGCCACATGATGGTGGCTCCTACCTGTAATCCCAGCCACTCGAGAGACTGAGATCTGAGGATAGAGATTCCAAGCTGGCCTGGGTAAGAAAGTCCATAAAACTCTTATTGCTAACTAATCATCAGAAAACTGGAAATGGAGCTGTGACTCAAATTGGTACACCCTAGTCCTGAGTTCAAACTGTACAACTGACAAATAAAAAACAAAACAGAAACATAAAACACATATCAACTAAATTTTCTTCTTGGAGACTGGGTGTGGTGGCTCTTGAGTGTAATCCCAGCTACAGAGGAGACTAGATGTAGAAAACCTGGCCCAAGACTGAGAGAGAGAGAGACACACAGAGAGAGAGAGAGAGAGAGAGAGAGAGAGAGAGAGAGAGAGAGAGAGAGAGAGAGAGAGAGAGAGAGAGAGAGAGAGAGAGAGAGAGAGAGAGACAGACAGAGAGAGACAGACAGAGAGAGACAGACAGAGAGAGACAGACAGAGAGACAGAGAGACAGACAGAGAGACAGAGAGAGACAGACAGAGAGACAGACAGAGAGAGACAGAGAGAGAGAGACAGAGAGAGGGAGAGACAGAGAGAGGGAGACAGAGAGAGAGAGAGAGAGAGAGAGAGAGAGAGAGAGCTGATCTGTAAAACACCTAAAGTAAAAGGGATTGTGGTTGTGCCTCAACTGGCATGCATAAGGCCCTGAGTTCAAACTCAATACTACCAGAAAAGATTTTGGTTTTGGTTTTGAAACCAGTCTGCCTATTGGTCTTGAATTTTTTTTTTCTCAACCTTTGTCCAACAAAGAAAATCAAACCACTCACTTTGGAGAAAAATGTTCTTGATAAGCTGTATTCTCAAAATTCTCTGGCTCATAAAAAGATAGAGTCTTCATATTGAACACACACAAAGACTCCAAGAATGAGTAACATAGGATTTTTTTGCAAGAATAAGAATCTATTTTTATTTTTAGAAGAAAAGGAATATTCTGCACAAGCATTTTGCACACAGCATTTTATGTTCAAAAAAAGGGAAATGAACTTCTAGAGATATTCACTCACATTGAATCTTGATAACTTACAATCATCTTCAAAACGCTGAAACTAGTCTCATCCAGTGAATGCAAATCAAACAGCTCAAATCTGGAGCTCTCTCTCCAGTCTGTCTTTACTCCAACTCTTGGAGCTGCTTCCCTTGTGGCAGAACTAATCACTGGATGGTGACTCATGCACCAAGCAGACTCTTCTTCATAAGGGCAGGTGGGAGAGGAAGACAAGCCTTAAATAAAGCTGTATTTATCTCACAACAGTGTTTCACTGGGACATTTTCTTCCATAGACACATACTCGTAATACATGCTATTAACTCTTCAAGAACATTTGCATCCCCAAAGCTGATATGTTGGAAACATTATCGGCAATGCTGAGAGTTGGGATTCACATCAGGTGATTGATCAGCTCATGAGGGTCTCATGACCTAAAGTATTCACTTTCTTTCTTTCTTCCTTTTTTTTATGGTCAGTTATGAGGCTTGAACTCAGTCCCTGAGTCTCTGAGCCTCATTGTACTCAAAGCTAGCACTCTACCACTTGAACCACAGTGATGCTTCCAGTTTTAGAGTCTCAAAAGGACTTTTCTGCCCAGGCTGGCTTTGAACCACAGTTCTCAGATATGAGCCTCCTGTGTAGCTAGGATTACATATGTGAGCCACCAGCACCTGGTGTATTCAAATTATTGAACCTGACGTTCTGCAGGTTAGGACATATTAGGACAATTTATTTCAACTTCCCAAATGGGAGTCTTGTTCATGAAGTGGATTAAAATCATTTGTCTCTAGGTATTTGAACTTCATGAGTCTTCTCAGAGTCTTATGTTGGTTGGAAGCTTCCGTATAACTGTTCTTCATCTTTTGCCTTTGCTATCTGTTTAACACTTTGATTTTGTCATATGGGTGTTCATTTTCTTTTTGTCTTCTCTGGGATTTGCCTCTACTGTATTATTAATTCAGAGAATTCCAGGAGAATTGACGCAAAATTAAACTGCTAGGAAAGAAACTGGGAGATATCCAGGAATATTTCTTGGAAATAATGCTGTGTGTAGATATTTTGCTCATGAAAAATAAAGCATAGGGAGGGAAATATGATGCTACTTATTCGTCTATATGACTGTTTTTAGTTTTTGGTCGTGGTGTCCCTGAGCTTTCCTATTCAAGGCGAGCTCTCTACCACTTTGAGCCACAGCACCACTTCTGGTTTTCTGGTGGTTAATTGGAGCTAAAAGTCTCACAGACTCTCCTGCCCAGGCTGGCTTTGAACTGCAATCCTCACATCTCAGCCTCCTGAGGAGCTAAGATTATAGGTGTGAGCCACCAGCACCTGGCCTATCTGATTCTTTGAGGTCAAATTTCTGTGGATGTTGTCATCATCCCTCTTTGCTTTTCCTTCTGGACATTCTCATGCCCATGGTTACATTTGGCATTTACCTGCTATAAAATGAACATCAAAGTTCTAGGTTCTACACTGATTTGGAATCTAAGTTCAGGTCCAGACTTCAACCTAACGCTGACCATGCATCTCCCCCTACATAGTCTACAATATGCAGCCTTTCCTCACCTTGGCTACACTCTTCATTTCATGCTGATACTGCATCCATTTGTTAAGTAAACATGCTTCAGGTCACAAACCTGAAAATCTGTGAAATACCTTCTTCTCCTACTCTCCAGTCACTCTGTCATAGATTTCCATCAGCTGAATATTCCAAATAGCTCCTAAACCTGTCTTCCCTCTGGATTGCATATCTTTAAGTCTAATCTGGACAGTTTATATCGTTAGCATTCTAAGGGACTTGGGGATAAGGTGGTACACAATTCTGCTTAAAATATTTCAGAGGAATTCACACTCTTAAGAGAAAACAAGGAAACCTATTAAGTATGAATCATGACACATTCCTGATCTACTGTTATCCTATCCCAAAGTTGGTTGTACTTCCAAGAACCACCATATTTCATGAAATGTGATGTCCTACTGGTTGTAAGACATGATTTTATGTTCCATTAAGGTATAGGAGAGAGGGAAATTTGTTAACTAAAAAAGGATTTGGCATCCGTTGTCATCAAATATGTATCTCCAATCTCAGAGTTTTCTGTCTCCCTTGTGTACTCTTTGCTTTTACACTGTTAATTTCTCTTGACTCTCTTTGAACATTGGTCACACTCAGTTTTTCAGATCTGCCTTTTCATGAATGTTTCTCTGATCTGAGATATGAGCTCTTCAAAGTCCCCTCTGTTGTGGAGGTTAGAACATGGCACAGGGCATGGCACCTATCTAGTGACCATATTTATCAGGACAAAAAAAAATCTAGTTAACATTCCAAAAACATTGCATGTGGCAAACTACCATGCCCATTTAATAAGTGTTCACGTTTTGATCAGTGTTGAAAGTTTTACTCCTAGCTCTCATGCATTTTCCATAGTAATTATTTAGTTTTATTTTAGTCCAAGTTTAGAGTGTTAATTTCAAGTTTATTTTTTTCTTTTTCTCTTTGGAAGTACTGAGGTTTTGCCAGTACCAGTCTATTGATAGTGCTCAGTGCCTTTCGTTTGCTAGGCAGATACTAATTGAGCCATTTTGTCACCCATGGTCAATGCTGGTCATTTTTGAGAAAGAATCTTAGTTTGTGCCCCAGCAAATCTGGAGTATGATCCTCCTTCTTGCACTTTCATTCTGTCACTGTCCTGAGCTATAATGGGTCTCCCATATTTTGATATAGACACATAACACTGTACACCGCTGTTGTACTCTCCCATAGCTGGGGTGACAGGGGCATGCGACCATATGCAGCTATTAGTTGTGATGGAGTCTATGTTGGGAAGGGAGGTCTCAGCTGGCCTCAAACTACAATCCCCTGATCTTTACCTCCCAAGTATCTAAGATTACAAGCTTGAGGTGCTACACTAAACCATTTCATTTTCATTTGATCATTAATGTCAATGCACAATCAAATTATAACATTTTTAGGTCAATGGGTTTTGTTAACCTAATGAGCCTTTTAATATAATGTTCACCATAACTTTTATCGAACCATAAATTACTATAGTCCATATAATAATGGGTAGAGAATCAAGCTGGATGTAAAGGTATTAGGTAGTTTTCTCTTTACCTGATTCATAGGGAAGGAAAGTCTGATCAAAGATAATCTGTTGATGGAAAGAAACTTTATGACTATTTACTTGGGTGCTTTCAATGAGTATGGTCACATATTGTTCATAATCAAATGTAAACATATTTTGCCACTGCAAGATTTGCTTCACTAGATGTCAGTTAGCCAGGGCAAATGTGTCAGAAGACAGGAAGGTTAAGTCGACTAGGAAAAATATTTGAAATGTCCAGGTACACTACTGAAAGGTAACGATTAGAGCCAGCATGGTCAACACGTATGTTGAGTTCTAATGGGAAAAGAAAAAAGATTCTTGATCATCAAAAGAAAAGCAGATAGAGCAATCAGAACAGTACATTACAGGTGGTTGGTTCAGTTTGTGAGCCAAATTCTTTCAAAATGGTTTGAGATGATTAAGAATTTGTGATAATAGATTCTTATTGTAAGATTCAGCTTCCTCTTGTTGCCAAAAAAAATTGTGCAATAGTTCAGTTGCTTTGGTGTCTGCAGTTGAAATATTCACACTAGCAAAGGGTTTTATGCCAAGAACTAAACTGTGAAGTGAGTGAAGTTTACCTTGGAAGTCCTAACAGTTACTCATCACCTACCATTTTATTCCTTGGGATCTTCTTTTTTACTCCCCTTTCCCAAATTATAACCATCTTCCTTTTGAGAGAGCCCCAATTCTCCTTCAGTACAACACGAATCTATAGTTTCATAGTTCTGCAAGTCAGAAACTCAAGATGGGTGATACACAAGATGTTGGTATGGCCTGTATCTCCCTCTACAACTTTGCCCTTTATTGCTTTTAGTGGTTGCCTTTGTGATTGGATACTGGCCTCTTCCTTTGTCTTTGAGGCCAGCACTGTAGTGTTTTCAAATATCTTTCTGACTCTGTTTCTCTAGTCACAACTCCCACAGTGGCCTGGACCTCCAGTTTCATTCCCACTGACAACAACACTTGTGCTTACATTGAGAGCTGGAAGAAATGCAAAATACATCTCATTGGATATTTCCAGCAGCCAATTCTCCCTCGTGCTTGAGATTGCCTATTATGTCTTTAGACAGGCATAATCATGACACAGCACATCCAAGTATTAAGCTAAGCTGATTTCTAATAATGCCTTTCTTTTTGTGCTATTTATGGCTACTCACTTTCTGTAAAAAATATTTATTATTTTTCCATTAAGTGGTCTTTGAACATTTTGAAGACAATTATCCCCAATCTTCTTGAGAAGATCTCTCTTCTCAAGAATAAACATACTCAGTTCCTCATATTAAAAGTTTTAGAAAGATAAAAGTTAGTTTGGAGGTAGTAGGAGAAAAAGAAATAAAATAGTATTCATTTTCTCATTAATTTGATTGCATCCTCCTTTTTATTTGAATATCAGAATGGATAGACTATGTGAATAATGAGTAGAGGAAATCCAAGCAGTACTATCCTCATATGAGCAGTCATTTTTTTCTAGGACTACTGATTACAGTAGTCCCTCTGACTAATTGCTCATTGTTCCACCTGATCCGTTTTTCCAGTTCTATGGATAGGAATACTGACATCAAGTTTAGATAAGTGATTCATTTAAGGCCACAGAATAAGTATGAGGTTGACCTATATTCAAGTATAGCCCACAAAAAAGTAAGGAAAGCCAGTGAAACTAACAACAGTAGCAGGAATTCACCCAGATGAAATGAAAATAACACATCTGAAAACAACTTTAGAAACATATTTAGGATTCTGATGCCAAGGAAGATGATATTAATACATAGTATCCCATCTCTACCAAACGCAACTATAAATCCTGGATAGGATGTATGTAACAGGTATTTGATGTCTCCAAAATTGAAGTGGTAGTGTTCAGATTGGGAGACAAGACCTGAATTAGTAGTTTAACCAGCTCATAATGGCATTGAATAAAAAGTAGAAAACAGAAAAAAAGTGAATGTCCAAAGAATGGAAGTTAAACAAACTACTTCGGAATAATCAATGGGTCGACTTTGAAGTGCAATAAAATTAAAATGCATCACAAAATGTTTGAATGCAGCTAAAGCAATGACTAGAGGGACATTGATGATAGTCATGTTTTCATGAAAAGTAAAGGTCAGCTAAATAAACTAGAGAAAAAAAACGAAAAAATCTGAAGCAAGCAGAGGATGAAAATAACAAGATACAAAGATAGAAGCCTTAAAAATATTGAAACTGGCAGGGCGTAGTGGCTCACGCCTATAATCCTAGCTACTCGGGAGGCTGAGATCTGAGGATCAAGGTTCAAAGCCAGGGCACAAAAGGATCTGAGACTCTTATCTCCAATTAACCTCTAGAAAACTGGAAGTGGGGCTTGGCTCAAGGATGTTGGGGCCTGACCTTCATCTCTGAGGCCTGATTCTGGCTCAGCGGCCATTAAAGGGCTTTGGCCAGGCATTCACTCCTTGCATACCTCTCTTAAGGCATCTCTGTGTACGTGACTCGACTGAGCCCCCCCTCAGCTGTGCGGGTCTTGCAGCAGCACAGGTCTTGCGGGCTTTCCTGAACTTGTCCCACCCAGTACCTAAAAGTTTTCCCCACACCCTTAGTGACAGCACAGTGGCCCTCTTCCTATTGGCTAGCTTCCCAGTTCCCACCTTCTCTTTCCCCAACAGTATATAACTAATTGCCTGATGCAATAAAGAGAGATCATCGGAGAGACCTGATGCGTTTTCATTGTTGACATTGCTCCTGTGTTTTTTGATTCCCCAGTAATTGGAGGAGGGCTGGGTCATCGATACTTACCATCTCTCTCGGCTCTGGGGGACTTCAGGTTGGCCCTGTGTGTCCCTCCCCATTCCAGTGTTGCTCCACAGTAGCAACAACTGGTCCCCGTGTGAGGACCATTGGGGACCCATGCTTATTTGCTGTGGCACCACCAAATCCTGCTCCAATATAATAAGGCAGCCACTCTAATACAGGGAAGAGAAGCCGGCTGTCCGGGGCCTGTCCTTTCCCATATATGCTGGTCTGGCCCCAAGATCAAACCTCAGACATCTGGCCAGCCCCTGAAAAGATAGTAGATAAAATTATTGAGAACCAGACCCCACCAGTCTGTCATCCTCTTGCTATACCTGAAATAAGAAGCAAGCTGTTTCTTGACCCCGAGACACAATCGATCCTGCAAGCTGCCTTTAATTGGCTTAACAGTACAAATCCAAAATTAGCAGGAGGCTGCTGGCTTTGTATGAAGCCTGGGTCTTTAGCGGCCAATGCTATTCTTATTATTCCTCTCAGCATATTACCCAGTGCCCCCTCCTGCCACCGAGGCCCGGAGTCTATCTGGACTCCTTTTCTCCCAAGAGCTCGTGTTTCAAATCCGCCCAAATAATCAAAGTCTCCCTATTCCCACATTTGAGCATATTGGGGGGGGGGGAGAGCTAAAAGAGCAATTCAAATTATTCCTATGATTATAGGCCTCGGAGTGGCCGCTGGGACCACTACTGGGGCGGCGGGACTGGGAACCTCCTTACATTATTACAAAGCTTTATTTCAACAGATGATTAATGATTTACAAGCTGTTTTTAGTCCCCTTTTAGATCTCCAGGAACAACTGGACTCCCTGGCTGCTGTAGTTCTGCAAAATCATCGAGGACTCGACTTCTTAAGACAGGAAAGAGCGACAAGCCAACTTCCTCTGCACCGGACTACACGGATGGCTACCCTATGTCCTTCCATTTCTTGGTCCTATATTACTCTTTTTCTTACCTTTAACTTTTGGGCCCTGTGTTATCAATAAGGTCATACAATTCATTCAAAGCAGGATAGAATCCATTCAGTTGATGAACGTGCAGATACATTATACCAGAGGCTTGCTACCGATGCCAATGACCCCTATGACCAACTAGAGCTCTATGACAAGGAGGGATCCCTCGACTCCCCTTAGATGTCTCCCCGAGAGCCAATGACGGGTAAGATCTCTGGATCAGGGACAACCTAAGACAGGCCCAGGGGTGATCTGTACCGTGGGACAGAAGGCCACAGAGCACTCAGTGACGGGTAAGATCCCCTGAAGGGGACGACCTAAGACAGGGGCTTTGTGTGCTTGTCCCCCTGTTCTAATAAACTAAAAAGCGGGAGTTGTTGGGGCCTGACCTTCATCTCTGAGGCCTGATTCTGGCTCAGTGGCCATTAAAGGGCTTTGGCCAGGCATTCGCTCCTTGCATACCTCTCTTAAGGCATCTCTGTGTATGTGACTCGACTGAGCCCCCCCGCAGCTGCGCGGGTCTTGCGCGCTTTCCTGCACTTGTCCTGCCCAGTACCTAAAAGTTTCCCCAGACTCTTAGTGATAGCACGGCCCTCTTCCTATTGGCTAGCTTCCCAGTTCCCACCTTCTCTTTCCCCAACAGTATATAACTAATTGCCTGATGCAATAAAGAGAGATCAGCGGAGAGACCTGATGCGTTTTCATTGTTGACACTGCTCCTGACTCAGTGTCTTTTTTTCTTCCCAGGTGATTGGGGGAGGGCTGGGTCATCGATACTTATCATCTCTCTCAGCTCCAGGGGACTTCAGGCTGGCCCTATGTGTCCCTCCCATGCTCCACAGTAGCAACAACAGGTAGGGTGGTAGACTTGGGCTGTAGAGCTCAGGGACAGCACCCATGCCCAGGGGTAGGGAGATTTTATATATATATATATATATATATATATATATATATTTTGCAGAAACAATAAAGGAAAAAGATCAATGAAATGAATGAAACTTCAGCCAGATTAACAAAGACAAAAGAAGGAACATGTGATGACCAATATCAGAAATGAAAGAGTAGATATTACTAGTGTATTTTGACGTTGATAACATTGAAAAGATAGGAAGGCATAACTCCTCACACATGCATTTGGGAACCACTGCAAACACAAATCTGCCATTGCAGAACATGAAGAGATCAGAGGAAAAAACAATCTGTTTCATTTTCTGAGTTTAGATTGTAAGGGAAGGAGAATAACCACCACAACAAAATTAAAACAAATGAATTGATATGAACACAGTAAGGTCCAGAAATTCCAACCAGACACTTGCTACTTTATCCTTAGCTCCTGGTGAGCTTGCTGTAGATTATATCAAGTCATCTAAAACCAAATCAAACCACACGAAAAGGACTGGGCATCTTATTTACAAAGGCTAAGAAAACCGTGAGCCACAGCTCACCTTCTAGCAGTAGAGCCAGGTCCTTAACCTCAGCAGGAGTTACAGAATGCTTGCCCCAACTTCCTGGGTCAAGTTATCAGCAGCTTTGACGACTTGATTGACAAGTTGAACAAGGTGAACGCCACTTGGAGGGACAGAGTACTTAGGACTAATCAGGCCCTCATTCTAGGACTCCTAAAAAGTCTTCTTATACTGAAATGCTAGACATGCAAGTAACAAAACTCCCAGTACCCACACCACATAAACTTAAAACTATGTGTTACCTTCACAACAGAATGACTGACCCAGTCCCTGTCAGAGGAGAGGGATGCAGAAATGAGCAGCAGCTTGATGCCATCACACTAACGAAATTCCTACCACTGCACTGTCTACCTCCATGTAAGAGTTACTGGCAGTGAGTGGAACCAGCCAAAGAAGAGGCCACATGGGCTGTAACCAGCAAGGCTATAGGGGCAGAACTTCTGAAGGCTATGACCACAGTGTGTCTACACACCAGATATGGAGTCATAGGTTTAATGCTTGCCCCACTAGGTTTGAGTGTTACTTGGATCAGTTTTCCCATGTGTCAACTTTTGGAACAGCATTGTGTACATTGTACATGAGTGGCTACTGTATTTTGGGAGCAGGTAACTTACTTCATTATTTTTTTTTTTTACTCTTAGCTCACAAGAATTTGCTTTGAGTCTCAGAGGAGACACATTGGATTTGGACTTTTGAACAATGGTGGAATTATTGAAGGTTTGAGGACTCTTGGATGTGGGTTGAATTGAAGTTTGCACTGACATTGTTCAGGAATCCTTTGGAGATCATTGTTGGAATATTGAGGTTTGTGTATAAAGCGTTCTCCCAAAAGCTCGTGTAATGAAAGCTTTGCCCCTCAGCTAACAGGCGACTGGATCATAAGGCTGCTACCTTCATCAGTTGGTTGATTCATTGATGAGTTCGTGGTGAATAGGTTATTAGGAACTGGGGCCTATGTGGAGATCAAAAGTCCCTAAGAGTGTCTCTTTGAATAGGATATCTTCCCCTAGCCTCTTTCTGTCTTATTCTTTCTGTTCTTGGTTGCCATGAGGTAAGCAACCTCTTTTATCTTATGCTTGTTCTGCCATGAAATTCTGCCTTATCTCAGGCCTAAAGAAATGAATTTAGCCGGTCTTGGACTCCACATTCCTAAAAGTGTGAGCTGAGATAAATCTTTTCTCCTTTAAAGATATTTTTCCTAGGAATGAAAAGTGCAGCACAAATATGACATGAGTAGGAAATGAGTTTCTAGGGGAAAGCAATTAACAACCAAAGGGCATGCATTTACATCAAAGAAAATGTAGGCTTTGAGTGAATGTCCCATGACTTTGACTATGGAAAAGACTTACAGAGAAAAACACAGGAAAAACAAAACAAAACAAGACAAACCAAAAATCTGCCTAGTGGATTTGGATACAAAGTGCTTGCAATTGAATTCTGGTTCCCCTCCCCAACCCCCTCTAGCTGTAAATCTGCTTCCTTATTTGTAAAAGAGGATTATTGGCAATGGTAACTATAAAATTATATCCTGTGTTTAGCGTTTAGAGCAACCTTGGAAGGCCCATGGGAGGTATTCAAGAAAAGGCCACTATCAGCCACATGGAACCGTACTTTCCCTATTAGTGACACCAAAATAAAAACTGTAAATGGTTTTAAAGTAGGTTCCAAATATATCGTTTTTAAAAACTAGTATGTTAGTGTTTCCACAAAGAACACAAGTCCTTAGGGTTCATATTTAGTTACAAAACTGGATGAAGAAAATTGAATTTAGGTCTGTTTGATAAAAAAAAAAACAACAAAAAAAAAAACAGTCTTCTTTTGACTCCCATTTCCGCCCTGACTTCTTTCTCATTGTTGCATAATGAAATGCTTCCTGAGTAGATGTCCACAAATATCTAAAAATTTCCTGTAAGGTTTTACTCATCAAGATTCCATAGATAAATAGGGTCTCAGAGACAAGAAATGCTTATCAAAACTAGAAATAAGACAGGAGAGGGAGGGGGCTGGTCTGAGGACCAGCCTACCATTACAAATATTATGCACAGAGTAGCTCTGATTCACTCACCACATAGACACATTTAGGAAACAGGAGCAGAAATCGTAAGCACCTTGGCTATTATTATACACATAGGTCATTTCATCACCTCAATTATTACATTAAGTGATGATGCTTAATACAATAGAGAGCAGATTTTTAAAGCAGGAAAAGCTCTTTTCAACGTATTGATGTCAGCACGATCTCGGGATGGTTCTTCTTGATGGCTCAGCCACAGATATGCCCTGTACAACGAGGACTGCTCATTTCCATACTGCAACACCCACGCATGGAAGCCTCCTCTGCTTGGGGCTGATTTGGGGTTAGTAGTGACTTTTGCCTGTGACGTATTAGGTGTGTTCATGAGGGAAATATAGGATAGTTGAGGGATGGAGCTGGTGAATTCTTAGAGAGTCTTTGTTCTATCTGATTTCCACTTTGGTTTATGAAATTCACCTCAATGCCTTCTCTGTCAGACACAAGCGCTGTCCTTATTCCTAAACCGAGGCAATGGCTCTTAGGTTTGATGTTTTTAGGTGAGCCTGTGATAAGTCTTCTGTACTCCAACTCCTTTTCTCAGGGATCAGGAGGGACTACAAGAAATAACGATATTGCTAATTCTGATTGTTAATCTGCTTAGATTTGATTTATTGGCTTTTTAATGAATAGTAGGACCTAGAGGAAAACAGATTTAAGAAAGGCAAGTTTGGATTTGAACAGCAAACATAGCTTTGGCAAAGGGATCAGAAAATGCAGGCTGCTTTAGGAAAGTGACTAGACAGTGATGGAAAAGAATATAAAGTGGAGAGCTGCTGGCAGTTTCACCTCATCTGTTAGATGCTTACAGGATACCATCTGACACCTTTGAGGATGGTTTGTATTAAACAGATAAAGGACAACACACAAACTGACTAAAGGATGGCATGCTTAGGAAAGGGTCCCAATAGTATAGCTCCTCTGAACAACAAATGAATTGTTCAACAAAATAAATAACAGGAAATGGAAACATGTTTGGGGGGGGAGGGAAATAGGGGAGCCTGAGTGGAAAGAGAAAGGGTGAGGAAATGCAGGCATTATCGCCAATGTACATTATGTGAGAATTGAACTATGAAACTTAAGAGTAGGAATGGGAGGAGGAAAGTGGGAGAGAACAAAAGAAGGGGGGATATTGATCAAGATACATTGTATTCACAACCTGACTTATAGAATCATAAATTCTTTGTACAACTGCTTAATAATAAATTTTCTAAAAAGAAAGAGTCAAAACAGCAAAGAAAGATAAACAAATATTGACAAGGGCATGAAGGTCATGGAACTTTTGTGTACTGTTGACAAAAATGAAGTAGGTTACTGCTTATGGAGGCCTTTAAAGAAGTGAAACACCTATCTGGCAAATGTAACTAACTCCTCTATACATTACCCTGACAATAAAAGAGAATATAATAAATACAAAAAAAGAAGTGAAACATGGAGCTGCCATAAGAACACCAATCCATCTTGTGCGTATATAGGCAAAGAAATGAGATAATCACCTAGCAAAGATGTCCTTACTGTAGCATTATTTATAATTTTATATTGACATACAAATTTTATTATAAATGTAGTATACATCCATGATGTGTCTACATCTTGATGGGATAATGTAGCACAGACAGAGAAAGAAAATTAGTTCACAATTTCACTTGTATGGACAAATTGGAACTAAAATCAAATACTGTTTCATAGGTACAGAAAAGGGTAGTACATAGCAGGGATAAGGAAATGGAAAGTGAGGTCAAGAGTTCACAGTTGCAGTAATTGTGAATGTGAGTAAGTTCAGGAATAGATCTAAATAGTACAGTTAATAGTATTGTACTTACACTGGGAATATACTGAGAAAAGATGTTAATTTTTATTGTGCCAGTACTGGGGCTTAAACTCAGGGCCTACACATTGCCCCTTAGCGTTTTTACTCATGGCTGGTGCTATACCATCTGAGCCACAGATCTACTTTGACTGTGTGTGTGGAGGGGGGGTGTATGCTAGTCTTGGGGTCTGAATTCAGGATCTAGTCAATGTCCCTGATCCACAACTCCACTTCCAGCTTTTTTATGGTAAATTGGAGATGAGAGTCTCATAGACTTTCCTGCCTGAGCTGGCTTTGAACTATGATCCTCAGATCTCAGCCTTCTGGCTAGCTGGGAAAAGAAGCATGAGCCACCTTTACCTGGCTGATGTTAGATGCTTCAGCTCACACAAAATGGTAACTATGTGAGAGAATGAAGCTTTTCTTTTTCTCTATGTCATCAAAACATCATGTTCACACTTTAAATACATACTGCTAAAAAAAGTAAATTAAAAGAAACATACCTGATATTTGTAAGTTATAATAATGAGAACATGATTTGATGTTTGGCTGCTGCCTTGTTCTTTCTTATTGTAAGTTTGTTGGAGAGCAGGAAGTAGTAAAGCTGTTTGGGTTTCATGATAAAGTGTGATATGTCATCACTTTGAAGTTGGTTGTTTTAATTCTGCCTTTCTTCACCACAAGTAAGACTTGGAAAACTGTAAACCCTCCATTTCTTTCCCCTGGCTTTGTTCCCATGTCCATAATCATATTTCCGGAAAGATCAAACTCAAAATCTCTCTCCAGGATGTGACCAAGACTAGAATGTTATCTAGAATCTGCATAAAAACTTTCATTTTCTAAGTGAACCGTTTACTAAAATAACTCTTGAAACTCTGTCAGGTCTGACTGACTGGTTTTCTCACTGCCTGCTGAGAACTGTGAGGGGGGTGGGGAAGTGGCAATGACTCCATGTAAAATACAGAGATGACATCTTCATTTCCTGTGAACATCTTTTTGTGTAGACGGTGTGAACTTTGCTGAGTTTAAACAAATACTCTGAAGAAGTCTGAACCAGGATTTCTCCACACTGTCCAGAGCAGCAAGAAACTTCTCTACCTAGGAGGGAGCTGTAGCCATCAGCGCCCTGGAGAAAAGGAAGACCACGGTTGCTTCTCATGCCACAGAAATCTGTCAATGGAAGCACATTATTAACCATGTTACAAAGCTTTGGTTGTGCTTCAGCTTGTATAGTGTAGGTAGCAGGACCAACCCCATGGTCAAGAGGAGCCACATTTAAATTCTGAGTCTGGGCAGGGTATTCATGGGTAAAGTGAAGCTAACAAGACCACGAGAAGCACTTCAAAAATCCCTAGACCATACAAGAATGGTAGACTATACAAACGATAGTTGTCATTATGGCTCTCTATGTTCATCATCATCATTCTTTAACGATTCTTTAGTATCTCTTTTTCTATGTGTTTTACAGATTTGGAAACTATCTTTCAGACAGACTGTGGGAGGCCCAAAAGAGCACTCTAAGAGTCCAGGACAGAGAGAGTATTTAGGTTTAAGCTCAATACTCCAGCTCAATACTTGATAGTAGCTTCCTGGAAGGCTGAGTAGACAACAATCCTAACGCAGTTCATTAAATTCACAAAGGCAGAAAGGATGACCCATATCTGCCGTGATTACAAGGGAGACCCAGGCCATAGTGCAGATCTCCAGCCTAAGCCTACGAGCTGTGGACTGTTGCACCACTTTCTTCCCCTCTGGAATGCTGTAGGAAAATACAAACATTCTCCCTCTAGAGATAGCACAACTGGAACACCTCTGATGTTACAAGAGATTCAGATTAGCAGCAGGCTGTCACACAGTTCAAGATCAAACACTGAAAATAAAAATTGATTAGTTCAGTTTGTATTTTTTTCAAGTATCTAGTTTCTTTCCAGGCAACCTATTTGCCCAGCAGATGTCATAGTTTGGTAACATGGTGGTTTTCACTTCCTCCATAAGGATGATCATAGCTCATATTTTCAGAGCTCTTAATTTATAAAACGTTCTTCCAACCATTAGGATACTTTCTATTCAAGCATTTGGCATGCATCAAGCACAAAAGGAAGGAAAGGCAAATTGGTGGGGCTATTTCTTAAGTCTCATTGCTCGAGTTCATTGATAGTGTTGGCACATGTGTTCTGTTTCCAAAGTGCTGGCATTTCACTTCCAGGGAAATGGTATCTACCTCTTGCTGTGAGCCTTCCTCTGGTTTCCTGACTCTTAAATTTATTTTCCTTTCATTTCTCATTCTTCTCCATGTCATACATGTTTTGTCTGTTGTTAAAGTATTGCTCTCATCTTGTGCAGCATGCCCAAGCGTTTCCTCAGTGAGTCACTCAGAATCTTTGTTCCAATTCTGTTCCCAAGACAAAACGCCAAGCCTAAGATTAATTCCAGTTTTCTTGTTAATGATTTCAGATTGCAAAGCCTTAGAAACCCCCAAATGCTGCGCAGATACTGAAGAAGTCAAATGGTAGTTTGCAGAAAGGGTAAGCTCTCCGCCCTTTCCACTCTACTAAAGGACTGTTTCCGGTCCTCCTAGATAGCTTCTACTTCAAAAGTGTAATCTGTTCTCTCCCACTCATCCACTCTCAAGAGATTTGGAACTATTTTGCAATAAAAGATGTGTAAAGTTGACCCTCTCTGCCCACGCTGCTCTCTGCTCAGATGGGTTGACTCACTGCTTCCTCTTTCCCTAATTCAGCAATGGACCAGCTGGTTTTGTCTGATATTCTAGTATCCAATTAAATGACCATTATGATCAGGAAAAGAGAGGTAAGCAAATTCTTTAACTAATATAATCTAAGAGTGGTGAAACAGGTACATTCAAATTTCTAAAATCTCTTTCTTCCACAAAACTATGTTGGGAAGTTTTCAAGGTAGAATTATTGGTTTCTATTGGGCAACTGTAAATTATGTAACAGGAGGCCTATGCCTTACCCTCTACTAATTGTATAGCGATTTAGCTAAAAGATTATTTAGGCAAAGAAATAAAAATACTGCTTATTTATAAATAATTTCATATATTTGTTTTCATGGAGCTAAAACTTGATATATACCATTAATTTACACTAAAAGTTACCATAGGAAGCAACCATATGAAGTCTAATTTTGCATTTAATGTATAATAGGATTTTGCTATATTTTTTAATCCCAACTATGTAGTATCCTACCTGATACATTTCTTAAGGAACTAAGTTCTGTAACAAATAGGAATTTTCTTAAAGAACTGACACATTTTCTCCTTGAAGACAATGACAATTAACTCATTAAATATATATGTGTATGTGCACGTGCTGTTCCTGCGATTTGAACTCAAAGCCTGGGTGGTGTCCTTGAGTCATTTTATTCCAGGCTAATACTCTACCACATCAGCCACAACTCCACTTCCACCATTCTGGTTGTTAATTGAAAAGAAAAGTCTCATTGACTTTCTTGTCTGGCTGGCTTCAAACAACAATTCTCAGATCTCAACATTCTGAGTAGCTAGGATTATAAGTGTGAGCTATTGAAGCCTGACTCAAATGTGTCTTCTGTACTATTATCTTGTCTCTTGGGAAGCTCAAAGGAGATGTGTGATTTAACTTTGAACATGTGCTCTCAGAGTTAGAAAAGCATCCTTCGGATGGATAGGTAGTATCTCATTCAAGAAGACTAGATGGATGTAATCGCTGATATCAGTGTAGCTGCTCACAGATATAATCAAACACATAAGCTTGCACTTCCAGGTTTTCTGTCACACCATTCAGTCTAATGAATGATGCCTCATTATCACATTATTGCTGTTACCACACCAAGCCATCTGCCAACATTCATGTCAAAGGAAGAAGAGGATTAGGGCAGCAGGTTCTCCTCTCCTTGTCTTTCTAAGAAGCAAAGAATTGATTAGCATCTCCCTGTCATAGAACAGGTTGTCATAGGACAACCTAACAAAATAAAAGTTGTATCGGCCAAAATGAAGTGGAAAATGAGAGGACAATGATCACAATTTTAACAATAAATTTTCTCTGTGCTTATATGAATGTTTATCAGCATCAGCAACCTAAAATCTTCAAGAATCAAGAAGAATTTCAAACACTGTTCTGGCTTTCTCTATATAATCTTAGCCTCTACTCTGGATGTAATCCATATCTGGAAAATTATATAGTAATGTGACAAATATAACACAAGCCAATAACACCAGCAGGGCATTAATTAATTCATGATGAAGTATCAAATGAGTGGCCCCAGTGATAAATGATGAATGATTCCACTGCAACTTTTGATGAACAAGATGGATTTCAAAGAGTAGGAGGGAGCATGATATGATTCTGACAAAGGAATGAAAGGGAGAGCTGAATATATTCTTTTGTCATTGTCTCCACAAGTAAGTGTGTTCACACAACATAACTTTTATTGTATAAAAACACAGTTTCCATTTTCTTCAACAGAAAGGCAATCTGGTGGAATTCAGAGGATATGTGCTAGAGGATATGGGAAGTTCTTCATTAGAGAGCAACGGGTCGAATCTTGAGAACCTGGATCCAGTTCCAGCAGACCTAGGCTATCTGCCTTTCCTAAGTGTTGAATTTTCTTCTAACTAAAATGAGGAGATCATTTTTTTCCAGGTTAACTTGTAGAAGTTAATATCCTTGAAAGTGTCATGTGTACTTTAACAATAAAGTGTGAAGTTCTATATAAAAGTGTTACTCATTTCAGCAATAGCCTTCTTTCTAGAGATACAGGGACTATTTGGTACTCATATGTCCATCAGATATAGAAGTCCTGTGTTTCCTTTTGCCTTTACACTGGTGTTGGAGTTCAGAGCTGACACACCCACTTATGCTCATGTCAGTAAGCCTGCAAGGGCCAGAAAAATAGCAGGGAAGATCTGCTTTTCTAAGGGGTTGGCTGTTTCTTCTTTAACTCCATCAGATATCAGGATGAGTGAGATTCATTGAGGGATGCAAAAAATACAAGCACAAGCAGAGTTTATGCCCATGCATAGGTATGAGTATAATAAAGGTAAGACTTTACTTTCAAATATGAAGGCATGACCTCACCTCTAAACAAGTGGAGTGAACTTCTGGAGAAAAGTTTGAGGATAAGGACAGCATGCTGCTGTTCAACAATAGTTCAATTTATTTTTACTTAGTAGATTTCTTCATGGAAAACTTAAAAGCAAGTTTGGAAAGAGCAAAGCAATGGGCACCCTGCAGCTTTCTTACTACTTTCCTCCTAAAATAATGAACAGAAATGAAAAAATAGCTGTTTCATATATTTTGAAGGAACTATCACATGGAGGACTAAATAATAAACCTAATTCTAGATCTGTAAATATGCAAAAATAGGAAGGAAAGTAGGCAAGTGGGTTTAAAATAGAATGGAAAAGGTCCCTTTCCCATTCTGCTTTAAAGGAAAGCCAATGAGTGGGAATTGGATTTCCAAAACTTATTTTAATAAATGTTACATGGAAACTCATCAGTACCATGACATGGGGTCCACCCCACTGGACCCAATGTTAATCTCAATGGCAATGCTAGACTAAATTGGACCATCATGCCCAGCATGTTTCACTGGCTGAGTCTCATTGCTTAGTGGCCAAAGTAGAGATTCCTGCTCATTCTCATTATTGTCTGCTGACCTGCAACTAAGTTGAGATAAGAAGACTTTTACTCCCTATGGACAACTGACACCAATGTAAGAACACAATAAATTGTAAGTGCATTTAAGCCACTGGTTCCTGAATATCCTAAAAGTTTCCAGTAATGTTACTGGGAAAGAAATTCACTTTTATGTTGATTGCATTGCTCTGTGATGTGACACTCTTCATGGATTAGTAATTCACTAGGCACACTGGCAGAATAAAATTAACATGTTTTTAGGGCATAACTAGGCAACTTTACAAGGTTTACACTACCTGGATCTTATGTATTGCATTTAAATCAATCCTCATAGCCAGAGGCCGCAGGGTGGATATTATCACTTTCTCGTGGACCATGTGAAACTTAGGAAAATCTACCAATTGATTCAAAAACTACAGAGAGGTAGGGTTCGGATTCCAAGAACTCATCAATTACACATTCCCTATCTGCACTGATACTGATTTTTTTCACAATAGCATGTTGTCTCTGAGTAGATAATTAGAAATACTTAGGACTGTGAGTATCGTAAGTAGTAGACCACTTGCCTAGCAAGCACAAGGCAAATCCTTGAGCTCAGTCTCCAGTGCTACCACACACACACACACACACACACACACACACACACACACACACACTCCTTCGATGTATTGTGTGTGTGTGTGTGTGTGTGTGTGAATATGTACATGTTTGCACATTGTATTTACTGAATACACTGAAATAGGATTTTGAAGAATTCTGGCCACATTTTCTAATTAGCTGCGGGTTAATGTTTTCTTCATAAACCTTGTTGACACATTGTGCCTTTTTGTATTTGTACTTCCAGAGTTTTCCATACTTATGTGTTGATGGAAAAATAGTGAATAGTTAACAAATAATTATTGAATAATTCTTTTCAATTTGAAATATAATTCTAATGATGTAGAGTCAAAGATTTCTAATCTCTCTTAAAAGTATACTTCTTTCTTCTGTTCTCCCTTTGTGTGTTTTCCCAACGTTGGTTACACACAGGCTCTCACAGAAGACTCTCCTCAGCGTCCCTGCCCAGAACCAAGGTTCCTCCTTAGCATTTCACACCAGGCACCCCTCAATTTCAGATGAGAAGGAACAGAATAGAGTTTTAGGGTGCTCTGTCAAAATGTGTATTGTTGGGCCGGGAGTTTGGCCTAGTGGTAGTGTGCTTGCCTAGCATGCATGAAGACCCGGGTTCGAGTCCTTAATACCACATACTTAGAAGAAGCCAGAAGTGGTGCTGAGGCTCAAGTGGTAGAGTTCTAGCCTTGAGAAAAATCCAAAGACAGTCGTCTGGCCCTGAGCTTAAGCCCGGGACAGGTAAAAAATAAAAAAAATAAATAAATAAAATAAATAAAAGTGGAAGACTTTTAAAACAATGTGTATTGTTACCCCCTGAAGGACCAATACCAATATCTTCAGTGGTGTGATAGGTTTTATAGATCTACCAAACCTTCAATGATACAGTTGACTTTGTGATTTCTCATGGTTTTAGTGCAGGAATCAGAAATCTAGGTTTAGTGCCAAGAAGTTGAAAATAATCCTATTTGGAATGGGAAAGAAGTTATTTTATAGAAGATAACCACGTCTGCAGTGAAACCCTTGACTGTAGCAGTCACAAACATTGTCCCGTTTTTAAAGTGGTCAAATCCACACTTGAATTTGTGATTTTGTCTACATCATCAGCCTGTCCACTCTGGCCATAATTTCTCCCAAGACAGAATTTTATTTTGGCATGTGGTTGGCTTAAACAAGTACTCAGTGATAAACCTGCCCCACTTCCTTTGAAGACTTTTCCTGCAGATAATCCCCCATTTCCTTTCATTTTACCTTTGTCATCTTTTTGGCCTAATGATATTCTCTTTTTCACAGAAGATAGAATCTATTTATCTTTATATTAATGTCTTTTCAATTCTTATTTTGAGCTGCCATTTAAATCTCATCATCTGGTACTTTTGAAATAGAATAACTATTGACAACAATCAGGAGATTAGTTATATTTTAGTCTCTTCTGTATCATTCTTTAATTTGTCTCTCTCCAATCACCATCACTCCATCGAGTTCATTTACAATTACTAGCTGATAAGTCTTGATCTGAATAGGATAAAAAGGAAAAAACTGATATTACCCCCAGAATCTTTCATAGCCTGACAAATCATAGTCACGATTTAGAATACTATCTTATATTAGACTGATTTTCAGGGGCCATTATCTACTACAGAAGCTGAAAACTAGGACAAGAACAAATTAATACAACCATCTGAAGATTGAACCTATTGTTTTTCCTTGGCATTATTGTCAAGGACTGTTTGACCTGTGTTGTACCTATTTTGGTTGCAAAAGTGTCCAGTCTTGGAGGCTGAGGGGGAAATGTTCCACAGGGGAACAATAACAAAGTAAAACTACCACAAGGAGATTATGATTTTTGAAACTTTGAGATATGACTAAGAATGCGGAGACAGCCCAGAAAGCTTGGGCTCATTATTTACACATCCAAACTTTCAATCTTCTGTCAGAAACATCCCTTCTCTCTATGGAAGGAGTCTGGGCATGGGTATAATTCTACATCTTTTTAGCATCAAAATGGTAGAGTGGAAATGCATTCAGCCTTCTTAAACCAACAAGCACGTAATACAAAGATTCTGTTCTGTTCTGGATTAATGTCCTTGTTTAGAGCTGTCTTGCTCTTTAACATGAATATGGGTGGGGACTGGACTTTATCAGATGACCCATACTCATGCAGATAATTTTGGTTTCACATCTCAATGACCCATCTCTGTTGAATTCTCTGTGGTCAAGGATCTTTGGGATGTGTTTGGGAACTGGCCCTAAAATGAAGTGGGGTTCTCAATTTGATGATAAACTTTCATCATTGGGCTGACCTTGAACTGCAATCCTCACATCTCAGCCGTCTGAGTAACTAGCATTATAGGCATAAACCACACAGCTCATAGTAGCTCTTTTTAATATTAGTCACTTGTTCATCAATAAATTTCCATGATTACCCTTCTACTGACTTAGAGCAAAGAGCTGTTGATTTGACAGAATCAAACCTCCACTGTCTATGTCCCCCCAAGCCTTTCTACCTTTGTTCTGTTTTGTGCAAGTCAATGAATTTTTCTCTCTCCATTTCTTTATATTTATTTGAAGATATGTGTACATATGTATTTTTGTCCTTACTAAAGTTTAATTCAGAGTCTTATGGTGTTGGTTAAATACCAGTCAAGCCACACTTTTCTCTCCTAATATATTAAAACTTACATATGACTGTTACTTCAAATGTAAGAAATAACCTCTTTTGATCTTTTCTAGTATAGATTTCCTAATTTTACAATTGTAAAATTGATGTTTGATGATCATTTTAGTTCTCTTTCCCCACATCTCTGGAGCATTCAATAGGACAGAAATTTTTCAACTCTTAGCATATTTATTTCTATATCTTTTTTAAAATATACTTTCATTCTCTTTAGGTAGTTGTACAAAGGAGTTGCCATTCAGCAGAACTTCTTTGTCAATTTCACTCCTTTAAACCCACCCCTCTCTCTCACCCTTTCCCTCACTTTTCTTAGATTTTAGGTTACATATTGATTATTTTGTCATTTAGCACAGCAATTTATGTATACAGGCCATCTGGGCCTGTGTCATCCTGCCAATAGCTTCACCCTACCTTCTACCCACCTCTACAGAACCTTCTTGCCTGCATTCTCCTCATTTCCTTGCCTGTGTTCTACTCATTTCTTCAGTTCATTCTTCAGTTTTTCTACAGAACCTTCTTGCCTGCATTCTCCTCATTTCCTTGCCTGTGTACTACTCATTTTTTCAGTTCATTTTTCTACCTCTCTCCTCTTGATCCCTCCCCCTTTGCAAGTACTCATTTTGTTATGCTTTGACTTAGCCTTTGTAATTATACTATTTGTGTTCTCCTTAGATTCTGCTACACTTCCATTAATTCATTTGTAACTGCTTGGGTGCCACTCAATATACTAACATCTAGATTTATTGTCACTTTCTAATTCCTACTAATAAGAGAAACTATGCACTGCTTCCCTAGGTCTGGTTTATTTCACTTCACATAATCCTATTCAAGACTTTCCATTTACTTACAAATGGCTCAATGTCATTTTTTCTGGTAGTCTTCCCACGTTTCTCTTTTAGCACCTGGGGAAGAGTTGATGCAAAACCACCTGTGAGAGCTGTGGTCAGCTGATAAATTCCTCTCTTCCACTAGGTGGTGCTGGTTGGTGTACTGTCAGACTTGATTTGAAAAGCCTGAATCTGTCAACCTTTGGCTAACAGTAGGACTTGACAAGGTAGCCAGTCTACTTGTCCAAGCCAGGGATTTCTGAGTCTTTTTTTTTTTTTGAGGGGCATCTGTTCCTCTGACAAGTATGAACTTGAGCAAGCGCCATCTTAATTTCTTGTCTAAAGTAGAGTGATTGGCCCCTCACCTGCTATGGACATGAGACCTTCTGCTTTCTCCTGGTATTTTGCACAGACCCACTTTGACATGGTTTCAAAGCACTGCTTTATAATGGGAAAGGAGCTACTGGATGAGAAGGTAAAATCCAGTTATAATACTGGGCGTCCCAATGGCTTCTGGCTATTACTATTTGGTGCCAGGGCTGTTGAGATGGTCACTTATAAAATGCGAAAAATATTCTCCATAGGATCTTTAAAACAATTTTACAGAGGGCATGTTTTAAAACTCATGTTTGAGAAGGACAATATCCAATGCATTTGTCAGATACCATCAGGTGAAGACACGAGTATTTTATTTAATATCATCCTTTCTATCAGTCTGCCTTCTTTCTTTCCCCCAAATCTCAAAACAATACATTTCATGCACACACACACACACCTGTCCTGAGCCTTGAATTCAGGGCCTAGGTGCTGTCCTTGAGCTTTTTTTCCCTTAAGGGTTGTGCTCTATGACTTGAGACATATGGACATGGTTCCACTTTTGGTTTCTTTTGGTAATTAATTGGTAGTAACCATCTACAGGACTTTCCTGCATAGGCTGAATCACAATACTCAGATTGCAGCCTCACGAGTAGCTAAGGTTACAGGCATGAGCCACTGGTGGAAGGCCATTGTTCTATTTTCATAGTTACATTCATTTTGACTAATCAACCTCTTTCATCCTCCTTTTAGCCCATCCTTCTCCCACTTGTACCCATCCCCCATAGAACCTATTTCTCTTTCCCTGTTACCCATTTCCTATCAGTCTGCCGCTTTCATTCAAGTTGTTTGTGCCATTTTTATGTATAATTGCACTGTATTACAAAATGATTTACCTTGTGTCTTTCTTTTTCTCCTTCCCATTTCCTCTTCTTATAAGTAGACCTTTAGTTAGATTTGCATTTCATATTTATTCATATATAAATCATGTATATGTGTGTATGTATATATATCCTTTTTCTTATCAAGTTTTTAAAAAATTGGGCTTGAGTAGTTAAAAATAGTACTGGAATACATTGAGCACATAGTACTTTCTTAAACATAGCATGCTACTTTTAATTTACCTTATTTAACATTTAGAAGACTGAATATGCATTGGTGTGTACATTTTGTTTTGTGGAGGAGGTGGGTAGTAGTAATATATTATTCTTTTGGTGATTTGGTATACTTGCTTGGGCAAATGCCTAACTGCCATCCTTCGTATCTCCCTAAACATTCTTGACTCCTTCCTATTTTTCCAGTTTGTAACCAAAGACACATCTTCTGCTGGATACAAGACTGGCATGCTGCCTAATTGTTGCTTTCTTCCACTCAAGTTGGGTGTAGCAGTGTCTAGACAGAGGACTGTGCTCTTTCCTGCTTTCTATGGAGTCCTTGACATTCCTGAACATCCTGGTATTTGGTGCTTACTCATTAGGAGATGATTAGGTCATGAGGGAATCAATGTGTTTATAGCACAAGCCCCTGGATGATACTACCTTCCCTTCCACTATCTGAGGATATAGCAGAAAGGTGGCTGTCCGTGAACCAGGAAATTAGCCCTCACCAGACACCAAATACACCAATACCTTGATCTTAGATTTCCAAATTCCAAAACTAAGTATTCATTATTTAAACCAATCAATCCATGTTATTTTTGTTGTAGGAGTCCAAATGAACTAAGAAAGTTTTATGCAGCAAATCCAGTGTCCCCACAGTGTACCTATGTCTGGGAAGGTTCTAGAGAACTCTATGGATTTCTTCATTGTCTTTCCTTCCTTCTTCCTTCTTTCTCCATTAATTAAGAAGTCAGAGATGTCTCTACAGTTGTATTGCTTCCAGACTGGGTTTTTAAAGATGAGAGAAGTAAACACCACAGTAAGGGAAGGAGAACCAGTGTCCCTGCAGTGGGAGCCACTGAGGCATAGTGCAATGCCAGCCCTTCTGCTTTGTCAGAATGGTTGGAGTGCAGCAGAGGCTAAGAGCAAAGGAGAAGAGAAGGATGAGTTTCCACATGCTAACTAAGCCCATGCTTGGCCTGATAACCCAAGTGACCGGCTTATTTTCCAAGTCATTTGAAAGAATGTTCTCTGAGGTATTACAGATGAAATCTTTCTGATGAAGATTTCTGTAACCATTGCCTATATAAGAGCTATGCCATCTGTCAGACTACATCAGGCAGAAAGAAACAATATGGGTCCCTTCATACATGGCTGTGTCCTTTCCCCCTCTTCAGTGGCTGCCCAGCTCTTCTCTTTGTCCGGCTGCAAAGTAGCCTTCCCTTCTCTTCTAGTACCCTTCCTCCTTAATTCCCCCAGCTAGCTCAGGAGACCCTCTTTTTTTCTTCCATAGCAGCTTCTATAGTTTTTTGCTTTTGTTTAAAATTTTTGTTTAAAATTCTGTCTACAATTAGGGTAGGCAAACTCTAAAATGTACCTTACCTCCTGATGATATCCATATCTGGCTAACAATCCTCCCCTGCTTTGAATAAGTCAAAAGTGAGGAAGTGTCATTTCATAGATTAGTTTCTCTCCTGAGTACTCTGTCTCTCCTTTTCTCCATGTCACCAGCACTCTTAAGCAGTTTAAGAAGTTCACATGGTAAGTTGTCATGTGAGTGAACTCAGAAGCAGAGTCAACAGTTGCATTGGAGTCTTGCAAGACTGCAGTGTTGACTAACAGTTTGTGGACTCCGAAAAGACCTTGAATTAGGGACAACCTAGCTAATTTATGCCTAAATTATTGGCCACTGAAAATGTGGATAGTAAATGTTTATTTCTTAAAACATTGTTTGGAGGTGGTGTTATTTACCAATGGATAACTGATATAACACATTTCTCAAAATTTATTATCCTTTCAGAACAGAACTGTAACTTACTCATTTTGGATATCCCAGCATCTGGCACAGTGGTTGCCACATGTGAATATTATATACCTCTGAAGAAAGGAGATGGACTGAACTCAAAAATTTCCTACAAAACCCTTTTCTCTATCCCACATATTGTAGAAACCCAGCTCATTTTGTGTTAGTTCCAAGCAGAGAGAATTGATTAGGCTTATTCCCATAATCTTAAGACTCTCAGAACATGTCTACCTTCTCCTAATCCTCATGGAGTGCTTTTGGTGATACATGAGACAGAAACATGAATATCTGACACATCACTCAGATACCAGTAAGCAGATTCTGAACATAGATCCATGCACTGGTTTGATGGAGGCTGCTAGAAGTTGTATGAAAAATTCTCTATGTCTGAGCACTTTTATTTTAAGGAGAGGATTTCATTTTGTTAATACCCCAAGCAGATCATGATCAGAAGGGTTCTAGAGATTGTGGGGAGAGGGGAAATTATGATGGAAGATTTGCTTTGTCTAAAAGGAGCCAGAAAATAAGGGTGATCAAGCTCATCTGAACTTGCATCATTTCACTTTCCCAAAGCCATTTCCAGCTAAGACTGAGATTCTAGAAAGTATACTAATACATGCTTTTTTCCTCTATCATGTTCCTTTAATGGTCTACTGCATATTATTTCATTAAATTAGCCACTGCCTGTCTCCCACCCTTGGCCTTTCCCTAAGGGGAGATTGAGCAATATCCTGAGGAGGCTGGGCTTGGATGTGGTCTGTGTCTGGCCTCTGGTAAAGTAGGGGAGAGTGCTTCCAGTGCTGTCCCTACTTCTGAACTCCCCCCTGAGCTCACATCCTCCAAACATGTCCTTCTTTATGACCCAGGTTGTTACCCAGTTCTCTGGTTCATCTTCATTTTTACCAAGGGAGAGCTCACCAAGAGGAGCTTTGTATAGGAAGGAAGCTACAAGAGAATTGTAACTGATAGACTTGGAAAGCTCTTCAGAATTCAAAGGAATGGAGTTCTGGCGGTAGATGACTGTCAGAAGGCCGTCGTTCCCAGGCAGCAGAGACTCTGCGGTTGCAATACTGAAGTGCCTGCTGATTCCTAAGAGGAAGTGTATATTAGGGATCACAACAGGCATCCTGACTTTCTGAGGGCCACTTGATCTTAATATTTGCTACTTCTGTCTCTGTCTTATAAGAAAACTAGGCTAGCTTTCCCCCAATGTTCCCTCCAATTTCAAAATACTGGAGGGCTGAACGATAATTAAAAGCCTATCCAAGAATGGACTGGATCTCAATGTACAAATAAAGTAGCAATAAGCACAAATATTCTAATACATAAGGAATTCAGTAACACCCTCTCCTGAAGATGTTGATTCAGAAGCCAAACAGTCCCTTGAAAAGCATACAAATAATAAGAATTTGGATTGCTCTGTGTGTGTGTGTGTGTGTGTGTGTGTGTGTGTACTCGTAAATAGTCCTTCAACAAGCACTCTGAATGCTCTACTTGGGAGACACAAGTAAGCTCAGAAACATGGCATTGAAGACGTCTGCATTGTGGACTCAGGTAATGTGCACGAATATAATGGGCCATTTCATACACGTTTTGTGGGCCAGAATAATAAAACAGGTCTACAAGCTGAGTTTGATGTTGAGCTCACAGTGGTCAAAATAATCATAAAGAGTAGTTTAATGCTTATCATGTTGTAGATGCCTTCCACATACATATCAGTCATTTATGCTTCTAATTTAGGGCTAAATAATAGACAATTATTACCTCCATAGCACCAATGGGAAAAAAAAACACAGCACAGAATACATAAGTACAGCTCCCAAGTCACTTGGCCAGCCAAGAAATCTGATTTCAGGCCTAATAAGAAATTCCATGTGGTCTCTCCATAGATAATTCTTCTGAACTCCTTTGCATAGGTAGTATGGGCCTTACTTGATTAAACTAAGGAAAGTGAATAGTGAGTAAATCATCTATTTTACATGTCATCTACTTAGCTTGTAAATTTGTTTGTGCCTTGATCTTGTTTGTGCTGAATTTATAAAATAGAAGATATCTGAACATCAAATACAACAGTGCTGCTGAATGCTAATGGGGCTAAGAAGAAACAAGAAGTTATGCTGAATGATTAAAAAACTTGTATTTTCTAGTTTACAAAGGTGTTAACCTGATTGTTACCTTTAAGATTTTATTGCCTCTTTCATGGGGCAATGTCCTGGGAGCCTTTTCTGCCTGGAACATTTCATGGATGAGAATTCTACAAAACAGATTTGGAAAACCTGGCCTGAGTCTCCTATCTAATTTTTGAACATAAAGAATTTGAGGATGATTTTGGAAAGGAAAAATGAACTACCGAGCTCCCACAGCTGATAAGTAATGGGCTGATGTAAAAATAGTACTGATAAAAAAAGCTATTGAGTTTTGTTTTTCCTAATATGCTAGAATTGGCAGAACACTTAAAAGAGAACTAATTTAAATAATGGACTTTGTTTAAGAAGACAGTTTCTAAGAGGGTAAGTTACTTGTATAGGCAAGGTTTGGACAACAATCCAGAATTTTGGCCTTCTCTTTGGGAGGGAACAAAGTAAAAAAAAAAAAATTTAATCACACTAGCCAGAAATGACTGGGAACCAATATTTTCCATGTTCTGTGTAAGAACTCTGGCTAAATGTCATGGACCTTGACATGATGGTCACTGGGATGCTACTTGACCTGGGGGAGGGAAAACCTGAGGGGTGGCTGATGATTTCATGTCAGAACCATCCCAGGAGCTTTAACAGCACTTCTGATTGCCCCTGCACCTGGCCCATTCTAGAGGAATTCAACCTATTGAGAACTGGGAGGTAGATGGGGCCTGGTTTTTGTTCTTTGTAAGGCTTCCTAGGAGATTTTAATACTGCCACAGTGAAGAACCTCTAAACCACGTATATAAGTTGTAGAGTTTGGGCAGATGAGAGATGAAGATAATGACAGAAGCCTCAGGTTAAGGATGTTCAAGACATTGCAGAGTAGAGGCTATGGCACCTATCTTTTTTATTACATGCACACCCCAACACACACAAATACACACACACACACACCTCTTCCATCTCTTTTATTGCTAACAATAAAAAGAAATAATTGAAATACAACTGCCTAGCCTTTGATTCAGCGAAGTGTCAAAGGCATGGATTTGTGGGAAATTCCATCAGTATGATCTCATGGCTTTGAGGGCCATGAACACAGAGAGTTCTCCCTAGCAGCAGCACTCAGTAAGAGTGAGGTTGATTTCATGGAGATCATCCTGGATTCAACAATTCAGTGCCCCAACCACCACCTACTCAATAGGATCAGCATCGTCCCCAGTGCAGTACATCTTACTCAGCACAGAATAAGGCGTCTGCTCAGGACTGTGAAGGCCCACTATGCTCATGCATCTTCACCCTAGATTCTTTTCAAGCCTTCCTTCTTTGCCAAATATTGGATATTTCCATTATTGCTAGTAGTAGTAATAGTAGTAATAATAATAATAATTTTGGACAAACTTTAGATATACAACCATCCCTTCAGTTATTTCTGTAAGAATGGATTTTTTTTTTTTGCATAAGGGGACTGCCAAACCCATCAGGACACAGCTGATTATGAACTTATGACTCAGTGGCTAGAATTTTCAGACAACCTTTAGCCACTTCCAATAAAGAGCCAGCAGCCATCATTTTCTAGCAAATTACTGTAAACTTGTGTGTTAAAAATAATACACAGCAGCAGTTAGATATCTTCAAAAGATTCTTAACTAACCATAAGAAGATCTCATTTGTAGGGGACCTAGCTTCTCTTTTCAGCTCTGATGACAGGGGGTCTCAGAAGAAAGTACTATCTTAGATTAAATAGTGATTTCCTGTATTTTAACTTTTTAATTTAACTATCCCCAGCTCTAGCCAGAACCCAGGAGTTAGTATGCACACTCTGCCTTCCAACTGAACTGTGCGATTGTCTGTGACTCAGCTGTCCAGAGACCCACAGCTGGCTTGGCAATGATTTTAACACACATACTCTCTCTTCGTCTCCTCTCTCTCCTTTCCTCTCTCCACCCCGAAGTTCCCACCCCCACTTCCAACCCAAATCCAATTCCACCATGAATCAATAGCCAGTTCCTTCCAATTGGCTGTTAAGAAGAGCCAGGGGGAAACTCCTAGTTCTCTGGTTTGGGCTAGCGAAGCGACTTATAAGGTCAGTGTCCCAAACTGAAGCAGACAGCAGTACAAATAAACAGCCATGGGGAGACAGACACGGAGTCAGAAAAATCCCCTGCATGACTAGACTATCAGTTTCAGCAGTGCTGTGCCTGGGAACCTCAGGTTCAACTCCATGACATGAAGGCCAATAAGCTGGCCTTGGGATAATTTCTCCTGTAGTGACAATATTTCATTAAAGAAATAATGGGTGGGTAGGAGGGAGAGGGAATTTCAAATAATTACAAAGCAAAACATTTCTGGGATTTGAGGTTAGTGAGGAGAGCAAAATGATTTGAGCAAAATGATGAGGAGAGCATAGACTAGTAAGTAGTCTTTAAGATAGCTGGCAGTGGTGGGGGGGGTCCTTGTGAGTGACATTCTAAACATGAATGGGTGTTTGAGACCAATGGTATACAATACAAATTTTAATGTAGTGTAGTTAGCAATAATTAAAATATAACAATATGTCTCTCATCTTTTAGTGAAGGAACATACTTTCTATTTTACTTTGTACAGAAATGGAAACCAAGGCTCAGAAAGAATCTTTCCTAAGCTCTCACAGATGCTAGGTGGCAGAGCAAAAATTCAAACTGAATAACTGGGTGTAGAGCTCACACAATTACTATTTGATATTGTTATAGTTAGAGTATCTCAAAGATTTTCCTTTATATAAAGTCCAGTTTTTCTTTTTCTAAGTAATATGGCTTATTATTAATAAGATCTTATTATTAATAAGATCTAATTATTTTCTTAATGTATTTGGAAAGCAGATTATGGAAACTAGGTAATTTCCAGGTAATCCAGTTTTAACAAAAATGTGACATCTGACCTTTTCATTCAATTATAATTTAGGACAAAATTAAAACACACTAGTCATGAAAACACCAATGGCCACTTGATTCTATTGTTTACTGTCCAATTTATTAGGATCACATTGCATTTAGAAAATGAACTTTGTCCCAAAGGGCAAATGAACCATTCTTTGGCTCTTTCCTTTTCCTCTACTCCATTTCAGCCACCAAAACACAGTCTGTGTGGTCTGACTGGTTGTTGGTGGTAGTAGTGGTGGTTTTAATTCCTACATGATCTTGTTACTGCAACTTGGACACACCTCTATTTTCCTAGTACCTTATTTTGGTTTGGGTATACCTTTCTGCTGAAATGCTCTTACTACATCTGTGCCTGCAGAAATCAGGCTCAGCTAAAATTCTGCCTCCTCTAGGGAGAGGGCAAAGTTTTCTGAAAGATTGAGTCCTTCCTTTGCTGTGCCTCAGAACTAGCTCAAGGATTCTTTTGTATAAATCACCTGAGTATATGTGTTCTGTCTACACACAAATTTTATCTTGACCACAGTTTCACAGCTTACTCTCCAGTTTGTTCTGAACACATTACATTAAAGCTGAGTCAATTTTTTTTTACTTCATCTTAGTCTCTGGAAGTGAATTAGTGGACCAGAGTAATCTCACTAATGTGTAGAAATGCCTGAGAGAATTATTCCAAATCTTACCCATTAGCTCAACAGAAATTCATTGAATACATGTTCTTTACATAAAATAGAAATGATACTTGGACAGTACTATGGCCTGAACTCCAGCTGCATAATAAGAATCATATTGCTGATGTCAGCAGCTTGGAAAAAGTCATTAGAACCTAGCATTTACTCATATTAATTTGTTTTTTTTAAGTTTTGGGAATTCCTTTTGTCCTTTAAATGACACTTCGTCTTCAGATTTCAAACACAGTTCCCAATCAGAGATAGTAGTTTGTTTAAGAGCTTATCAAGGGGGGCGGGAGTTTAGCCTAGTGGTAGCGTGCTTGCTTAGCATGCACGAAGACCTGGGTTCGATTCCTCGGTACCACATACATAGAAAAGAGCCGGAAATGGTGCTGAGGCTCAAGTGGTAGAGCTCTAGCCTTGCGAAAGTCCAAGGACAGTGCTTATGTCCTGAGCTCAAGCCCAGGACTGGCAAAAAAAAAAAAAAAAGAGCTTATCAATGGTATTTATGCCATAGAAGAAGTAGCTGTCATCCAAACTAATGAGGAGTAGTACAGATTCATAGATTTCTTTACAACTAAAGTCTCTAGACACTTATCAGATGCTGGAAGAAGTCTAAATCTTAGGAACCCACCACAATGTAAATGAAAGAATGGAATTCTTCATGTGTGGCCAGTAAAACAAGGGCTAACCAGACTCTATAAAATATCCAGATATTTTCCAGGAAGATACAAGCTATGGATCACCAGCTATTAAATACAGGCATACATGTTTCATTATGATCCTCAAGACAAATAGCATGAAACTTAGAACTTAGTATTTCTCTGGGTGGTTCTGTTCTGGAATCAGATAGCTGACAAGAAAATTGTCATCTGTTATGGATAAGAATAATAAGCTCATAAAGTAATTTTTATCCCAAATTCAGATCCATCTGCTTCTCTCTCTCTCCCCTCTTTCCACATGCTGTAATGGGATAAATGATGTTTTCGACTAGGGAGGGATGGGAAAAATTAAGAGTCTTTAGGAAAAGTATATCCTGCATTTCCAAAGGCTGTCTAGGTTGCTTCAGAGTCCAGTCCAGAAAGTGTATTCATTCTGCCTGGGTATTTCCATTGACAGCGGAAGCAAGGCAGAAACAGCTGAAAATGATTACACTTGTGACCCTTTCCCAGAGAGATCCTAAAGTTGAAGGTACTTGGAGGCTCACAGCTTGTTACCATTTTGCCTTTCTTGCTCGGGGTAAGCAGTCATGCTGAATGAATTTGTGATTCACTTAATAAACACTTGGGGGAATGATTTCTTGCTTCTCCTGACCATGTTTTTAAATTTGGGCTACACCACCCTTCAAAATATGAAAGAAAAAAATGCCTAATACATGACTACTGTTTTTCTCAAATATTGGTGGAAGAATGTTTTCATTTTGTATATATTATGGAAAAAAGCATGCCTCAGTATGGTGTATACTGAATAAGGTAAGCATATGCCTTAGCTGCTCAGTGAGGTGGTTTACAGAAAGCATTATTGCATTTCAAGACATTTGAAAGTATGATAAAGTCTAGAAATGTGAGTCCGTTTTATTCTATCTCTATTTCGTGAACTTATCAGACTTCATATTGTACTGGAATGATTTCCCCAGAAGACCATTGTATGGTTAAGAAAACCCTACCTTAATCCTCTCAAAAAAAGACTTGTTCAATTTAGATATATATTTATTCTCTTGTTAAAAAAAAGTGTTACACAAAGCTATAGGAAATAATCATTGCATATAATTTTAAAAGAAAGCAAAATAGAGAACCAATATCATGTTTACATTGAAGCTAAGCAATTTTCTCAGCCCACCCAACTGAGTTCCTGGACTCTATGGAACTTCATGGAACAAAGTTCCTTGGGCTGTGGTGAATTTGATCTGGATGTTTTTTAAGTGAAATACGCCAGATGGCTTAAATAATCTGCTCCATCTGCAATTATCCAATTGTTTTACACAGAGAAGCTTAACCTATAACATATTTCATGTCATATCTCATTGATTTTTCACAGGAAAGTAAATTTCTGAGAACAACTCTGCCAAGTTTCCTCAATGCCAGCTGTAACACAGAGGCCAGAGATCACACTCTGCTGCTAGAGCAGGTTACATGTAAGATGTGGAAATAGTCATCTTCAATCACTGCTTTCATAGTGTCAGGCTACTATATGTTTATGTGTTTTCATGCCCTAGTAATCTTAGAGCAAACTAGTCATTCAAGGGATGAAAGTATTGGCAAATCATCAATGCTTCACCAACAGGGAAAGCACCTGAACTTTCTGCTGAAATTCAATATGCACACTGCCTTTTTCTGTGACTCAACTCAATGAGAAGAGAAAAAATAGAATGTGCCCACATTATTAGGCTTCTGTTGTGGAGAATGAGTTGCTGACTGTGATTGCAGTAAAGATGTTTGTGGAAATGGACTTCCTGGGAAGGAAAATATGTTGACATGTTTCATAGCTACAATGCCCATGCTAAAATACAACAGGATACAAAATGCATGCTTTGTATGGTCATTAAAGCTTTATTTTCACAACCACAGTGATGCATGCAGGTAGGTTTTGTTTCTGAAAGATGTTTAATTTACTTCCAAAGATGAACACTTCAGGATTTGCTTTTTATTCTCATCTACAGCTAAAAGCTCTTTCATTTTATTGCCTTCCATCTAGGATCTTTTTTTCTCTCCTATTTAAGTTTTCCTATGATTTCTTCTGTGAGTCTAGCCGTTCATGGGAACAATCTTTCGGAAATTTTGTGTGGTTTTAAGGTGCAAGGGATTGAACCATAAGCAGGTACTCAACTACTAAACTCTATGCCCATTCTCTTCCACCAGGTTGTTGCACAAGTTGTATGGTGTAGAGCAATGAGGTTGATGAACACAAATAGTGAACTATAATGATAACAATGCCAATAATCCCTAAAGTGGAAATAGTTTGGGGATTTTGTTGCCTTTATTCATACTTCTGATAACTGCTTCTCCATTTCCATTTGCAGATGTGCCACTCCCTTATTCTTGACCTAGATGCTTACAAGATTCAGGCCTGCCAACTAGAGCATTCTACTCCACGGCCCCAGTGACTAACTTGGGGCTGGAATTGTTATCCAGTCATGCCAATATAAGCCCATTCCAGGACTTTAAAAAGACACTTGGGATCCATTTCTCCTGTGGTTGTTCAGCTGGAAAGATGCTTCAGCATCCATCTCATCATCCCATGGGGACAGTCGTCCTGAGGATGACCCAATATAACAAATATGCAACCAAATGACTCTAGAGAGAACCCATAGTGAAGACCGGGGATGAACCTTTAGATCCAAACACTTCTGGATCTAGGCTTTCATTGTAAGAGATGTTGATCTGTGCTTTTGTGACTTACAATCATAACAGTTCACACCAGTAGCAAAGTAGCTGTACCAATTATTGAGCACGACTTATGTGTCAGGCACTGATTAAATTCCACAATAGATGTCACCTCCTTTAATCTACACAGTACCCTTGTGTTTGTTCTTCTTGTGTAGATAAGCAAATAGAAATATGTCAAACTGATGTCCTTCTTGGGTTCTGCTTCCATGGATTTAGCCAACTTGGATTCAAAACTAGAAATAAAATAGAAATAAAAAGCATTTATGCAGAGCATGTGCTAAACTACATCTACACTAAAATTTGTTCTTCTCATCATTTCCTCGATGATATAGTATAACACTACCTTCATAGCACTTACATTGTACTAAGTGTTATAAAGAATCTAGAGATGACTTACATTATATAGAAGGATTCATATAGAATATATGATACATTAAAAAAACGACACCATTTTTATATATAAGGGGCATGAACATATGTGGATTTTGATACCTTCAAGGAGTCCCCATAAACAGGGTGGCTACATTCAGACTAGAGGGGTGCCATAAACTAATCTCGGAAGCACTGAAAATATGTACTAGTTTATACATCCTGAAGATTTAAAAATCTTTATCAAGCTGCTCTTGCAGAGCTGACCATTGATAAAATACAAAATCAAAGCCAACAGATTTTCTCTCTTAGCTATTCAACAAGTTAGACCCAGGGGTTCTCCAAAGGAAACAAGAATGAGGATACTTTGTCCTAAGCCTTCTCTGAAAAGCAAACAAACAGACTATCAGGCTATACATATTATCATTCTTTAACTTTTGGAAGAATAAAGGTATCATCTGAAAAGCAGTTCAAGAGAGTCACAAATGAGATTAAGTGACTGGTGAAAGGACAAGGCAGAGCCTCACCCCAGAGTCCACTCCAGCCAGCATTTGTGGCTTGCAATTGATTTGTCATAGTCTGGCCCAAGGAGTGGTGAGGTCATTGTGGTGAAGGTAAACACGATCCCAGTATGTTCATGGTGCCAAAGCTGGGTCTATTGGCCCTCAAATCCATGGGTGCCCATCACAACCCTGCCCTGCCTCTCGTGGGGGCTTCCTTTATAGTCTGCCTTCCCCAGGCTTCTACATAGATTGGCTTCTGCTTGGGGGCTTGCAGTGGTAGGCACAGTAAATGTCCTGCAGATGCATGAGGGTTAAGTGCAGTGTGCATGCGCGTGGCCCTTCCCTGGCTCCAGTTCCACAGGACGGACTCACCATAGTTCCACCTCGGACTTGTCATACCATTGCCCCTAGGCCTCTGCACATGTTTGCCTTTGTCCAGTCTAGGACTTCCCTGACTTCCCTGACTTCCTGAGGGGCTAATCTGTGGATCATTCTCTGTTGGAGTCACCTCTGTTGATTTTCTGCTATAGATGCTTGTAGCATTTTCCACTTAGCCAAAGAGTCAGCTCCTTTTAAGGGTGGCAGTCCTCCGTTGGAGTACTCTCATGTTGTCAGTGCTTACGTCTAAGTTGGTTTACCTGGGCTTTCTTCTCAGTCTAACCCATCTGTCCATACCCTCTGCTTTCAAATCATGGTTCATCAGAATCAGAGATCCTTTTTTTCTCTCAGCCACATTTTCATGGGTTGGTCCTCTCTGCTTCCTACTCCTCCTTTGCAGGCAGGACTCCTTTGTAGTCTTTTCTGAAAATCCCCTTTCCATCTTCTCAGTAATCAGATTAAATATCTGATTTTGTGTGGGCCAGCCAGAGAACACATACTTCCCTTTTCTCTGAAGGCAAAGCAGCTCATCATCACTTGCTCTACAATTGCTTTCTTGTTGCTGTTCATTTAAGAGACCGGTCTGATTTACTCTGTAAACAATGGATATGGTTAATGGACATGGCATACTAATTCCCATTTAATGCAGAAAACCTCAAGGGTAAGTTTTTCATCTGTGTGCAGTTGATTCATAGTCTTCTTAGACCATGGCATTGAAAAGCATCCATTACGAATTAGAAAACATACCTTTTCAGACACTTCTTCAAAACAAAGTCAACTCAATTCCTTGTTTGTACCTACAAGTCAGGAAATTCATCTTCTGATTCAGCTTTAAGTATGGTCTACATGTGCATCCAGAAACCTGGATTTCCTGTCCAAAGATTTCTGGTTGGTTTGTTTAAACATTTCAAGCCACAAGGTTCGAGATGGGCAAACGGGGTCACGAACACAGCTGACAGAAGACAAGTGAGCCAAAGGGGCCATGCTGGTAGAGCAGTGTACTGGCTCGCATCTGCAATTGGAGCTGGAGTGGGAGAATTTTGGGAGTAGACACAGGAAGTGGATATTTCCTGACCAGCTCATCTTTTGCTGATTTTCCAGCATTTTCTTGTCTACAACTAAAACACTTTGCCTTGTATGTTCCAGCCATGGCCCCTTGAGACAGTAGGAAGGATTTAATTTATTTTTATGTTTTCATTTTATTTTTCAATTTGTGCCACATGTGTCAGGATCTAAGTCCATAATGCATAGATGTTAGCCTTGGTTTTTCAGCTGTGTGCTTCTTCTCTGTTTCTGATGCATCCCACTCCATGGTACAAAAACAGATGGGTCTGAAAAATCACAGTGTCTTGGGCAATCCAAGCTTGGTGCCTCTGTTAAAATGAGAATCTTGCTAAGAAGAAGTTGAAGAGATAAGCCCAATGAAATCTTTCCTTCTTATGGCCTAAGTAAGAATCAAAAGAGAGTGGTCACTACTACACTGTTGGTGGGAGTGTAAACTCATTCAACCATTATGGAAAGCAGTATGGCGATTCCTCGAAAGACTAAACATAGCGCTCCCCTATGACCCAGCAATTCCACTCCTTGGCATTTACTCAATCGTCCAGAATCAAGGACATACTAAAGCTACTAGCACAACAATGTTCATTGCAGCATTATTTACCATATTGAATACATGGAACCAATCTAGATGCCCCTCAGTAGAAGATTGGATCAAGATGTGATACTTGCACACAATGGAATTCTATGCTGCCATCAGAAAGAATGCCATAGCCCCATTCTTAAAGAAATGGAAAGACTTGGGAAAACATCATATTAAGTGAAGTAAGCCAGACCCAAAGGAACATAGGCTCAATGGTTTCCCTCATTTATAATAATTAGTACACATCTAGGACTCTCCTAGCAGAGGATTACAATAGCTCAAAAACCTAGGTACATAAAGTCATATAGGATGAGACTAAATGAAAGGATCTCTAGGATATGGAAACAAGAATTTTATCTTGTGTGATTGTTGTTCTTAATGTACTATGTTATTTCTCTTCTCTTTTGCCCTTTGGATAATCTAATATTGTTACTGTATCTGACTTTGTTACCTGGTATATTGTGTATATGTTTATTTGTTTATTTGAAATAGGGAAAGGAAGGGAGGAAAACAAGATGATTGGGAGTGGGTTGAGGGAGGGAAATGGGGACAAAATCATAAGAAGGGGTATCAATGTGTGAGAAGTATTGCACCTACTACCTGGGGAATGTCACTGTAACCCCTCTATACATTCCTCCAACAATAAAAAATTAAAAAAAATTAAACAGAGAGTGTGTGTTATCTATAGTAGTTATCTAAGAAGACATTGCATGGCACGTTATGTTCCCCCAAATTCATCTGTTGGGGACTTAATTTATAATACAAAAGCATTGAGATGTGGCCTTTGAGGGTCATTTTGGGCATGGTCCACTTTCTTGAGTAGATGAAGGGAGTGGATTGAGGGATTGGATTAATTTTAAAGGGCAATACTGCATGCATTCTCACCACCTGGTGCTTTCTATCACTTATGACCTAGCCAGAAGGCTGGTACCAAATGTAACTCCTCATCCTAGGACTCCTGGTCTCCAGAATTATGAGACAAATAAACATCTATTGTTTAGAAGTGACTCTGTTGGTGGAATTCTGTTACAGTAGAAGAAAGCCCAAGAAGGCCAAGACTAAGAGAAGGCATCCTTCCATTTCTTTCTCAGTAAGCAGCATGGGCTTCTGCTTCATTGCACATCATCGCAAATGTGGTACTTAGTCCCAGTGAAGAAGGAAAGATTTAGTGGTGGGCATCTGGAGGGTCTTTAATGGGCAGACTTAGTTAAGCAAAAGCTAGATTTTTGAAAAGCAAAATGTTTTTTTTAAAGCAACAGTACCTCACCACCACCAAAGAAAAACCACACACACACACACACACACACACACACAACTGAAGGTAGTAAACAACCCTTCAAGTTCCTAAGCTCTAGACAAGGAGCTTTTATGTATAAAGTTCAATGATTATGCTAATTATTGTGCAAAAATGTAGAGATAATTGTGAACTTTCCAAAGAAACCAGAGGGCATTTCCGAATTCAGAGACTGGAGGGAAGGGGGTTTTCTAATAAGGTGTCCTCAGAGCTAAGATGGAGATTTGAAAGGAGGTTTGTGCATGAAACTGTAACCTTAATGAGATAGCAGTGAGGCCTCTGTTCAACATCTAGAGTTAGGAAACTGTTGGAGTCTTTACTGGAGATCATTAGCTACTGTTCTTCACTCATCATCAGCATTTTCCATTATTTCTGGAAAATGTTGGAGTGGCATGTTTAACAAGATGTCCCCACATGCTGTGCTGCACCTATCCCATGGTCCTTTTGTGTGATTGCTTTTTCCTTTCTACCTACTTGCCTCATATCAGAAGCAAGGCCATCATGTACAGGGAAATAGATAGTACACTTCTCAGCTTGATGAAATAAGCTTTCAAGTTCTGCAGCCTGAAATTCACCCAGTTATGCAGAGTGGCACTGACTTAAATGATATTCTCTCTTTTCAGCCCCTACTTTCTTATGCAAACTTTTCCTTCATCCAGAAAGATAAGGTAGCTGGGTTTGGTGGCACCTGTTTATAATCCTAGCTCTAAGGAGATTAAGGGAAAAGGATTAGAGTTCATTGTTAGCCTGGGCTATATAACAAGTTTCAGGCCAGGAGGAGCTAAATAATTAAACCCTGCATTAAAAAAAAGAATTCTATTACTTGAGAAGAAAAAAAATCTTCTCTAAAGACAATGTAGTATTATTTTAAAGTTGGCACTAATAAAATTACTCTCTGGAAAATGAAAAATGTACCCATATGAGCTAACCTATTCCATATGCTGGTATGATCATGAATATTAGCAAGGGCCTAATGGGCCTTGGGTCCCCACTAAATATGTCTGACCTCAAATCAACCATGCTGTGGAAAAATATGGATCGTAAATGGCCTTACAATGATTATGACTTCCCCTTCTCATACAACTCATGAGTGGAGAACTGTAGCATCTGTTAGTCTCACAGTCAGCTTCATTGGGAAAGACCAGAAGCTCTGGAGAAATTCTATATGTTACAGAGTGTCCTCAAGAATCAGATATCAGCTTAGTTCAAAGACTGGGTAAGAGAGAATAGATGGAGGTACAGCACTAAGAAAAGTTAGCTCATGGAACCCGGATGGGGGAGGGGAAAAGAGAGAGAAAGAGAGAGAGGGTAGGCAGAGGGAGGGAGAGGGAGAAGGAAAGTATGTTTGGGGAGGAGTAAGCATAAGCAGATTGGTCTTGAAGGGAAAGGTTTGAGACCTTAGAGACAGACAAAATGGCTATCAGAGGCCGCATGGGCATAGGAAAAGCTTGGGATGGTAGTAGGAATGTGGAATGCGCAGCTGATGGGGTGGGGAGCATGCCTCTGCAGAGTGAGAGATAATGGGTGGGCAGAGTATAATCACTGCAGACCACAGACCACAGACCACAGAGAGCTATGAATCGCCGTCCTGGGGCTCAGACCCATGGAATGCGAACTTTCTGTAACCCTCAAACTAAGACGTGCAGAAAAGCTTGTCCTTTCACCTCAGGTCACAACCTTATTGGATCTTACAGCATCCACCCCCCCCCTTTCTGCATGGCCTGGTGCTTTTCTTAATATATAATTTCCCATGTAGTGACACACATGGGAAACAGTGTGTTTTCCTTAAGAAGCAGTCAGACTAGAACTTGGGTTCAAACATGTGCTTGTCTCCCAATAAACACTTTTTAAAGGAAAAGAAAAAAGAAAAGCAAACAGACAACGTGAAGATGGGTATTCTCCAAGTGAAAACCCAAAGCAAGGTTGTAGCTTAGAGAACTATTTCACTGATAATTCCCACTGACACCAAAGTTGGTTTTTATAAAGCTTCAATCCTGGAACTCTTTTCAAGTGATGTAGGTTGTATAGTCAGATTGCAGGCCTCCCCAAAACAAGGTTGACTTCCTGCTGCAGCATCTGCCTCAGAGTCAGCGTGGCAGCATCTCAGCAGCCATGAGGCATCCAACTCACCAAGAACTGCCCATTAGGCTCAGGTACCAAGATTTCCCTCTTCAGATGCAACGGAATGCTTCTTATGCTTGAATCTCCTGGAATATTCTTCAAATTTCAGTATATCAAAATGCTTCTTTATGCCAATAAGACAACTAAACCTCGTAATAGTTTTCATTTTCTACATATGCTTCGAAATAGTTTCTCTTCCCCGTTAATCCAGAAAGGAAGGAGAGAGGATAGCAAAATGGAAAAAGCCTTGTCACGAAGCTAGAGATGTAGTGAAGTGATGAGAGTTCTTGCTTTGCACATACAAGGTCCTTGATCTAGTAGCTTTCAGAGAAAATCAAAACAAAACGAAACAACAATTTAAAAAACTAGGGAATCACACTTAGGAAGATCCAGAGATAGGATGGAAATGGCCCCTGAAGGATCCTGGCTGGGAGGAAGGGAAGGCCACTAAGAGATAGGCAGTGGGGTTTCACAGGGGGTGAGAGGCAGAAAGATGGAATATGATGAATAATACTATCCTCTTGTGGATCACAATCCAGTGGTAGCTTTTTGGAGGAAAATTCATGTTTAAGAAAATGTATTTCCATAGGAATGGGGAAATGCAGGCTATGACTTCAAGAACTCAAGAGATTTGGAAGCCAGCTAGGCATGAACAGAAGCTCAAATCCAGTACTTGACTCAAGACTGAAACATGGATGCATAGCATCTCACAGCTTTGTAAAAAGGTACACCTTGAACAGCCATCATGGAAAAATAGTTGCAAAGTGAAGGCCATTTGTGCCAGAAAGGCAATTCTTCTCTCTACAATAACTCATGTCTTCTCACAACACCTGCCCTCTTTGTTTTGCTGATGTCATATCCTGACATCCTAAAAAGAGGGAAATTATATAACCATCTGAAGTATTATAGGGCATAACAATAAGTACGCTATGTAAATTGTGAAATGTGAGTCATGAGTCTCTTTGTTCTGTACCTTTATAACTACATTTTAAAAATTACATATTTTTCTCTCATGAGAGAAATCTAAAGCCAAACAAAACCCCTGTAAGTGCCCTCTCATGAAGAAACCTATTTTATTATATCAGATTATAGCTAGGTAACTGCTATTGAAGTAACAGCCAGCATTTTTTGAGTTTATTGTGTGTCAGACACTCAAAACCACCTACTTCTATTCATGTTATAGAGACAAGGGGAGCAAAAATAGAGAGGCTAAATTATTTATATATAGTTGCCCAGGTATTATCAGACATCAGGCTTGAACTTGGGGCTAGTTCTAAGCCCATGCTCTTATTTGTTAACTAAAACATCCTCCCTGTGTCTCCAGAGAACAGAATTTTCAAGAGACTCAATTGAACAAGATTCAGATGAGCCACCTGCCTAATACTCCTGTAGTACAAATGGAACCTGTGTACTTTTGGTCTTTTGGTACCACTGACTGGCCCTCTCCTACTCATATCTTGGTCTTTGATGAATATATCCTCAACATCCTAAATGCACCCTCTGTATCCACTCTGGGAAAGTAAAGAGAGATATAAGATATAAAATAGCAACATGGCTAATGACAGAGCCGATGACATATTTGTACAAAGTGAGTTACTTATTCATTATTAACTTGGCACAAAAATCTGCCTCCAAGACTAACAGCAGGGCAGAGAAAAGATAAATCAAAGCTTTGACTGAGTTACAGACAGATGAGTAAATGGGATGATATTAGCCTTGAAAAGAAACATTCGGAATTCTTATAAGAAGAGTGCACTGAGCCCACTAGTGTATGTTAAGTGCCCTCTTCTAAAGATAAGAGAATTCCAGGGATAAATATTTAGCTTAAATCAGACCTGCACTCCATGAGGAAAATGCAGCTACAAAAAGAATGAAAGGGAATTCCATTTAGAAGATTTCAGATTGGTCAGAAAAGTGAATGTGCAATTATAAAAGGTTTGCTTGAAAATAAATATTTGGCTAAGCAACAAAATGATAGGATGATTTAGTAAATGCAGGAAAATATTTAGTAAAAATACCAATGGCCATCCCTATAGAAAGAAGAAACAGGACCTAAGTAAAAGGAATGCAACAAGACTTCCTTCATTTTAAAAAGGATTTCTATCACACTCACCAAACAGACATCTATCTGAATTTATAAACATTCTTCTTTAGTTTATGTTGTGGTTGGGACTTTAATTGTTCCCTCGTGTGTGAAAGGTGATGAAGTTATTGGGAGTGGAAGTTATTAGGAGGTAGACCTCATTGGAGAAAGTAGGTTGCATGGCAAGAGTATACTAGGATAGTGGCCTCTTTCTTCTTTCTCTTTTTCATTCCTCTCCATGGTTTCATGAGCCTCAGGCCTAATGGAATAGAACCAAGTGACCACTGAGCAAAATCTCTGAAATGGTGAGCCAAAATCAACCTTTTCTCTTTGAAGCTGATTTTTCTCAGCTATTTTGTCACAATGACAGAAGCTGACTGACATGTTATATTAACAATAACTGTCATACCTGAGGTCCTGGGTTAGATCCTCGTGCTAGCATTAAAAAGAAATATGTTTGAGTGGACAGGCAAATTTTTTTTATAATTTTTTATTGTAATTAATAAAAGGGTTACATGATATTTGCCAGATAGAAGGTGCATTAATTCACATACATTGATACCCTTTCACATGTCTTGGTATCCATCACCCTCCCCTCCACCCACTACCCACCCCCCGTCTTGGTTTTCCCCCCTTCCCTATCATATTTCAAATAACCAAATACAAATAAATTCAATATATCAGATAACAAAGTGAGATACTGTAATAATATGAGATACCCAAGAGACAGCAAAGGAGATGAAAGATAACATAGTACATTAAGGACAACAATCATTCATTATATGGCTTTTGTTTCAGTATCCTGGAGGTCCTTTCAATTAGCTTCATACTATATGGCCTTATATATCAAGGTTTTGCTCTACTGCAGATCTCTGCTAGTAGAGCCCAAGGTTTCTACTGGTTATGACAAATGAGGGAAACCATTGAGCCTAAGTTCCTTTGAGTCTGGCTTACTTCACTTAATATGATTTTTTCTAAGTCTTTCCATTTCCTAACAAATGGGTCGATGTCATTTTTTCTGACAGCAGCATAGAATTCCATTGTGTACAAATACCACAACTTGTTGATCCACTCATCAACTGAGGGACATCTAGGTTGGTTCCATATCTTTGCTATGGTGAATAATGCTGCAATGAACATTGTTGTGCTAGTGGATTTAGTATGCCCTAGATTTTGGATGGTTGGGTAAATGCCAAGTAGTGGAATTGCTGGGTCATAGGGGAGTTCTATGTTTAGCCTTTTGAGGCACTGCCATACTGCTTTCCATAGTGGTTGAATGAGTTTGCACTCCCACCAACAGTGTAGTAGTGATCCCTCCTGGCCACATCCCCTCCAGCATCTGTTATTTGTTTTCCTGATCCTGGCCATTCTAACTGGAGTGAGGTGGAATCTTAGAGTTGTTTTGATTTGCATTTCTTTTATGACCAGAGATGTTGAGCATTTCTTCATATGTCTATAGGCCATTTTTGTTTCTTCTTCAGAGAAGACTCTCTTTAAGTCTTTGGCCCATTTTTTAATGGAATGGTTGTTACTTTTAGTTTTGGAGTGATTCAATTTTTTGAGCTGTTGATATATTTTAGATATGAGGCCTTTGTCCATTGTTTGGTTGGTGAAGATCTTCTCCCACTCTGTAGGCTTCCCATTTAATTTACTAGCTATGTCCTTTGCCATACAGAAGCTCTGCAGTTTAATGCAGTCCCACTTATCCAGCCTTTCTCTGATTTGTTGTGATTCTTGGTCCTTATTAAGAAAGTTTCGACCTGTGCCAAGGAGGCCTAGTGTATCTCCTATTCCTTCTTGTAAAGTTTTCAGTGTGTCAACTTTTACCTCCAGGTCTTTGATCCATTTGGAGTTAATTCTAGTGCAGGGTGACAAAGAAGGATCCAACTTTAGTTTTGTGCAGGTGCTTAACCAGTTCTGCCAGCACAACTTGTTGAAGAGGCTGTCTTTCTTCCATTCTATTTTTTTGGCTCCCTTGTCAAAGATTAGGTGGCCATAGGTCTGTGGTTTAATATCTGGGTCCTCAGTTCAATTCCATTGGTCTTCAGGCCTGTTCTTGTGCCAGTACCAAGCTGTTTTGATAATTATAGCCCTGTAATAGAGTCTAAAGTTTGGAATTGAAATTCCTCCAGCGCTGTTCTTTCTGCTAAGAAGTGTTTTTGCTATACAGGGTCTTTTATTATTCCATATGAAATTTTGAGTTGCTTCTTCTATTTCTTTAAAGAATGGGATAGGCAAATTTTTATCAATAATAAGACCTTGGCATTGTAACCCTAGAGAAAAATCAATGCAGTTTTTTCATAATGTGTTTGGCAATTATATATCATTTAAGAACAAAAGCACTCAGTCAAAAATCCCATTTGATCTACCCTGATGAAATTAGAAGTTAGCTTTTCCTCTATGCTACTCCTCTATGTGATTTTGCCTCAACAAGGGAATTTCTTAGGAGCAAGGACCACAGTGTAATGATTCCATACCCCGCAGTATTGGCTCAATGGAAAATACATGATTGTATCCACTAATACAGCAGATCTCACTTATTGGCTGATGGAGCCATTCTAGATTCTTCTCATGCTGCTAACCCAAAGAACAAACCTCTCCAGATGGAAGAAGCTGCTGTCACATTGTGGCCTGGGACCAACATCTGAGGAGCTGGCCTATCCTGGATGATTAAGAGATAGAGATAAGAGTAACTTGCTTTCAAATTAAGCCAGTTCTCACAGGGAGGAAAATAAAAGCAAACAAGCAAGCAAACAACAAAAATTAGATTTACAAAGAACTCGAGGGATTTGAAAGAAATACCACATAAATTGCTAGGAATCTAAAAATATGGCTAAACCTGGTTAACAAACAAAAGTAAATAAGAGTTTCCATGTAAGTGTTCTAGAAATAAACAGATTTTAAAGTTCAATAAATTGTCTTAAAAGCATCCCATGAGTCATTACCATAACTTGGATTAGAACTTAAACCTTCTCATGCCAAGCCTGGTAACAAATTACCCAATCCATGGATTTCTGCTCAGAGTTTGACAAATCCTTCCACGATGCTGAGGAAATAACCTCCTTGATGCTAGTGTGCTCTGCTTGTCTTTCTCAGTAAAGAAAAAGAGGAGTAGATATTGTCCTCATTTTCACTCAGACAAGTGACAGGAGGTAACTAGAGTAATGGCGACGTGTGTGGAGGAGAATGGGTAAAATGGAGATATCCAATCTTTTTCAGAAGCATGACGTAGCAATCCCAGATACTGGAATATACAGAATAGCACACACTTCTATCTAAACCAAAAAACCACATCCAAAGAGAAAGCCAGGGGAAAGCCTGTGGACTTGTTTCTCTCCACTTCAAATGGCCTTATGTTTTGCTGAGGGAACATAGCTTTAAAAATGTCATGGAAGGCTGGGAGTTTGGCCTAGTGGTTGAGTGCTTGTCTAGAATGCACGAAGACTCGGGTTCAATTCCTTGGTGCTATATACACAGAGAAAAGTTGGAAGTGAGTACTGTGACTCAAGTGGTAGAGCTCTAGCCTTGAGAAAGCCCAACGACAGTGCTCAGAACCTGAGTTCAAGCCCCAGGACTGGCAAAAAATGTCATGGAAGAGCAGGTTTGTAAATAAACCTACAATTTCTAACAGAAAAGACTGGGAATAGACATTTAGCCTTATTAGGTTTGAAGTATTTCCTAGCTGACTTTCTATTATTACTAAAAGTTGTCTGGTTTTCCCTCTGAAAGTAAATGTTCAAACCGAAATACAATTAAAGGCATAATGTGAACACACCCAAAGAGGATGTGAACACTATGTGTTCAACTTTATGGCAGCTGATATTAGGATGAATCGTAAGGAAATTGTTTTGTAACTCAAAACTGGACAAAGATTTGCTATTCTATGTAGTTAGATCTAATTCTTAACCAAGGCTCTCTCCTAAACACTAGTTTTCTAGCACTGTATTTCTCAATACAATGTTCTATATTCCTGGTTGAAGCCTGACCTAGTGGAGGGGCTTGGAGAAATAGTCTAATTCAGGCCCCAAACTGGTTGTGCTATCTTCCCTTCTTCTTCACAGCTAAGGAGTGAACTCAGGGCTATATGCATACCAGGCAAGTACCCTACCACAGAGATACATCCCCATTCCGCTACTAGGATTTGGATATGATTTTCATCCTAAATCTTTTGCTTAAATTGAATCCAAATGGTGAGATATTATAAGAGGGGACCAAGTTGGAACTTAAAGAAGTGATTAGGGTTCTTTTTCCTGAATGTATTATCCTGGATGTACTTATCTACTCTTAACACCAATGGACTAATGGGTTCTATTCAAGAGTGGATAATCTCAATTTGTTATCTGATATATTGGATATATTTGTATTTGGTTATTTGAAATTGGATAGGGAAGGGGGGAAAACCAAGATGGGGGGATGGGGGAGGGTAATGGGGACCAAGACATGTGAAAGGGTATCTATGTATGTGAATTAATGCAACTTCTATCTGGCAAATATCATGTAACCCTTTTATTAATTACAATAAAAATATTTTTTAAAAAAGAATGGATAATCTATTAAAAAAAACCAGCTCGGCTGAGTCTTTCACATAATCCCTATCTCTCACTTTATGGTGCCCTCTGCCACGTAAGGAAACTGCAAACAAGAAGGCCAACCCCAGCTGCAGCTTGTTGACTTTGGATAAGAACCACAAGTCAAATCAAACCTCTTTTCTTTATAAATTATTCTTTTTTTTTTTTGTGGGTCGTGGGGCTTGAACTCTGGGCCTGGACATTGTCCCTGAGCTTTTCAGCTCAAGGCTAACACCCTGCTCCTTGAGCCACAACCCTACTTCCCCTTTTCTAGTGATTAGTTTAATTTAGAAAGGAGATCAAAGAAAGGTCAGTCCTGACCAACAGAGGCTTGGTGTCAGGACAGTGCCTGTGGGTCCTGAGTCATGGTGTCTATTATTTATCTTCTGGGCTGTCAGGTGTGATCCACCATGATACACTCCAGTGGAAATCATGGGCAATTTTATTGTTTGTTAATGGAAAAATCCAAATTGGGTTTCATTTGAAAAAGCAATTTCTCCTTTGTTCTTTTCTCATCTACTTTGCTCTCATCTCCTCATACTCTCCCAGGCTGAGCTGAAAGGTTGGTTTTTATGTCATTTGATATACTTCAATATTTTGGTGATTCCAAGTTGGAAAACAGAAGCTCCAGCTATCTTCCTCATTTCTACCATCTTTTAGAGAAACTAGATTGTAAGCATTTGAAAAATCAGTTCACAGTTGAGGACCTCATTTGTGAACTTAGCTTTTAAGAGTTATTTTTTAAATTAAACTGTAAAGTGAAGTAGTTTATTCAACTTAAAACAATCAAACCTTCAAGCCCATGCAATTAATCGAAAAGGCTCCACAGGACAAAGCCTTTTATCACCTTGCTGTCCAACTCAAAAATCATACATGCCCTTAATAATGCTCATAGCAAGTCTCCTCTGGGTAACTTTATTTCACAAGAAAACATAAAAAGGAGGACAATGCTTATGCTTCATGGTACAATTTTAGATCTAATTTTTAAATGCGATACATAATTGAGGACAAGAACTCTTTCATACAGCATAATAGTCCAAATAACTACTTTTCTGCCCAGAAGTTAGATTTGGCAGCCTGGGTAGGGTTCAGAGATGAAGATTAATCCTAGAAAATTAGTTATGGTTGGTGAGAAAATAAAAGCACAGTCTTAGTACCATTCCCAGTAGCCAGTATCTAGGAGTAGGTCCTCGGATGCCTTGAAAGACTTATGGGGAGATTAGTGTCACAGCCATGATTGCCTGTGTAGGATTTTTCCTGTTGTCCTATGCAGCAAACAGAGGTAGCTTTCCTTCTAAAAGCAATAGCCAAAAGGTGGAGCTAGACTCTCCCAATATGCTACATGTTTCTAGAAGTAGCCCTTCCATGATTAACTAGGATCACACAGGCCCCATCCTGCAGTCCAATCTTTATGGGAAGAGGCCTGGGCCTAGGAAAGAACATCAGTTAGTTTTCAGGCCTGGGAGTAGCTGAGGATTTGCATCTACAGCTTTGTGGGGCAGCATCCTTTATTCACCTATTGAAAAACAGGAAATGGAAGAAACCAGAACACAATTACTCTTTGTAGTTGTTGGGGAAAATAGTCTTCTTTTTAAAAGTTATCTATCATAAGGTTAAGGCTAGCCTATAAACTTATCATAGTCTTAGATCCATTGTTGCATGTGGCAATTTAGGACTGGAGCCTCACAGTTTCAAATGATCAAGAACTTTCCCAAGAAGGCTTACATTAATATGAAGAAAAAGTTGTATCTCAGAGCTTCTGATCAAGTTAAAAATACCCAACATGGGCAAATTTTATTACATCCCTGTAAATAACATCTAAATACCTGCACCACTATCTTGAAACCATTCAAATGTGGTTTATCGATCTAGCCATCTATTCATTTCTTCTTATTTAATAACATTGCGATATGAAATATTGTTTTCCTCAACACAGTTTTGAAGGTGTGAAACAGTGTTTCCAACGCTATCAAATGTGATTTCTGCCCAGGGCACTATTCTGAGTATTAATTATTTAGAGACTTTGTGATTTATTTTCCCTTATGAAACCTGTCCTGGGTTGTTTCATTTGTATTGTGGTGTAAATAACTTTAAAAGTTATAGCTAATGCATTGAATAATTGGAGAGAATTGTAAAAAGTTCATTAGAGTCTTCTAGCAATTTTAGAATCCCTAATTAGAGTCACTTACCTGGCAGTCAGTAAATGTAAGTAATGCCTGTCAGATCCACTGGGTGGCACTGGCAGGCCTGAGATGTGGGCAAGAAGAGAAAGGATGAAAGGACAGGAAGCCATGGAAGGGCTAAGAAGGGTATGAAAATAGGGACAAGGGAGAAAGTGAATAACAAAAAGCCACTGCCAGTACCTTCTTGTTTATCCTCCAAGGTTCTGCTGACCCCAAATGATAGTTCAGTTCTAGGCTTATCAACAATGAGCTGAACATCTCTCACTCTTCCTTATGTTCTCAGTATCCTGTGTGATTCTACACACATAGTTGATGCTTCAGCCTCTGAACTTGTGGTACACCTTTCCTTTGTGAAGAAGCAAGGTAGGAAAGAATATTAGCAGCCCAAACCTCTCACGGGTCAACCATTTTCTTTGTAACGAGTAAGATAGTAAATGTGCCAAGCTATATGATCTATCACAGCTACCCACTTCTTTTTCTTAGTATAAAAGCAGTTGTTGACAATAGGTAAGTAGATGGTTCTATGCCAACAAAATTTTATTCTCAAAAACAAGAGGCATATCAAATCTGGTCCATGGTCTGCTAACCCTTCATTGGGTTCTAAGATTATCTTTTTAATTTCTGTAATTTTGCATCCTCTCACATCCTCCAAGATTATTCTTCTGGTCCATGATATTTATTGGGGCTCGGTTTAGTTTTGCATTGTTCCTTTTTGTGCTAGTACTGGAACTTGAACTCGGGACTTGAGCAGTGTCCCTTAGCTTTTTTGTTCAAATCTGGTTCTCTACCACTTGAGTCACAGCTCCACTTCTAGCTTTTTACTGGTTAATTGGAGATACTAGTCTCAAGGAGTTTCCTGCAAGGTCTGGCTTCAAACTGAGATCTTCAGGTCTCAGCCTCTTAAGTAGTGGGTGTTACAGAAAGGAGCCACCCACATCCAGCTGTTCACTAGTTTCCCTGAGGTGGGATCTTATATTGAAAACTGCTTAGGGAAATCTGAGAGTCCAAAATGGCCTCCAGCAGCATAAAGTGTTGTCATATGAGTGTCCAAGGGAAGGGTAGTGTAGGGGGCCTCACAGAAAAGGCCCCACACCTCTGATGGTCTCCTAACACATAGCTGCTGAGAAAGCCTCAAAGCCAGCTAGAGAATGCGATTGATGTCAGGTGGCAAGAACATGAAGTCTTGGGGCAAAGTTCCCTGACTATGGTGAAGGAAATTCAAGCCAGCTTGAGGAAGGTCAATCCTGGCTCAAACCGTGAGTGACTAAAGTTTGCTTTTGGAGCCTTCCAGCCACACATTCTTGATCTCTCCTCCTCCATCAGTCAGCATCTTCATTCCATTCCACATTCACTTTCAACTTGATGCTTCTTTTTACTACAATATAAATGACTAACGACAGATCAACATGATTCTGTCCAGGGATGTTCACCTTTTCCTGAGGTTGAGAACATCTGAAGATAGAGATGCAGGGATAAGGATGTGATTGTGTACTCCTTGACTGTGATTTGTGACCTGAAAAAAGGAGATTCTACTTTGATCATGGTCAACAGGAAAATTATACAAACAGCCACTGTGTTTATAGCCCCATGGCTCTGCAGAATTCCAAGGATTAAGGATGTGAACTGCACATTTTGGAATTGTGCAATACATGGGTGGCTCAGATTGTGGGTTTTCAAGTGTGTGTGTGTGTGTGTGTGTGTGTGTGTGTGTGTGTGTGTTTCTTCTGAAGAGACAAATACTTTAAGGAATAAACAACAGAGCATTTCTCCACAAATAAAGGAAACTGACATGGATGAGCTATTTTTTATGTGACAAATGGAATTCAATACTCCAGGTCAACTGAAAATGTGCTACCTTCCCAAGGGAGTTTTACTCAAATTATTGATCATCGTGGGATTGGGGGGGGTGTGGGGGAGGCTTTGATGTCCCTCAAAACTCTATTGCCTCCACTTGCATCAGAAACCAATTCCTTGGAGGCTTAGAGAAGCTTCCCAAAGATCTAATCAGCTAGCTGGGTGGTATTATCTCTCACCACCCCTCAGACCAGTGGACACAAGTGGGGAGCTCTGTACTCACATGTGGGTAACCTGAAGAGTTAGACTACAACACTTGACTATAGAAGATAGCATCTGAAGAATTCATTGTTCTTCTCTCTGCCTCTCAGGTAGATGGTTCTGAGGCAACATTTTATAAGGTTCTTACCAGGGCCTGAAGGTATCAAGTACCTGCATTCAAGACGCTCAAAATCAAGCTTGCCTTTGGTGTTGACTCTTCTCTTTCCCTGTTCATGCTCCTCTTCCCACACCTTCTCCCTTTGGTCTCATCACCAATAAATAACCTACAATGCAGGATTTACAAGAGGCTCCTCCTTGGGAGCCAATGCAGACTATGGCATCTGCAACAAGTTGCTATGGATTGCATAGGGACTAAGTTGCAGTCTAATAAAATAAAAGCTTATTTTGGTTATTTGAAATTGGATAAGGAAGGGGGAAAACAAGATGAGGGGTGGGGGTAGGGGGTGGGAAATGAGGTCCAAGACAGGTGGAAGGGTATCAATGTGTGTGAATTAATGCACCTTCTGTTTGGCAAATATCATGTAACCCTTCTATTAATTACAATAAAAATATATGAAAAAATGAAAAAAAGCCCATTGTATTCTTTTCCTGTGTGTATGTGGGGCTGAGGATGAAATGTAGGGCTCAGCAGTTGCTCTACCCCTGAGGTGTACCTCCACCTCAGCATCTTGATCTTGTACAATAGTTTTAAGTGCCTTTTGATGGAATGCCAAGCACAGGATCTCAAAGACACGAGTTCCTCTGTGGTTTCCTTGCTTTCTTTTCCCTAAGGCTTCCTCTCCCAGGTAATCAGCATGCTCCCATGACCCTCCTTCCCCTTTCCAATCTCTTGTATGAACACGGACAGGTCCAATTATGACTGATGTCTCCTAGCTAGAGTTGGCCATGTAGCTCCCTCACAAGGAAGGCAGCTTTGGCCAAAAGTAGCCATGGACTAAGAACTGATCAGTCTAAGGCCACATCTAGACACAGAGTAGATCACGCAAGGCTGGCCTGGTAGCCCATTTGGTGGCTAAATGAGAAAGGGGCTTTTCTCAAATAGGTTGGTGCCACTGACTATCTGACTGACATACTTCAACTGGCTCACTGCTAATTTGGACTTGAAAATGCATTAAAGACTAGTCAGTCAGTGGAGCAGAAATGCTGAGAGAAAGAGAGTGCCAGTGCCCCTTCAATGGCCCTTGTAGAAACAGCTGTTCAGCCTGTGTATATGCAGGTCTAGCCCTACAGATCGAATTCCGTTCTGGGGAAAATGCTGGGCTCTCTTCACATCTGTGGAATGTACATTCCACAAATGCTGATCTTGTGGCTTCTCCACAGTCTTGCCAGTGACTAATGTCCATGGTATAAATTCTGAATTGGGGGAGATTGTCTCTATTTCAAATATATAATCACAGAGTGGTCATAAATCACTAGGTGCTCCATTATGTGGCTTAGAGTATTGAATAATAATGTCCACACTAGTGGACGTTACAATAAAGATAATGTGTCCAGCTTGAAATAATGGGAATTCCAGTGGTTAATTAATGATTGAGACAAAGATATATGTTGTGTGTAAAGTCTAAATGGGAAGTGGAGACATAGCTCCAGTCCTAGTGTGCCAGCCACATACAAGCAAGCCATGTAGGAAAATTGAGGTAGTACATGAACATTAAATTCAAGCTTTGGGGAAGGTGGGCATGGAAAAAAGACATACAGATCAGTGGAATAGAGTTGAGAGACCCTTAAATTTATGGTCAACTTATTTTCAACAAAGGTGCTAATGTGATTAAATATGGACAGTATTATCTTTTCTCCCAATGACACAGACAAATGAGGAGTCTTACCAAAGGTGAGTTTGGATCCTAACTTCATACCATTTTGAAAAAGTGACAGCAAACATTTAACAAAGTATTGGAAGTGGTGCTGTGGCTAAAAGTAGTAGAGTTTTAGCCTTGAGCAAAAGAGCTCAAGGACAGTGCCCAGGACAGGAGTTCAAGCCCCATGACCAACAATAACAACATCAGTAAAAGAAGCAAAAGATCTGTTTTGGGGAGCATAGAGATGTTCTAAAACTGGATAATGGAGATGAACTTTACTAAACCTCATTGAATTGTTCACTTAAAATTAATGAATTTCATGGCTTGTAAACCATGGAGTGAAACTAAATTAAAAACGAAAATGGTCAGTCTTATAATGTTGGATAAATGGTTATGTTTGTTTCTTGTCTTATAGTCTGCATGCCACATAGATTGGTAAGACGATTAGTCTGGTCATCAAACATTACCACTACTAACTTTGAAGACAATAAGCATGTAAGTTCTAAGAATATTTTATTTAGAAATGATCAAATACCTGCCAATCACATAATCCCAAGAATTATTTGAAAGCAAACATCTAAGTGTCCTTCAGTTGATGTAGAAGTTAATATAATAAAATATTAAGAAGTCTTTGTATTATGTACTACTTTAAGAAGTGATAAAAATTATTTTTTGGCAGTTTTACCCAACGCTAGGAAAAACTTGTTTATCTGTGACTACAAGATGTTCAAGATTAATGCATATCCTTGAAGAAGATTAATATTTTAAAATTAAGAAAGAATGTATGCTAGCATAAGAGAGGAGCTTATTTTGGCTTTACAAATCCCCATGATGTGAAATTTAAAAGTGCTTTGAAAGAAATTACATGTGAACAGTTTTAATTACAATTAACTTTAGGATACAGAATCTACTAGTCTTCATCAGCTATATGGATGGAAAAAGTCCTGAGTGAAGGGAAATAGGGGAGGGGAAGATTTGATTCTTTTTGTCAATGTTTTGAGGATTCATTATGAAATTCTACTTTTAAATCCTACTTTTACTTTGTGTTCCTAATACCATGAAACTTGACAGTCAATCAGAACAAGGTAAAAATATGTATAAACCAGAAGCTATTTGTTTCTGGAATATTAATACTCCTAAATTTGAGAGTGCAAAGTCAGAAAATGTACATGCTTGCTCCTTCAGAGATTCTTAGATGGTTACAGAAGTCACTGGTGATCTTTGAAATGATAAAATAACAATTGATTTTCCTGATGATTGCTCAGAAAAGTGACAAAAGGAGATTATAAACAACAGGAAACAATAATATTGACCAGACTGGGCGCTCTGCTGCTGTTAGAGGAGTGTAGAAGGCTTTAGAATTAGGCTGCTATAGATTTTAAATGTAAACTGCAGAAAGACATCCAACTTCAGTTTCACTATCTCTTGAAATCAGGAAATTGTTCTTGTAGATTTGCTCTGAAGATTATGTGAAGCCAAAGATATATGTAAACATAACCCCAAAATCCCTACCACACAGCAGGCCTGAGATCGATCTCAGCTTCCTTTTTCTCCAATATCTGCAAGTAGACCAATAAAGAAAATGTGTTGGTATGTGAATTATTATAATGTTTGCTATTTCTTCCCAGGAACTCTTACTATTTTTAAGAAAGAATATCCATCAAATAGGATTCACTAAACATGATAGGTTTTAATCTTGCAGAATAATTTTACTATATATAAACACATCTTTTTTTAAGTCTTCTTTGGCCAGCTCAATGGTCCCAAAGCCTTGTTAGGAAATCATATTTATTTAAACTTTAATCCTTCAGGAATATGTGGATGCCATGTGTTCAACAATCAAGCTTCAGATTCTCATGCATGCACTGGAAATTAAATGTATGTGGAGGTATAGACCTTGGTCATTCAACTGAAGATGATGCAGTGTCCAACGTGAAGCCCACCTTGACTTATAATTAAGCATGTATCCTGCAAAGGAGTCTGGCTTTAATTCACCATTACATAACTTGGCATGATACCAGCAATTGGCACACAGTAAATGTTTAACATATTTTTGCTAAATGGCTGCATACAAGAGTGAACCAAAGCAAGTATCAGGTCCAGTACTTTTCTTTTTTTCATATATTTTTTATTGTAATTAATAGAAGGGTTACATGATATTTGCCAGATAGATGGTGCATTAATCAATTGTGGGTTTTCTATTCAAAGAAAATATTTGATTGGCACCTTACATGACATAAAGGTCATAGGATCATGGCCAATAAACACACTGTTGCTGTCAAGAGAGCTCTTAGTGACATTCTGTGAATGCAAGATGGGCCACGTGAAACAGAGAGGCCTGCATCCCAGAATCCCCTATATCCAACTGAGCATGGCTGGGATCCCCTAATCTTGTCAAGCCACTAATTTTACAGAAGAGTCCAGTAAATATCCCCAGAGGTAAAGGTCTGGCCCAGTGCTACACAGCGGGTCCTAAAAGTTTACTCCTGACCTTGGGAGTCCTGTGCCAGTAGAACAAAGGTCACGTTCCATCAGATATTTGCATCACCAGGAGGGTATGCGGACACCTTCGGGCTAGCCAGGTGCTTAACCAGGGTTTGGATATGCAACTCATTCTATGGTGCAAGAGCTGTCGTTGAGAGCTGTTTGACAGCACAATTGTGTCTTTTGGCTGTAATCTCATGGTTTGCCAGCTCTTCCTATAGGAAATGGGTTCTATTTCTTATATAGAAATTGTTCTGCAATTGTCTCTATTTTAACAAATAGAGATATGTTTGTTTCGGATGAATGGATAAAAATTTGGGAGCTGGCCTATGACCCAGCAATTCCACTACTTGGCATTTACCCAACCGTCCAGATACAAGGGCATACTATATCCACTAGCACAATGATGTTCATTGCAGCACCATTTACCATAGCAAAGATATGGAACCAACCCAGATGTCCCTCAGTTGATGAGTGGATCAACAAGATGTGGTATTTATACACAATGGAATTCTATGTTGCTGTCAGAAAGAACGACATTGCCCCATTTGTAAAGAAATGGAAAGACTTAGAAAAAATCATATTAAGTGAAGTAAGCCAGACTCAAAGGAACATAGGCTCAATGGTTTCCCCCATTTGTCATAATCAGTAGAAACCTTGGGCTCTCATAGCAGAGATTTGCAATAGAGCAAAACCTAGATACGTAAGGCCATACAGTATGACGCTAAATGAAAGGACCTCTAGGATATAAAAACAAAAGCCATATAATGAGTGATTGTTGTCCTTAATGTATTATGTTATCGCTCATCTCTTTTGCCATCCCTTGGTTATCTCATATTGTTACAGTATTTCACTTTGTTATCTGATATATTGGATAAATGCGTATTTGGTTATTTGAAATTGGATAAGGAAGGGGAGGAAACAAGATGAGGGGTGGGAGTGGGGGTAGGGGGGAGGGAAACGGGGACCAAGACATGAGAAAGATCAATGTATGTGAAGTAATGGACCCTCTATCTGGTGAATATAATGTAACCTCCTATTAATTACAATAAAATATTAAAAATGTTCCCACATAATAATTAGCACAAGCCTTGGACTCTCATAGCAGAGGATTATAATAGCTCAAAACCTAGATACATAAGACCACAGAGGATGAGGCTAAATGAAAAGGCCTCCAGGATATTGAAACAAGAGCCATATAATATGTGATTGTTGTTCTTAATGTACAATGTTATTTCTCATCTCTTTGGTTGTCCCTTGATTATTCTCATATTGTTACAGTATCTTACCTTGTAATCTGGTATATTGTATATACGTTTATTTGATTATTTGAAATAGGAAAGGGAAGGGGGAAACAAGATGACGGGAGGGGGTTGGGGGGAGGGAAATGGGGACCAAGACATGAGAAAGGGGTATCAATGTGTATGAAGTAATGAACCTTCTATATGGTGAATATAACTGTAATCCCTCTATTAATTACAATAAAAATATATGAGAAAAAATTGGGGAGCTAGATATGTTAACTTCAGCATCCTCCCAGATCAGAGACTTTTACAAACACCCAGCCAACAACATCAGTTGGTACTAAATGTAGAAAAGACATGGAAACCTGTGACCCCTCACACTTGCTTGAGTCATTCCCTCCTGTTTCTGCCATCCATCTTCTTTAATCCGGAATTCAGCTGAGGAGACCTCTGAGGGCCCAGCATCCAGCCCCCTCCTCTTCCATCCAGCCGGTTCTGAACCATCCAATCCATGGTGGGTAGCTCAGAAAGATCACCACTTCCTTTAAGACCGGTGCTGAAAACCTGCCCTTTCAGGCTCTGCACTCATCTCCAACTTCTTTTCCTTCTTCTCCAACATGTGGAAGTCATGGAAGGAAAGAAGGAGTTTGATTCCTTCACAGAAAAGGAAATTACAAAATAAAAGAGCAGAGGAGCTGCACTAATATATAACTTAAATGCTAACCACCAAAGCCATTTTTTTTTCAGTTGCATAGTCCTGGATAAAATATGACGTCTGAATGGACACACAATGACCCCACCCTAAGCCAAGTGAGGTAGTTCCCTCCCTCAGTCTGAGAGGTTCTGCCAGTTTGGGGGCTGAGTCCAGAGTCCCTGCTGTTCCTCAAGTCTACCTAAAGAGGGAGGTGTTTCCTTAGAATGCCTGAGGGAGGGGCTGCTCAGCTAGTCTAGGGGTTTGTCGGACCATAGCAGCACAGCCTGTTCTGTGTTAGGGGCTAAGAATAAACTTCATGTGTCATCAAACAAACCCAAGTAGCAACTCTCTCTTAAAAAAAGTGTCTGCTAAAGTGACTGGAGCTTTAGATCTAGAGGTTGATGTAAACCAGGGAACTTAAATTACTGCTTCACCTGTCTCAGGCTATTCAATGGGTATTCCATGGGTAAATTCATTGCCACTCAGGCTCTCTGCATCCTAACTTGCAAAACAGGGCCAAAGGCCAGGGTCCCATCTGTTTCAGTGAGAGACTGCTGGGTATGTTCTCTAGAGACTGAAATGATAAACTTGGAACCAATTGCTGATCACATGGCCTTAGTCAGATAGCTAACCTGTCTTTCTGTACAGGTTTTGTTTCTGATTTAGGGAAAAGAGTAGCAATGAACTTGAATATATGAAAAAATGTATGTGATATATTAAATAAAGCCTGTCCATAGTAAGCTCTTAGTAAGAACAACCACACACACACACACACACACACACACACACACACACACACACACGTGCATGTGCAGAGTTAACACCACACATTTTTTTTTATAAAAAAAAAGCTGTTGAAGCAAAATTCTTCTCAAAACTTTTCTTCTCAAGTATAGGTACGGTGTAGTTTTTACTTCTTGGCTTCATGTTCCCACATAAGCAATATCCCCAAAGAGAAGAGTAACATTTCTTTGTTGGTGGTGGTACTGTTTAAAGTTTTATTATTTTTTTATAAAGGCGATATATAGAGAGGTTACGGTTACATAAATCAGGTTATGAGTACATATGATATTTCTGATCCAAATGGGAACATAACACCTAGACACACCTCTTTAGGACATTTCCTTAAATAAAAGGTACCCAGACTATACAGATGTGACATGGAAAAGCCAACTGACCTGTCCATTTAACTAGAAGAGTCACTAACAATGTTTCCTCTAGTAGCACTAACAGCATGGATCCTTTCTCCAATAGGTAGTCAACTACTCATTTTGTCATTCAATAAACTATCACGGAGCAATAAGCTAACATGTGTAGTATCACAGTCCACAGAGACAGAAGCAAAAAAAAGACCCAAATTCCTGGCCTAATGGGATTTACAATGTTAATGAGGAAGGCTGAAAGACAAATGAAGTCATAGTCCCGAGAGAGCTGAGTGTGTTCTGTGAGGACACACAGAAAGGGCCCTCACAATATAAGGAGGAGGCATCCTTTATCTCCCTGAAGAGAGGATAAATTGAGTTTTATCAGAGTGTATGTCAGGTGCCAGTGGCTCACGCCTAGAATCCTAACTACTCAGGAACCTGAGATCTGAAGATTGTAGTTTGAAGTCAGCCGAGAAAGTCTGGAAGACGTTTTTCTCTAATTAACCACCCAAAAGACAGAAGTAGAGGTGTAGCTCAAGTGATAAAGTACTAGCCATGAACAAAGAGGCTCAAGGACAATGCCTAGGCCCTAAGTTCAAGTCCCAGGATCATCATCATCATCATCATCACACACACACACACACACACACACACACACACACACACACACACACACCACGCCGAATTTCAATTTGTCCTTTGGAGTAGAGATGGGTAACATTTAACCCGTGTGTCACCTTGGTTCCTCCTCTATAAAGTACAGGTTTCCAGATGGATGATTCCTACGATGGTCTCTGGAGGAGGGGCCTAGAGAATGAACCTTCCTGTAATAAATCCCACTTGGGCCCGTGGACCTGAGGGAATACAGCACGTTGGAAGCCGCTATGGTGTAAGAACAGGTTTTGAAACACGCGATGAATGGATTGTGAAACAGTCACAGGGATTTAGAAAGGCCTTTTGGAATGAGGGGAGAATTGGGTGGAGGGAATGAATGCAAAGCCGCCATGGGTAGCAGGCTGTGAGGTGGGGGTGCTGAGCACGTGACTGAGACAGGGTCAGAAGCAGATGGAAAGGTGAGTATGAAGGGCAGGTGGCTAGAAGGTTCTGAAGAAGACAGAATTGACTTGATAGATAACAACAAAGAAAAGTAAAAACTGACCCTGTGGCCCTACTTGGTCTCATGAGATAGTCTCAGAATTTCCTCATGGAGCATTTAATGACTACCACCATCATGTACCTCCAATCATTCTTTCCAGAGAGAAATGTATACTACAGCAAGGGATCATGTGTCCTCTATTTTGGCCTCTGATTGGCTATTGTTTTGCTATTGTTAGGCTTTTGTGAAGTAATGTCAAGGATGTTTACTGCAAAGTTGTATGTACTTATGAAATACTAGAAACAACCAGACACTGTGTCTTAGAGAACCCAGATAGACATGGCTCTGAAGATAAGGAACTTCTATAGAGAAAAAAACATGGCACAGAGATGTCTCAAAGACCCAATAAAGCTCTTGAAGTGATGTGCTGATCAGCCTGTTCTTTTTGAATGGAAACAGGAGACTCATGAAGCTACTGATCCCAGGAAGAGCATTTCCCAGCCTTTCTCCTACTTTCTAGGAATGGCTAAGCAGTGTCCCCAGCTGGAGCAAGTAAACCTCGGTCTACGATTCCCTCCAGACATCTGTCCTTACTGGGTTTTTTTCATATATTTTTATTGTAATTAATAGAAGGATTACATTATATTCACCAGATAGAAGGTCCATTACTTCACAAACATTGATACCTTTTCTCATGTCTCCCTTCTCAAATTATTCTTATGTCTCAAAGCACAAAGATCTATGAAGTCACACCTTGTAAATAGCACTTAGCTTTAGTACTTTTTCTGGAGTCTAAAAATTGAGTACCTATATCTTTCATATCTTGTCCTCTAAGGAGGAAATGATTTAAAAAAACCCATAATCCCTGTACATGGTAGACTCCAATACTGGCCTACCCAGTTTTTGTTCTCCTATTCTTCCCTTCTGCCTTGCCAACCAAACTTTGATTTTACTGTGAGTTTTGGTATGTCTAATTGAACAGCATCCTTTCTTCTCTTTGCTATAATTCCATTCTGACCAAGGAGAAAGAAGCAAGAGTCACTAAATGTAGTTTCCGGGAAATCACTCACAATACAAGGATAAAGTTTGGCTAATAACTCCCTTATCACCAATTGCACCTACTTTTTTTGTTGTTGTTTTGTTTTGGGCTTTTTTTGCCAGTCCTGGGATTGAGCTCAGGGCCTGAGCACTGTCCTTGGACTTTCTCAAGGCTAGAGCTCTACCACTTGAGCCTCAGCACCACTTCCGGCTTTTTTCTATGTATGTGATACCGAGGAATCGAACCCAGGTCTTTGTGCATGCTAGGCAAGCACTCAACCACTAGGCCAAACTCCCGGCCCTTGCACCTACTTTTTTTCCCAGCTTTGAAGTTGTGCTTGGTAAAGGAGCAGTCATTTGGGAACTGCTGGGAGTCAACCTGGGGAAAACGAGAACATGATAAAGATATCTGAGCAGAAATCCCCAGAGAAACAGAGTACCCTGTGACATAAGTTATCATGGTAGCTATGGCTACTCATAGAAATTAAAAATAGCCCAGAATTTGTCCAAGAGATTGATTAACTAGATTCTCCACTACTTACAGCTGACCATTGTCCTAACTGTGACCAGGAAAACAAATCTATTTTACAAAAAGTGATGGAGGCCCATGTGATAGGGCAGCTAATGTGAACACAGTACAAGCATGTCACACACACAAGAAGCCTAAGGTGACTTCATGTGACTGAGGAAGAGGATGTGTGTGGGACAAGGTAGAGGATGACCAATGATGGTGACATAGTAGTCAGATTGTAAAACAACTGGTAAGACAAGTCCCTCAACTGGTTCCTCTGTGTTTTCCTCAGCTACAAAGGGAAGGGGTTCCCTGAGAGAACAGCCAGCTGAGAAAGAGGGGCTTCCCCTCAGGGATTTCTCAGGAACCCTAATTGAAGGCTCTTTTCCTTTGCAGGAGGAAATTTCCATGGGAAATGCTGTCCCATCTGGCCCACCTGGCTGCACACTGCATAATGTACTCCAAAGATGGTGCTGGCATTTCAGTTTGAACACTAAGTGGTGACTCAGAGCCAGCAGGAGTGTGGACCACTGTTTACTAAGAAGGCAGCCTTTGGTGTGACAAATTAGAGTGGGCTGTGGATTGTGCAGTACTCATGAGCTAGGCAGCTTAGAAATAGCACATACCATCGCACTGGGCAGTTGATTCATTTCTTGTTCTGTCTTGCCAGGCACGGAGTCACATGCCTCTCCTCCTCCCCGCCGCTACAAGTCAGTCCCACAGTCTATCCAGGCAAGGGAAAGTGTTTTTCCCTCTGCACAGTGGTGCTCAAGTGCACCAGCATGTTGGACTGAGCATCCCTTGCACAACGCTATCACTGAGTTCATTGCTTTCTGGAGATGGGTCTTACACTTGGAGCCAAAAGACTACAGTCTGTAAGAGAAGATAAAATTCAAGAGTCCTAACAACTTACACATAATCAGACAATCGCAATGCTTTCTTTCTTCCATCCAAAAATACTTAAAGCCTTCAATATATTGGCATCTGTCGGGTACAAAGAAGAAAAGGGCTAGACACTGCAGGTGACTCAGACAATTAGGAGATGATTCTGGGCTATCAGAAGATAGCCCAAGTTGATACCCTGAGCAAGGAAACTAATTGAGACACATGATAGACAGCACAGAATTCAAATCCTGCCTCCTGCACTGATAGCAGTACAACCCATCTGAATCTAAACCCAAACCTTCCCCAGATTCTGCTCATTTGTCATGCCCCTTCCCTACCAAACATACACATAGGGATAATAGTGTACGCCTCCCACAACGGATGTAAGAATCAGGTAATGGAATGTTGTAAATAGTTGCTCAAGGAATGATGGAAACTCCTATCATTGTCAAGTGAAGATGTTAGAGAATTTATGAAAATCACATAAGTGGTTTTGAATAGCAGGGCAAGAGAATTGCTGACTTAAGGATTTGAAGTGTCAGAAACTTCACTGCCTACTTACAATTTCTGCAGATGTCCCCATTTGCAGAGGAGAAAACAGAGAATGGAAAGAAACCAAGTGGCTTCAGTAGAAGGCAGAGCCAGATTTAGATCCTCTGTGATTTATCCCTCAAGAAACAAAGGATGACAGACAGTTCAGAAGAGAAACAGAGCCTGTAGCTGAGATAGACTGGCCATGATGCTTCATCTGAATCTACCATTCACTCTATCACCAATCAATAAGCACCTACTAGTTGCAGCTTTGGATTCTGATATCAATAGATAGGCATTTTTCCAAAGGCCTTCCAGTCAACGTTTCATCAATGACCACGTCTGACTTTTCTTCTACTTTTCCCTAAGCTCACATTGTTCTTGTCCAATGCTGTTGAACCAAGGTAAGTGTTATTCTTGTTTTAGTGGACTTCCTACTACTATTTAAAGTCACTAGGTTTAGGCTCTACTAATATAATTACTCTCCAGTACGTAGCATTCCTCAGTTGACCTTGATCTTTATTTAGACTGTTCTCCAACTATATTCCAAGACATGACCTCACTCTCTCTAAGATGAGACCCTATGCCCTTTTACAGGCTGTATTACCTGTCACTCTGTAATGTTTAGAGAGTTTTAGCTTTCTCTCTTGTGGCAGAAAGAGACCCTTTCTGATAGGGATCTAATTGAAATCTGGATCCTCATGAAGCAGCACAGCAACTTTTCCTCCTTAATGCCCTCATAAGTGGGAATGAGTCTGTAGCATCCCGTAGGAGACACTTGGGGGAGTTATGTTAAACATTTCAGTCTCAGTAAGGAGGATCTCTAGAACTGGCTGCAAATAATGCTTGAGGATCCATCAGCAAACCTGGGACAGAATACCAAAGGATTACCTGTTTATACTCAATCAAGTTCTAAGTTTAAGTTTGATTGTAAGAGAAGCAAATGATGAAATCGTAGATAGCCTGGACTAGAAGTTCTGTTATTGCTTTAGTATCTTCTCCAATTCTGCTCCTGTCTCCCTCCCTGACCCAATTAGTAGTGATCTTCTGTCCTGGGAGTCTTAGATGCTGCTGAGCAGCTTTCTCAGTCCCTGGTTTCCTGGATCCAGGCCCTGAGATTGACCTGAGAGGTCTTTTCCAGAGCCCCATAACCCTCTACACGATATAAGCCTATAGTGCGGGCAGCAAGGCCTCAGAGAGAGCAGAGCCGCTTGGCTTTCTGAGTGTGGCTAAATAAAGTTCATGCTGGAAAAAAATGAGACGTCATCCTCCAAAAGCCGATGGATTGGACCTTCGAGGGTTTTTTTTTTCTGTGCTCAAACTGGTAAAAAATAATAATAATTTTTAAAAAACGGTCTATTCTTTTTCACCCTTCCTTCTTCAAGTTATCTAAACAAATTTTATGCTCCAAGTAGGTAGGGCCCAGCTGCATTTTTTTATTGGGCCAGATAAATGTGTTCCCAAGGACTCTGAGCAGGGTTCGCTTTTTGCCCTAAGGAGGCTTAGTAATGTGCTGGCAGCTGATGGAGACATTTTGCATGCACAAGAAGCTCAGCGCACCAGCAAAGGGTGACTTTAGGCAGTGGGTTGAACCTCATTCCTCAGCTGCTAAAACTTCCTTGTGTGGCATTGATACTAAGCCAGTCTATTTCAGCCAGTGACCTTCAGTTAAGGTTTATCATCTCTTCAAAGTCATGTGCATTCTAGGTACCCTTAAGCATCATGGTTGGGGAGATCAGATCAGTTAGTAGACTGGTTTCTGATCATTCTCCCCGAGGAAGTAGGCAACACCTTCCCCCAACCACCACAGACACACTTTCTTCTGCTATAAATTACCTCTTAGATTTGGGTCTGCTCTGTCCATCTTTGTTCTCTCCTCTTAATTTAGGCTCTATTATTTTTCCATTTCTAAGGACTTGAGAACCACAATTCATTGTAATAATGACAAGTCATTCCAATACAACAACCACCGTCTTGGGTAGAAAGCTTTTCTGAAGAACAGAAGAAGCTTTTGGCATTACTGACATGACATAATAGCAAACTGAACAATTATCATATGTCAAATATACAAGCTCTATTAATCTCATATAATCCTCACAATTGAATATTTACAAGTCAACTAAGGAAAGTGGTTACCTGAGGCTAAGGTAGGTTAAATAGCTTGCTAGAGTCACATGGATAGCAACTAGGGAAAATAGGACTCCAGCACCTGATTTCTCTGAGCTCTTGAACCCTGACAGGCAGCTGTCATCAATCCCTTTTTACAGTTAAAGTAGCTCGAGGCAAATGACCTACCCAATAGCTAAAGTCATACCTAGAGTCCAAAGCAGTAGTTCTTCATCCTGCCTGCCTATTAGAATCACCCAGATTATTAAAACCCAAACCCATTCTACAGTAGCATCCTCACTGATTTTGATTTAATTGATATTGGGAGAAAGTCTCAAAATTCCCTGGGTGGGGGGGTGGGGAATTCTAAAAATGCAGCAGCCAGATTTGAAGCTCTGTGACAGATCTAACAATCCACAGAAGAAAGCTTCCCATTATCTTATACTCCAGCAAGTTCCCCTAGAAAGTGTCAGGATGGGTCATTGAGACATTCCAGCACATCTTGGGTAGAACTGAGAAGTGTGCCCGCCTGTAAAATGGGAAGAACATGATTTCCTGGAACTGCTGCTTCCACCTGGAGATGTGCAATAGTCATTTCAGCCCAAAGTGTTTCTGGTGGTAGCAGTAGTAGTGGTAGGGAGACACTTGTCAGAGTCATAGGAACAGAAGTGTTCAGGATTGGACCTGGTCCAGACATTGTGTAGCCTGATGACAGAAACTCGCTGTCTGTGAGCATTTGTAATAAGCTCTATCAGACAGCACCTCCTTCAAGCCCATGCTGAGTAGACAGAAACACACACACACACACACACACACACACACACACACACACACACACACACACTCCAGCATCTTCACACCTAAACGCATTCAGAAAGTGGTCCCTTCAGCCACAGAGATAGATTCACAGAGCATCCTGAGGTTATCAGTGCAAGCCATCAAGTTTGCACTGTCAGTCTGAGTGTGCAGAGGTCCATGGAAAGATGAACCTCTCCCCCTCCGCCCCGCCGCCACGCAGAGGAAATGCAGAGAGGAATCTCTTACTATTCACTTGCCTAATCATTTCCACTTAACACACAGTGAAAGCAGAACTTTGTGACATGGTTGCCCTGTCTGGGCAAAGGTTCTGCTTTTTTTTTTTTCTGGAAGATCTTGGAAAAAAAAAAATAACCCACAACACTTGGCCTGGAAGAAGGGAGAGCTCCTTGGCCTTCTCTTGAGCCAACATCTGTGATCAGTTCCTTCTTGTGTGTGCCAGGTAGTTGTAGTACATGGCCAGCAGTGTGTTCTACTGAATCCTCAGCATAATTTAGACTTACCAGTGCCCTGAAGCAAAGACACATAGGTTGCACAGTTTCCATCATTTGTAATATAAATTCACAAGAAAACCCAATGGATAGAAAAAGACAAAAAAAATTACACTTGGGCATGATAAATAGAATTCTAAACATCCATACAGTGAGACCTATAAGGAGGTTATTCTTAGGAGAGGATCACAAGGGCTCAATAGCTATGTAAATACTATCATATAAAATGATGCTTATCAAAATGAACTCCAAGAAATGGAAATAAGAGGTTTTTGAAATTGTACTATTTGAGGGATTTTTTTTATATTTTTTCTTGTTTTCCCCACTTTTGAAAAGAAATTTCTGTACCCTGTCTTGTATATAAGTTTATCTGATTTGGGGAAGGGAAGAGGAAGCACAGAAATGGTGGGACAAAGAGTGAACTAATTGAGCAGTGAAATCCACTAGACAATATGTTGGAAATAAAGTATGCAACTTATGGGGGAGGAAGTCAGAAGGGGAAAAAACAACTGGGAGAAATTGAGGGAGGAGATGACACTGTTCAAAAAGAAATGTGCTCATTACCTGACTTACATAATGTACATCATCTTTGCAATAAAAATTTTAAAAACTAAAGACTAATGGTCCTGTTACTCAGGCAACTCTCTTCCTGGGATTCATAGAAGACCTTTCATTCTGTCAATCTGTACACTGTTTCACCAGCCTGGTGACAATGTTACTATTTGGAGAGTATTCAGCGATGTAGCCACCATGGTAATAAAAGGTTCAAGTATTTTTCAGTATTACCCATGCCTCAACCACCCTTCTGCCCTCACTGAGATACACACCACCCTGAGATACACAATAGTAGGTCCCCATGACAGCTTGTCAGTTGGATCCCACCCTAATCTAAGATTGCATCTCCGATTGTGATAAGGACCCTTCCGAGGCTTCTGAATTATCAGCAGCTCTACAGTTCTTCCAGAGGAGGTCTGAGAAACTAGCCTTTACTGGCAAGATAGAGGTTAGAGACCAGTCTTAGAGCTGCATATGCCTACCAAATTCATGGGTTTTAGTTTAGCTATTTGAGGTAGCTGTGAGGAGTTACTGATGATTTTAAGAGGCCATTAAATGGTTATTTTAAGTCTTCACCTACATCAATGACTTGTTGACAATGCTTCTGCTCTAACTTCGAAGATTTAGGTTGCTTAAATTTCTAGAAAAATCTCCTCATGAAGAAAAACTAAACACAACTCCATCCATATATGAAAATCCAAACAGATAAACTAGGAAATAATACTTGCCCTTCAGAAGGACTGGGACACAACAGAACAAGGTTCCATTGTATACAAGCCTTTCCCTGAAGGAGAAACTTATCAGGAATGTATTTGTTGCTACAGTACAACAGAGCCTCATAATTTGCCCATGAGAAAGCAGTTTTGAGGGGTGTGACCAAAAGACAGCATTCTACCAGAAAGGATCCTGTACAGAGGAGTTCCAGAGGATTGATTTTTTTTTTTGCCAGTCCTGGGCTTGAGCTCGGGGCCTGAGCACTGTCCTTGGACTTTCTCAAGGCTAGGTCTCTACCACTTGAGCTTCAGCACCACTTCCGGCTTTTTTCTATGTATGTGATACCGAGGAATGGAACCCAGGCCTTTGTGCATGCTAGGAAAGCACTCTACCACTAGGCCAAACTCCCAGCCCCAGATTTGATTTTTTTTTTAAATGATGGTCCATCCTTGCTCTTCTCCTGCTCTATTCTTTGTTGTCTTGTCTCCTCCTTTCAACTGGGTTTTCTGGCTCCTAACAGGGATGTGATTTTTATGAGGAGTGGGAGGAGGGGGGTGAAGGTTAAATACAACCTGGTATTTCTCCTATTTTCCTCTGCAGGCTAAAGTCTATACCGTCCACAGTACCAGCTTTCACAGCTGACCTGTGAGCTGCTAGCTTTACCAGGACTTTAGCAACTCTATTTCCTCATCTTCCTTCCTCTGCAACCTAGGAATCGTACTACTTTTGCTGTTGTCAGTATTGGGTTGCTTCCCTGGTCCTTGCTGACATTAGTACATCTTGATTACCTGTGCATCCTGCATTCTGCTTTTCCTGTCGCAAACACTCTGTTTGGGTTCTGTTTGCTCAGTTTCCCCACTAACACTGATCGACTCTATGTTCTTTAGAGAGCGGCATCCCCACCCTGGCCTCAGTTTCCTTGTCCGTTAATGGGAGTGAAATAACCAGGAGTTATTCAGCATCACGCTAGGGTGGTAGGAACCTGTGGAGTGTGGTATAACAGAGGAAAAGATCTTCAACAACTGAATGTCCTGCATTCTTTCTCAAGGCAGTTTTCATTTGGGATTGAGGCCTCGACTCCTTCATTAGAAATAAGCATGGTGTAGAATAGATAATAACGATTGTATTTTAACAATGTATTTTTTAAATGATAGCTTTTGTGTTTCTTACTCGATTCATAATTCAGCATTTCCTTTCCTTGTCTTTGACTATGTGATATAGGTTAAAGGGCTTTCTATTTAGTATTGATTCTCCCTTGTCAGGTAGTGATCACTATTAGTGTTTGTTATTTTGTTGTTGTTGTTATTATGAAGGTGATGTACAGAGGGATTATAGTTATATAAGTCAGGTAATGAGTATATTTCTTCACCAACAATGTCATCTCTTGCCTCATTTCTCCCAGTTTTTCGCTCCCAACTCCCCTCCCCATAGCTCATTATCAACATAGTGTCTAGTGCAAAATAATATAAAACCCCTTGATACTCTTTGTAGTCTCTGATTGGCTTATTGATTAGCTGGGTAGTTAGTTGATTTTTATCCATCTCAACCATCATCTTGTGGCCTGAGGGATTCTTATTATATAGTTTATCAGCAATTCCACCCTCCACATGCAACCTGGATCATTTAACCACCTTATTCTGTAGTCTTCGAAACACTCGGGTATTTTCCAAGGCCAATGTAGGTGAACAGTCAGACGATTTGCACGATGGTGTGATTTAGGCAGGGAGCTATTCTGCTGCTTTCTCATCTTTCTTCTCCAAGCCCTTCACCACCCCACCATCCCCACTCCCCAAGCAGAGGTCCCACAGAAGTGTAAGCTGGCAGGACATGTCTTGTGCAATGCCAATGGCAAGGCCCGTGGACTTCCTCAGCTACCTCCTGAGCTTGTGGCCCACTGAGAGCAGGAAGCACATGCTGTGCTCTGCTGAGCCTCTATCAGGAGTGATTCAATAGGCAGGGTGACACATCTACTTCCTAGGACTGAATTCTGAGAGGAGGCACAAGGATGGCTGGCTGTGTAGCCTTGGAGAAGCTGCCCCACAGTGAAATCAAAACAAGTGTTAGGCTTCAGTGTGGCTGAAGTCAAAGGGTTTCTATCCATGTTCATCATGAAGACTTCCATACCAAGATTGAGCTATAATATTTACTAAATGCCAAGATGTATCATGTACAGTGCAGTTTTCCTTCATGTATTATCCTTATTAAACCGGTACAGCTATGTGGGATAGGCATTAGAGATGAGGAAACAAGTTGAGAGGAACTAAGCAACTTGGCCAATAACAAATAACTAGAAAGTGATAGGGCCAGGAAATCCCCCTGATCTATCTGCTTTCAGTCTTCACCATTTTGCAAGTTAGCTTCAGTTTCCAAACATCCATTTCCTTATCTTTCACATCAGATTATCTATGCCTAGCTTGGAGGATCATTTCTCTCTCCTGGTCTTTCTCTTCCTGTGGTAGAGCTGTACACTCAGTGGCATCTAGGTAATAATAGGAATCATTAGTTAAAAATTGAAAGAGGAACCAAGCAAAAAATGGCTGATGCCTGCAATCCTAACTACTCACAGAGGCTGAGATTTGAAGATCATGATCTGAAGCCAGCTTGGGCAGAAAAGTCTGGGCAACTCTTATCCTAACTACCAAAAGAACTAGAAGAGGAGGTGTGGCTCAATTGCTATAGCACCAGCCTTGAGCGAAGAAGTCACCTAAGAGTATGAGGCCCTGAATTCAGGCTCCAGTATTGGCACGCACATAGACAGACAGACAGACAGACAGACAAACAGACAGACAGAGAGAATTTCAAGTAAATCATTAAGTATGCAGAATATGCCTACATAATTTTGTTGTATCTCAGGGAGTGCATGGAATGAGTTTCAATTGCATAGGAACATGGAGAAAAGCTTGACCATGACTGAGCAGAAAACCAGAAACAGAGGCAAACCTTTCTGAATTCAGCTTCCAAGCCCTTGCTACCTTCCCAGATCCTTGGTGACATTCCTCCACCCTGCTGGATAGGAAGATCAGGGAGTTCCTGGATCTCTTTTGCAGTATCTGGGTCCTAGTTTGAGATTAGAAATGTGGATCTTCCATCACACCCTCCAGAGCTCAGGTCATAGAAAAGCATCTTAAAAGCTTCCTCATCTCTGAGCTTGAAGAGGTAGAAAGCCACCAAAAGAAAGAGAAACAAGAAATCCATTATAGTTTTGGGAAGGCAATCAATTGTAGATTCCTCCGTGGAAGTCCTTGGGCTGTGGCTCCGTAGACAAGATCACAGTACATTCGGTTGACATTTTCTGTATCCACTTGCTTTATAAACAGCTCACCACAAACTGAAAACAAACTGTAGGGCAAAAGCCTAAAACAGTAATAAAAACTTAATGGGCCCCCAGAGAGAGCAATAGTTGGGGAAAGACAGTAGTTTAGGAAGGCTATAATAATGTGTAAACTAGTATTTTCCAACAGTTTGCAAAGCAGAAGACTTCTTTCCCTGAGAGAGAATGGGAAGGACTGAGGAAGGAGGTGTGTGTGTGTGTGTGTGTGTGTGTGTGTGTGTGTGTGTGTGTGTGTAAACTGGAAGGCTGATCAGAGAGAAGATGAAAAGTGTCAGTTAGGAAAATATTCCTAGAATAGCATTTGTATCTGTATTCAGATGAACTCCCCATTCTTACTAGACATTTTCTTAAATTCCTCAAGGTCATTGCTCCCTTCTCTAAAAACGATGGCCTCTTCTGTAAGTCCCTATTTTCTTTTGCATTGACATCATAAATTTCAACATCTCTCCTCATTTTGAATTTTCCCAAGGATAGGTAAATTTATCTTCCTCATATTAGTATTGCCTGCACCTACCACTGTAATTAACACTAAGGAGGGCTTGTGAGTTGATGGTTAAATGAATCTACTGTTACCTTGTGGTAGAGCCTCTAGGTATAAATCACTCCATGTCACTATTGTAACCTGTTCATGTACCCTTGGCAGGTATATCTCTCTTTAGGGAATGGAACAATTGTAGCCCCCAAAAATTATCCTCATCTTTCTAACTTTAACTTCTATATTAGAATAGGTTGGAATTATCCTACCTCATTTTTGCATTTTCAAGAGCAATTACAAATATGCTAGAAAATGTGCTCACAGAATGTCACCCAAACTTGCAGTGAAGCCCCCAACACAGGGGTCATGCTGAACTTACCCAAGCATCCTTTTCATGCCTTCTGGAAATCTCCCATAAATTAACATGATGGTGTTTTTTGTTTTTCAGGGAAAAATGCCTTGATTTTGCTTATTATCTCTGTACAAAGGCAAGTAGATATAGAGGCAGATATGCGATAAATATGTCAGGAGATAAGGGAAAACAAAAAGAAAACAGCTTAAATCTCCAAACTCCTGTTACTGAAAGAGCAAGCGATGCCTCTTTGAAGTTGCACAGAGAAAAACAGAATATTGAGAATGGCACACAGCCTAGACATGAGAGTGTTTAAGCGAGACCATCTAAAACTCACCTTACCCTCCCCTTTGGAGTGTGGGTGGTGACCGACGAGGGCTTATTCTTTCTTCCAGCAGTTTTCTGTACCCTTGGTCAGTACAATGCCAGAGAAAGGGCAAGAATTTCTTTTGCATTTCTGGCTGGTGACATGCACAGTAGTCATCTCTCTTTCCCCCACTCCTTTCCTAGTGGCCCCTCCAAAACCAGCAATATGTACTGTGCTTCACAACTCTACACTGGCCTCTGAGAACTTAGGTAAGGGGAACAGTTGGTTATGAGCTAGCCTGGTTCCGGATGTGAATCTTGTTGAAGATCAAATGAACTCCTGAAACTCCTTCGGTTGCTAAGAGACATGATATCTTTAAATGTCAATTACCATTTCCCTCAAAATAGCTCAAAAATCACCCAGGACTGGAGCTTTCTAAGTTTCATGATATGCTAGCTTTTAAAAGCATGGATTAAAAACCTGACTTCCAGATAAGTTAATTTTAGACAAATTCCTGGCTTGACCGTTTCCCAACCAGGTACCCACTTATTTTCCTTTCCTTTGCTATTGAAAGAGATGGAGGAACAGGACCAACTTCACAGTACACTGTCCTATAGTTGACCCATTTAATGAATGTCAGACATAAAAACATAGGTGAAAGAGATTAGAAATGCAAAACAGAAGTTATTATCAACATATATTTATTGTTATTATTATTATTATTGGAGTTCCAGCTCCTCTTAGTTTCTATGTTATTTTGATGAAGATTGAGGTAGATGCTAAAATCAGTGGATGGGCAACAAGAGGTGAGCTGGCAACTCAAAATAATACTTAGGTTTATAAAAAAGAAAAGAGTTTGGTTTGTATTTCTTTACAGTCCTTCACAAAATAATTCACAGTGGCTTGCTGTGTTGCTGTGCAACATTATGTATTCTTGAAACAAATAGAATACAGCTACCCTCGTTCATTTTTAATAAGACAATTCGTGACATGTTATTTTTGCCCAATTATTGCGGAAACTCATGTCCATACTAAGGCTTCAGAGTACACTGGTGATGGAGGCTTTCAAGATGAAGTAAAAAAGAATGACGATTGGTTCCCCTTACGGTTACGTCAGGAGAGAACACAGGGCTGACGTTCATTGCAGAGCCCAGTCATGGGTGCGTGACACTATGCTCTGGGGAAACAGACACATCCCTGCAACTGGTCTTTTCACTCTTGAGTTCTTTCTGGACTTGTCCTCTGGATTGTGCACTCCACATCTTCATCAGAGAGTCTCTGAAGACCTCCAAGCATCTACCTCTGGTGCCGCCTTTGTCTTGGTCCCAACTGGGCATGTCATTAACAAAGACTTCTGTCTTCATACTTGAGTGAATCCTTGCCGTGTCCCCACTTCCATTCCTGTCAGAAACATCTTCGCTACAGAACACTAAACAGAAGCTTCTTAGCATCCAGCTGTTTAGACTTTGAGATTAGACAACCAGAGCTGAGGTTCTGGGACACTAGCCAGAACCAGGAAAATAAAATCTTATTTGAGGGCTTTGGGCTTTGGAATATTATTTTTATGTGTATAGTAGATTTACCTTGAACCCATTTTTAGCTTGAATTAATCTAAAAGCAAAATGATGACCAAATTCCCTAACTATATATCAGCTCTCTCAGAGGAAGAAACAAGACTCAAAGTAGTTAGGGACAGAAAGAAAAGAGAATGTATACAGTTTACACAGTTGGACAAAGCTCACACGGGAATCAAAAGCAGCTAGAAAGAGAAGGAAAGATGAGGAAGTACTAGAAATGCTGGCACTAAAAAAAAGTAAACAGAATTTTTAAAAGGAATTTAACTGACTAAGAGATCAGGAGTATTCCAGTGGCTCTGAAAAGAGTCAAGAATGTTTACCTAGAAAGGACAAAACTTGGAAAACCATGATCTCATGCTTGAGAAATATGAAGAACTGTGCTGTGGAGAGTGGAGTTTATTTTCCCGTGAAGTAAGCTACTCCTTATTTTTTCAGTGTACAAGAAATGGAAGTTGCAATTATGATATATAAATAAATAAATATTGCTTTTGAACATTATAAGCAGAAATATAAAGCAAATCGGTTTAGTCTCAATTCTGTGGGGGCGGGGGCATGTGGGTGTGTGTATTGGTACTGAGATTTAAACTCAGATCTTGAATTCAGACCCTGGGTTCCTGAGCGTTTTGCCTCAAAATTGGAACTCTACCACTTGAGCTGTAAGTCCACTTCCAGCTGTTGAAGATGAGTCTCATAGGCTTTCCTTCCTTGGGGGAGCAGGGGTTTTGAACCACAATCCTCATATATCAGCTTCCTAAATTCTAGGATTACAAATATGAGCCACTAGTACCCAGCTTTTTTCAGTCCTTCAGAAATACAGATTTACTGTAATGAATCATTAATAATACTATAAGAACTCAGATTTGAAGCTCTGCATGCTCCAAATAATTATAGTTATCTATTTTAGATAAAAATTATAGCAGCTACAGTGAGGTAGATTTGTGTACGTGTGTATTTTTTATTGTTTTTAATACTCTCATTTACAAAACAGTAAACTGAGGTTCAGAGAGGTCAAGAAAGTTGTCCCAGACCACTCAGTTGAGCACAGAGCTGTTTGACTCCATGACTTCTCTTTCCACTGTGTCACAGTTCTTACCACTTCCTGTCTTGCCTGAACAAACAGTTCAGTAACAATGAGTGCCACTGTCACACCTCCCAGCCAAACACCCTATAATTTCCAAGTCTGGGAGAGAAGGCCTTTGGCTCTGTGTTCCTGTCTGGTCTGCACAAGAAAATGTTTATTTTCAGGTGGATTTCTGTCAGAGAAACTAGATGTGTTCAATGACTGTGTATGCACACGTGGACCATATTAAAAAGGTGGAGACTTGTTTGCTTCACCTCATACTGAGAATGGCCCTTGCGTGGATCCCAGTTTGGGCTAGGAATGTACTTAGTGCTAAAGTGCTTGCCTAGCATGCATGAAGCTCTGGGCTTGGTTCCTCAATACCACATAAAAAGCAAAAGCTACAAATGGCCCTGTGGCTCAAGTGGTAGAGCTCTGGCCTTGAGCAAAAGAAGCTTAGAGACAGTGATCAAGCTGTGAGTTCAAGGCCCAGGTCAGCACAACACACACACACACACACACACACACACACACACACACACACACACGGATTATGAATAGGTTCCTAGAGGAGGCTATAAATAGAACCTGTGGCTTAAGTCATCTCAGTGTGTTTATATTTTTGAGTTGTGTTGCGACCATTGTTGGTAATTATAGACGCGTGGGTGAGGATGGGTCCTGATGGGCAGTTCTTCTTCCTGGTTCCCTCTTCGCACAAGCCCAGCCCTGAGGGTGTCTCAACTCACAATCCATCATGAAAATCCCTCTGCCCAGTCACTTCTGTGCTTCCAAGCCAGACAGCAGTGCCCAGAAGAGTTGGAAGGCGTCACAGTAGTCCACTGGGGCAACAACTGTTATAGTCTATGCTTTCATTCAAAAGAGAACTATGATGTGATATCAAAAAAAAGTTACATTCCCTCCTACCTGTAGGGGGTTACAAGCAAGATGCTCCTACTTTGCACCCTGTGCCTGTGAGGATATGTATATAGAGAGGATTCATGGCTCTATTTTTTTTCTTTTTTTATTGTAATTAGTAAAAGGATTACATGATATTTGCCAGATAGAAGGTGCATTAATTCACATACATTGATACCCTTTCACATGTCTTGGTACCCATTACCCTCCCCCCCACACCCCCCACCTGTCTTGGTTTTCCCCCCTTCCCTATCAAATTTCAAATAACCAAATACAAATAAATTCAATATATCAGATAACAAAGTGAGATACTATAACAATATGAGATAACCAAGGGACAGCAAAGGAGATGAGAGACAACGTAGTACATTAAAGGACAACAATCATTCGTTATATGGCTTTTGTTTCAATATCCTGGAGGTCCTTTCAATTAGCTTCATACTATATGGTCATGGCTCTCCTTTAAATACTAATTCCTGAGAGAACCCAGTAGACTGAGAAGAGCATTGAATTTAATCCATGGCTGCAATCTGTGTTATAAACATGGAAAGAGCTACCTTCTTTTTTGGCACCCTAAACTTACATGCAGTCTTTCACCAGCAATACAAGGCTGCCTTTTCCTGCTTTTCTCTGGAGATTCACTTGAGTCTTTTCTCTTGTGGGTGGTCACAGCCCATAGATAACTTTCTTGAGCTGACCATATAGCTATGAAAACAATGGGTGGGCCTGCCCTTGTCTGTTGAACTTGGACTGTGCCAAAGAAACACTGATGGAACAGAAATAGCTGAGAAATCAAGGGGGAAATGCCATCACCTTGAGGTATACATTTTGGAGGATATTCTTCCTCCTTCTTCAACCTTAGCCCATCCATGACTTTGGGCAGTAGTAATAGAAAGTTAACTAGAAGAGAAGAATCTGAGGCTGTATGAGGCAAAGGAGTGATCCATCCAATCCCATTATGCATGCCCTGTCCTATGCTACCTTTGCTAGCTCTCCTTCCCTGATAAAGGCAAAGGGGTAGCTGTTTGAACTGTTTAGAAGATGGATACAACAATGGCATATGAAATCAAGAATAAAATTCACATTCAAGAGCAAGGTGGGGAGGTCAAACAAGCATGCGACAGGTCATTAAGTAAAAGGCAAGCAGTGCAAAAAGCCACACATACACACACACACACACACACACACACACACACACACACACACACACACACACACACACACAAGGACCCCTGTATATTAGATACTCCCATTTGGACGAAATGTCTAAAATAAGTTAAGTCTATAAAGACAAAAAGAAGATTACTACTTCTAGGCCTAGAAGACATGGGTGATTGGAAGGAGATGACAAGGGAGTATGGAATCCATTTGGTGTAATGAAGTTGTTTTTAAATTGATTGTGGTGATAGATGCAAAGCTCTGTGACTACTGAAAGCTCTTCCATTGAATGTGTTAATTAACTTCATTGAATGGTATAGGGATTATACCTCAGTAGGATCAGAAATAAAAATCTTTGGCAACTATAATCTGTGGAAAGGCAGAAAGGATGAGCAGAAGATGGTTTTCTAGGCAGTCCTGAGTGGAGGTCAAGCTACTGCCATGAGGTTTTCTGAAACTGTACTTACAGATGGTTTTTATTTTTAAGTCTGAGATGGATATTCCTCTCACAAATAAGCTCACTGAAAATCACCACAAGGTTACCATAAGCTCTGTGTCCCACCTGAGAGGTTTCAGTCTGTCTAAAGATTGGTGAGTCTCACTCCTGTGATAGATAACAGCTATAGGAAAACTGGCTGTGTTTTATTTCTTGAAGCTTAGTTAGAAGTTTAGTTTGTGCTCCTATGGAGCTTTGGGGATCAATTGCTCTCCCAGCTGCCAGTATTTTCCCACATTTACATATGGTCAGGATCTACTCAAAGACCCTCCAGAGTTTGCCAAACACTACAGCAGGGAGATTGTTTTAGTTATAACCCAAGAAAAATACCATCCTCTCCCCCCTTCCCTGCCTCTTTCCCCTCCCTCGAGACCGCCTCTCCCAGCAAAAAGCCTCTGTTTTTATGAGATCAACAATGAACGAAGGACTGGAACTGGGACTCAGAGGGTAAACATCAGCCTAGCAAGCAGGAAAGCCTGAGTTCAAACCCCAGAACCATCCAAAAGAAAAGAAAAATGAAGGAGGACTGATGTAGAAGAAACAATTCTAGACATAGTGATTTGGAATTTCAGTAACTAGCTTGACCTGGGCCTTTACAATGTACATGTCTTACTTTCTGACTTTACAGAGATTCAGAACTGCAATGTTCAAGATGCAACTCTGCATCTTGGTTTATTGTTACCTCTGTTTGAAACATCTTGCGTCATCCCCAAATGAAGAGTTCCTATACTTGTTCATAATTCTTCCAGGAAGACTTCTATGACTTCTCAGGATGGTAGGAGAGTCCTTCTCAATGGACCCTTAGCAACTTGGTTATATTCTAGCCATTCATGTTCACTACATTGCAATGATCTACCTATCAGCCTGTATCTTTACTGAGCTGGAAGCTTCTGAAGGCTTGTCACCATATCTCCAGATCAACTCCTGGCTTAATTTCCAGCATCTGATGTGTTCTTAATAAATGTGATCTGAACTCTTCATGCAAAAAAAGCTATGTAGGGCCACTAAGAAAGCTAGATCAAGACAACTGGATGTCATCTCTTTTCATCTTAGCTCTCAATTCAATGAACTGGCCCATGGAGAACTAAGCAGGTCTTTCTTCCTGTCCTAAAGACTCAACACCTGGTAGGCCCTTCTCACATATTGGTTCAATGGATATCTTTGTAGTCATTGACTTTCATATGCTTCACACTATCTCACAATCTGCACTTTGAATATCTTACACGCTTCCATTCCTAAATTTCTTTTCACGCATTGGATTCAGATGCTCGTTTATTCATTGACAAAAGAACACTAAGTACTTTGTATAAGCAACAGTCATTTGGCTTGACCAGTAGGCCACTGTGGTAATGGAAGATTCATGCAGTTCACTGAATATTTGATGGCACTTTATAAAAACAAGTAGAAAACAGAGAAAGAAAGTGCTCATATGAGTGAAAATAAGCAAAGAGGTCTCATCAGTTTAATAAAAGTAAGACAAAAATAGAAATCATTAGGTGAGCTGAAAGTGACAAGCTTTTAGCCTCAATTGGACTTTCAGAGGAGAATAGACTTTTCAATTATGAAGAAAAAGAACAAATTAAAGAGCCTAGTGAAATGCAGGGACTCTATTATCAAATGCACCTGAAAGGTAAAACATGGTTAGCATTTGTGTGTATCTGTGTGTTGTGTGCTGTGTGCATATGTGTGCACTAGTCATAGGGCTTGAACTCAGAGCCTGGGCACTGTTTCCGAGTGGTTTTTTTTTTTTCATTTTTTTTCTCGTGATCTACCACTTGAGCCATAGCTTCCAGATTTTCCATGGTTAATTGGAGATAATAGTATCATGGGATTTCCTGTATGGGTTGGTTTTAAACCCAATCCTCAGACTGATAGCTAGGATTACAGGCAGGAGCCAGTGGTGTCTGGCATATAGTTAGTATTTTTTTTTTTTTTGCCAGTCCTGGGCTTGAGCTCAGGGCCTGAGCACTGTCCTTGGACTTTTCTCAAGGCTAGAGCTCTACCACTTGAGCCTCAGCACCACTTCCGGCTTTTTTCTATGTATGTAGTACCGAGGAATCGAACCCGGGTCTTCATGCATGCTAGGCAAGCACTTTAACCACTAGGCCAAACTCCCGGCCCCGATAGTTAGTATTTTTAAAATTATGTTTTAAATCCTTGGAAATCCTCCCATCCTTTAGCCAAATAGTATGAGAGGAGATAACTGGAAGTCCATAGCTTTGATCTTCATATGTGCTATGTTTTGGATACAGTTTGTTTCCCAAATTTTCCTGTGCTGAAGGCTTTGTCAGCAGCCATGCAATTGTGAAGGGGGTAGGACCCGCAAGAAGTGAGGTCTAGGGGAAGGTAATTAGATCATGGCAGCATTATCATGGCCCCTGGAAAGCATTAATGTTGGTTTCTAGGGGTGAGTTCTCATAAGAGCAGATTGATATAAAGCAAGACTAACACACACACACACACACACACACACACACACACACACACTCATGCTTCTTTCTGCATACAGCTGTTTCCCTTTCTGTGTCTCTATGTCTCTACCAAGTTGTGATATAGAACAGTGGGTGGCAGGAGAAGGGTGGTAGTTCACTGGAGATGAAACAGATAGGAACTTGAACTTTCAACCTTCAAAACAGGAACTAGGGCCAGGAGTTTGGCCTAGTGGTAAAGTGCTTGCCTAGCATGCACAAAGACCTGGGTTCAATTCCTCGGTAACACATACATAGAAAAAAGCCAGAAGTGGTACTGAGGCTCAAGTGGTAGAGCTCTAACCTTGAGAAACTCCAAGGACAGTGCTCAGGCCCTAAGCTCAAGCCCAGTACTGGCAGAAATAACACAAACAAACAGGAACTAAACCGCTTTTCTGTGTAAAAGACCTTACATCAGGTATTCTGTCACAGCAACATAAAATGGTTTAATACAATATATTTTCAAGACTACGCTATTCTGATATATAGAGATGTTAAAATAGAAGGTGATTTATGACATATTTGAAAACCTTAAGGCATTTTTTTTTCAGTTCTAAAATTCTGTGGGAGGAGTAACACTTTAAATAGCAGCTGATTGAGAACAAAACTCATGGGCTATATTTTGGCGATAGCCTATTGCTAAGTGACAGAAAGTGCAAATATAAGTGTCAGTCTTAGCCAGTGAAGAATCCTCACTTTGCCATCACCTGACAATGTATCTTGGTCAAGTTACCTAATCACCTAAACCTCAGTTTCTTCTGTAAGATGAAGACAGTAATAGCAATACCTCCTAGCCCTAGAATGGCCACAAAAAGCACACATATATGAATCGATTTACTATGGTTCATCTTGTGTCTAGTATTTACTCAGAGCTTATACTGAAGCTGTTTTCTAGGAAGGAAAAAGGATGCTGAAAGATGAGCTGGGAGGGGCTTAATTTGCCCTACTTCACAGAGAATCTAGTCCCCAAGATCCTGAAATCTATTAAATACCTAGTAGGAAATATTTACAACCTCTATTACTACTCAAACTCTACCCACTGGGCCAGTCTGGCTTCAGTTTGCATGGGAGTATGTTATTATTATCCATCTAATACTTCCTTCCAAGTTACAGAAGTTGGAAACCCTTGCAACCCTTTTACAAAAAACATTTTTCACTTCACTCTCTGCATCAATAAGGCGTATTTTCTGTGTAACTTTCCATCTGCATTGTGAGGTGTTTGTTTGTTTGAGTATACTTTAAAAATATTTTTTATTTTCATTTAATCTTACCTCTTATAGGAACAGTTGAGATATACAAACTGCAGAAGCTTTAGAGTTGGTGTGGAGCAACGTACAAGCTGAAACATGGGTCTTCCTCTTTCATGTTCTTCTTCCCTCACTTTCTGACCATCTTCTCCTGAGCGTTCTATCTGCCTTTGACCCTTGCCCCCTCCTACTCTCTGAGTTGCAACCATTCCATCTTTTAGGAATTATAACAGCCACTCAAATGCTTCTTCTGCCATCTGCCTCACCGTCTTCATGCCCATTCTTCTCATAGATACGCAAGTAACCTTTCTATAATGAAAGGTTCGTAAGTCTTCACTTTAATCAGAGCCAAGGCAGTGCCTCCTCTCCTGGCCTCTTTGTCATAGAGAAACTGAAAAGACAATGATCTAGCTCCTATGTCTCATCTCCAATGTTTCTCCTCCTTCTCTCCAAGTGACACCAGTCTTCTAGGAGTTCCTCCACGCGTCATGCTATCTCATACTATTCTGCATGTTTTCAAAGGCCAAAAAACAGCATTTGTACTTGTATTACATTTCCATATAGACTGTGCCAAGTTATCCTTAAGGCCCAGTTCAAGCATTCTCTCTACTTTCTAATTCTCCCTAACTCCTTTCACCCCACCTCTCCTTCTATCTCTGATCTGCCACCGGATCTTTTTGTAAGGTTCTATCACACTAATTGACATGTGTGACTCTGTTAGACTGAAAACCCATGAAAAATGAATGTGGTCTCCAATCCATCCTTATCCTTCACCTTGTACATAGGCCTTGCTGTGAAACAGACTAAGAACATAGAACCCAGAATCCATCTAGAACAGAAAGTCCAAGAGAAGTTTGTTGTTTTTGATGGATTCTGTGTTAGCTTCAGAAATTCACTCTGGGCCACTCAAAGTAGCCAGTTTAGAGCGTCTTTAACCTGTGATACAGTGTGGGTCATTTGCTGAGCAGGAGATAATGGTGATCCTGCTAATAGGAGAGCCTTTGCTACCTTTGTGCTCAAACCTTGCCCTTCACTTGTATACCTTAAAGGTCAAGGTCAACTGATAAGGATAGTCCTGATCAACTGAAGTCTCAGGCAGAGAAAAAAAAAATCCCAATCTGGGATACAGAGAACCATATAAGTTTTGACACATTGCAGATTGTTCAATAAATAATGTTAATGTGATCTCAGAATAGTGAACACACACCCCCCCCCACACACACACACATGGATAAAGACATTAGTTGTGTTATCTGGGGAGCAAGACATTTGGCTGTAAGGGCCATGAAAGAGACAAGATATCTACACTGTAATTCAAGTGCCTCAAGGGCAGGTAAGTTGCATTTTGGAGGAATTGTCTGCCTCTTCCTTCCTCTTCCTCTCCCCACACCACCCCCACCTAAGAGGGCACTGCCACTCCCACTGTTAGGTGGGGAGAGGAAATTGGAGGAAGTGAAGGGAAACCAGGGGCTTATACATAGAGGAAGAAAACAAAGGCCTTCATTTTCTAAAACTGTCACTCACTCCGATTGGGAAAGAGTTTCTCAAGAAATGTGAATGTCCCACACAGGAAGCAGCACTTCATCACGCGGCCAATAATCAGCTGTGTGCTTGTCAGGGATTGGGTTTCCCCTTCTGGGGAGAAAAAAAAAATGGCTCTCTGAAAGCTTGGGCCTGATAGTCGTCCTGATATATCCAGGAGCCATCTTCTAAAACATATGCATCTATGCTCATATCGTGCCTCACTCATGGGGAAGGCCCACCATGGCCGGGGAGAAGTGTCTACTGGTTCTAAGAGTTGACGGCAAACCAGAATAGCATCCATCATCCCTCAAAGGCCTTTCCCAGACTGAAGCAGCTTACATAGTCCTGAATATTTAATCCAGTTTACCACAGTCTACTTTCTTTCATGTTGCCTTTACAGCTCACTTAACTTTGCTCCTTGTCTCTCTTTCTCAGAAGCCCAGTTCTTCCCTCAAATAGAATAGCTTCATAGCCTCTTATTTTTAAAGAAAACAAATCAGATCACCTATTCATAAGTTCACTCCAAGGTATTGGAGTCTGAATATGGCCACTGTTTGTATTTAGGAGAGAGATTTCAACAAATAAACTTTATCCCAAAGAATGGTCTTCACATGGAATCTGTGAGACTTGGTCATATCTCTCAAGTCCTACCATCTTGGTGACCTCCTATAATTCTGATGTATAGCAGTGTGATCCTCAGGCCTGCATCATAGTCCAGTTTCTACAAATAGTTGGCTTTATATTATGACTAGCAAGTTACTTTTATTCAGGGCCTCATCAGAATCATTTTTTCTTATTTTTTTATTTTTAGAAATACTAGGTACAATAAATTTGGATTGTTTCTCCTAAACCAAACCTTCTCAGGTTCTTCTCACTCCATCCAGGGCTTCTCTGATAGAGAGGATCCACATAGAGTAGGGGTGGGAAAATATTACTTGAGTTTTTTTGATGTACCACATTTTAAAACTGAAGCCATATGATAATCTTACAATAAACACAGGAGATCCTCATCTATTCATTTATTCATTAATTGTGAATAAGCTTCCACAGGAGTTGCTCCAGAAATGTACCAAAGAATCAGCCTGACAAATTCCTTGCTATGGTGAGCATTTACTTAGACACTGTGTGTGTGTGTGTGTGTGTGTGTGTGTGTGTGTGTGTGTGTGTGTGTGTGTGTGTTCGGAAAGCAGAACTGGGACACACAAGTAGGAGCTACCCAGGAAAGCAGATTTTTACTCCATATCACATATAACCATATATGGCATGATGTGCTAGACATCTTTTGGCTAGGGAGATCTGAGAAAATGCCATGAGTCTGTGTGTTGCAGGAATATTCATGCTCAGACCCAGCCGAACTGTTGCTTTCAATCATGACTTTCAGAAGCAGGAAAGAATTTTCAAACAAAAATCTCATCTGCAGCCCCCTAATATGAATTGAGCTGCTGCAGACAACTCAGATCAGAAGGGCCCAGGGCATTATCAGCTTTGTTCACTAGATGAGATGATGTCAAAATCCCCAGTCCACACCAACGTGATGGGGATCTGTGAATCTAAGTAGAAGGTTTCTAAGTTTTTTTTATTTTCTCTCTTGTCTCTCTGACTTCTACCTTTTTCCAGGGAAGAGTCTGGTGAAGCCAGCATGGAAATAAGGAAGAGGGTCTCTGGGATATAATAGGATATCTAATGAATGCTGTCTGAGAATGGCCACGTGAGCCAAATACACTGCTTCACTTTGGGCAGTCCTGGAAGTCACACCAAGGTTTCTCAACTCCAAATAAAAGCCATTTCCTGGGAATCTGGGCCTTAAAGAAAAGTTCTGAAAGACCAAAAGGACCTTGGAAAAAAAGAGATTCCGTAGAGCTGTACACCAGTGGCTCATGCCTGTAATCCTAACTACTCAGGAGGCTGAGATCTGAGGATCTGAGAATTGAGGTTCAAAGCCAGACCAGGCACGAAAGTCCATGAGACTCTTATCTCCAATTAACCAGAAAACCGTAAGTGGCCCTGTGGCTCAAGTGGTAGAGCAGTAGCCTTGCGCTGAAGAGCTCAGGGACAGCTTCCAGGCCCAGAGTTCAAGCCCTTTAACACACACACACACACACACATACACACACACACACACACACAATTTCCATAAAGAATAAACTTACAGACGATGCATCTAGTCAAATAAGCACTCATTTTCACCACTCTCTGGAATCTAGGACTGTTTTTTTTATTGTAATTAATAAAAGGGTTACATGATATTTGCCATATAGAAAGTGCATTAATTCACATACATTGATACCCTTTCACATGTAGGACTGTTTTGTATCATTTTTTCCAGTACTGAGGACTGACCCAAAGGCCTCACACATGCTTTATCACAGTTAAATTTTCTATCACTAGACTGTAAGTAAGATGACAACGCATTGGTAATAAAACGACATTACAAATGTTTAAATTTACCTGTGAGCAAGTGAACACAGTTGTGCGATGCTGTTTCTCACCAAACAAATCCAGAATTTTTTACATGGTAGCATTTTGTGTTGGTAAGAATGTGGAAAAATATATCCTTTAATGACTGACTCTCCAAGGATGAAGCAAAAGATTCAGTATTTCTGATTTTATCTGGAAATATAGTGCTCTAACACTGAACTACACCTAGTCCACATTTGATGCCTTCTATAAAAATTTGCTTTCTAGGATTGCGCTCTCACTTTACACCTTTCCAGGTATGAGGTATAACTAAGAAACTGCCATCATTCCCAATCTGGAGCAGGAAGCTCTTGAGGTCCTGTGCCAGGAAAGACCCATCCTCACAGGCACCATGTGCTTGAAAAGGGAAGTCTTCAGCACCACAGAGCAGGAATGGAAGAGAGTAGCAGCCACTCTCTGGCTTGGGATTGGTGATGGGATGGAGGAAAGAACATGAAAAAACTTCGGAAAGAGCTTGAGATCCTCTTAAGCATAGAACAACCACACATATGCTTGAGTTTGCCTGTCACCACTTTGACATCCTCCCAGCTACAGTTTTCTCTATGGTTCCTGAAAAGTGAATCAAAACTAGGCTAATAATTTCTAGCTCCACCAAGCATAAAGGGTGAGTTTAAGTGGCTGAGCCAACTGAACTTATTTGAACCTACGGCTTGGTATGGGGGGCGGGGAGTGGTGGGGGACTGGAGTTTGAACTCAAGGATCTGTCTCTGGGCCTTTTTGATCAATGCTAGCCCTCTACCAGTTGAGCCACAGCTCCACTTTCAGCTCCTAAATTGGTAAATTGGAGATAAGAGAGTTACAGACTTTTTCTGCCCAATCTGACTTCGAACTGCAATTCTCATATCTCAGCCTTCTGAGTAGCTAGGATTATAGGCTTGAGTCACTAGTGCCCAGATTAAACCCATGGTTTTAGGAATTTGTAGGTGCTACTCAATGAAAGTCTAAAAACCGATATGTTGAAAAACTCAGATTTGGAGAAAACTACATTGGGTCTTATTACTGCAGGAGTTTTCAGAGACCAGAAAATACTAATGGGAATTCTAACTCCAAGAAAGAAACAAATGATGCAATATTTCTTAATTGTATTTGAACTCCTAACACTTATTTTCACCAGACAATTTAATCTACTCCAGTTTCCAGAAATATACTTTTGGAAATGCTGTCTAAACCCAAACACCTCACCAAATGATATGAATTTAGAGATTTTTCCTGTGAACAGTCTACATATAATATGCTCATGTTTATACTGTGGCCTTAATATTTTTTCCAACGATCTCTAGAATTACAATTAAGGTTACTAAATGTCTTATTCGCATCAAATTATTTTCATCACTTGCAGTTTACTGTTAATCTGGTTTATGATTTTTTAAGATAAATCTTAGTGTCTTATATTCAGTACTAGAGTTCTTTGGTTAAAAGTTTCTTCTTTTGACTGGGAGTTTGGCCTAGAGTTAGCATGTTTGCCTAGCATGCACAAAGACCTAGTCCTAGATACCACATACAGAGGATACATAGGAAAAGCCAGAAGTGGTGTCATGATTCATAGAGCTCTGGCCTTGAGAAAGCCCAAGGACAGTAGTCAGGCCCTGAGTTCAAGCCCCAGAACTGGCAAAAAAAATTCTTCTTTTTTTTCTCTTTCAGATGTCAGAGTCACCAAATTTTATGTTTTATGGTACTATTTTTAAACCCCTTTGAAAAAATATGCTGTGTTGGTTGCTTTTGTAGTTGAATGAAACATTGTTAATGACTCAGAGTCATAGTTTTGAAGGGCACATAAAGTTTAGGGCCATAAGACAGAACACTATGAGAAACAATTGAAATGGGCAGGGGCAATTTTCTCCATTCCAGATGAGCTTCACACTCCTGTGGTTTGCCAACTGAGAGACTGATTTTTAGTTTTTGATCCCTTCTCCTGGTATTATATAATCCTAGCTCTCATTTCCTATTATAACCAATGTCTTCCACTTAAAGCACTTCCTACTTCTAACAGCGCAAACATCAAGTAGCCAAATCTGACTTACTGTACAAGAACAATATGTATAGTGGAGCCTGGACAGAGAGACAGAAGAATTCCTGACCAGAAATCTCACATACCAACCTTCAGAGTCTCTGAATATCTAATTTTATATGGAAAGTTAAGGTTAAGATTGCGGTTGAAAAGCTGGGTGCGGTGGCTCACACCTGTAATCCTAGCTACTCAGGAAGCTGAGATCTGAGGATCAAGGTTCAAAGCCAGCCCAGGCACTAAAGTCCATGAAATTCTTATCTTCAGTTAACCACCAGAAAACTGGAAGTGGCACTTTGGCTCCAGGAGTAGGACAATAGCCTTGAGCTGAAAAGCTCAGGGACAGCACCCAGGCCCAGAGTTCAAGTCCCAAGACAGACTGAAAAAAAAAAAAAAAAGATTGTAGGTGAAATTAAAGTTGTCTTCATGTAATTTTGAGATCTGAAGAGGTTATTCTAGATGATCATGTAGGCCAAATGCCACCACCGAGTCCTTACAAGTGAAAGAGGAACATAGGAGAATCAAGGCAAAAAATATTTTGATTGGAGCCAGGAGCATGTCCTAGTGGTAGCATGCTTTCCTAGCATGTATGAAGCCCTAGGTTCAATTCCTCAGTACCACATACACAGAAAAAGCTGGGAGTGGTGCTGTGGCTCAAGTAATAGAGCACTAGCCTTGAGAAAGCCCAAGAACAGTGCCCAGGCCCTTACTTCAAGCTCCAGGACTGGCAAAAATGTATTGATGTGAAAAAGGCTTGCTTGCCATAGAGGCTTCAAAGATTGACAGAGGTCACAAGTCAAAGAAACTGGAAGCTGAAAGAGACCAAGTACAGTCTCTCCCCAAACAAAATTCAAAGAGATGGTGATACTTTAGTTTTAATCCTCAGAGACCTATTTCAAATGTCTGGCCTCCAAAATTGTAAGACAACAAATTCATGTTGTGTTGTGCTACTGAGCCTGTGTTGGTTTGTTCCAGCATCCATGAGCAATGAACATACTGGCTCTAGATTAATACTCATCACAAAGTTAGCAGTGTATGGATGACCTTAATTATTACTATTCTGGCTCTTTCAAGGTGTTTTGTTCTGATGTTATTTCTTTCACCACCCAAATATTTCCATGGTTGCTGGAAATCTAACCTATATCTAGATCAGAACCTAAGTAGGACATTGGTTTACAGGAATTGGCCCCTGCAATTCAAGTTACAAGGACTGGGTTAAAGAGGAAGTAGAAGGAAATGGGAGAGACACAGTATTTAAACATTTTTTCAGAGAAATCATAAGGTTGCACTTTTTGCCCAGTTTGAAAGAAAGAACATTCGAGAAAGGGTCATGAACCTTAGACTGGATGAGAGTATTGCCATTACCATTTGCTTACTGGCTGCAGCAGGCCAGGTAACCATCATTGGTGCTAGCTAAATCCCCTGGGCTTCTATGAGACTCAGTAGTTGAAGATGTAAGTGGCAAAGCATTCGCTTACTAAAAGGAATCATCTGAGAGGAATCAGAGGTTTGAATGTTGCCAAGGCTTTTGTGCCTCCAAATGCTTTGAATCTCAAAAAATTTTTAGGCCACTAAAAGCTTAGATAGACCTCAAGAGTCGTATTCAAGAAAGAATAAAGGAAAATTAGGAAGGAGGTGCTGGTACTTACTAGAGGAAATCTGTCTCTGAAATATACCTAGATATTTTCCCAATGGCTTGAGAGGAACTTATACATAAGAAAGTTGTCACAATAGATGTTTAAGGGGAATCTGATGCATAGAGGTTAATTATTTATGTAGCTGTAATGCCTGTAATAGTACCTGGCACAAAATTTTTGATGAATTTCTGCTATGAGAATGGTTGGGTGTCCTTAATGCTTTTATACTATCTTGAAAGTCTTGTGGGTCTGGTTCCCTAGATCCAATATCATTCCTTATAGGTTTCCAATCTTGAAAGGTTATTTGATACAATTCAAGTGTAACTTAGAAAATCATAAGAAAGTATTTTATTATTAATATATAAAAAAATCCTTGGGAGTGTTTTGAGAGGAAAAATCTGGTCTTCTCTAAGTTATAAAATTTTGGATGATATTTGATGAAGAAAATTAAAGTTGTTAAAGGTAAATATAGAATTACTGTAGCTTAATGTCATTATTTAATATGTAGGTTTAATAATTTATATGGTATTTCTGAAGCAGTGTCTGCTAAAGAGGTCATTAGTATTCTTCAACATATAATTACATGTTGTTCAAGGTTATAAAGTAATACTCAGAAAAACAATATAAAGTCATAATGTATAGCAAGACCAAAGAATATGTGTTTGTTAATTTATGACAAAGGGAAGTCAATAATAGATGCTGGCAATACTAAATGTTTCCATCTAGAATAACACAGGTCACACACACACACACACACACACACACACACACACACACACATTCATGAAATCAAAAGCATAGGTTTTATATTCTCTTGGCTATGGTATTCCTTGTGCAAAGATAATTTCTCACAGTAACAGAAATACTCTATCTAAATATTGCTATAGTCCAGATATGCCAATTTTTATCCCTTGGAACTCATGCAAGATTAGATAAATAAGCCATGTGATACAATGTGGGAACATGAGTACCAGCACAGATCTCAAGTATATTGGGTCATATTGATTAGGCCATTTTCTTAAGATGGAAATGTGCACTTGAAGAAACTGAGATCAAGGACAGTGTGTTCAATGGATGTTTCTTTGAAGGGCTAGATGACACTGATTGAGGGCTGCCTGGAAAGAGCCTCGCAAATCAATGTCTCAGGGCAACTTGACTTTGTTCTGTGCCAATCGTTTTATATCAGATTCAGGTAAAACTTGGCTCTGATTACCCAGCCTGCCATTGAGAAGTATCACTAATAAGTTATGACCTTGGTTGCCCAAGATACATTAGTGATTTGAACACCAGAGAGTTGTCCTCCAAACCTAACTCCATCAGGAACACCTGGAGCCAGGAAGACATAGCCCAGATCTACTCAACTAGAAATCTTAGACGTAAAGCAATGGTCTTTAAGCTAACCAGGTGACCCGCAGGCAATCACACCAAAACTCTATGTGTAAAACTGTGGCTTACTAAGATGTAGCAAATGAAGCTTTTCTTTTCCGGTAATAATAGTTCTTCCCCGTACTTCAGATATCCTTCTAGGCTTTCAGAATAGGATAAAACCTTTTCCCTACCTATGCTCTGGCTAGGTCCAATCATAACCCCTTCTTCATGGCAGCAGGGAAGAAGATAGGGGGCATAGGGAAATGGATCAAAATAGCAGGAGTTTGGTGTCAGGCAAGCTAATCTTCACCTGATCTCTGCCACCCACCACCATGCACCACCATTTCCTTAATCAAACCTGAGGCATGAAATGAGATGATGTCTGTAAAGGATCTCATGGCATCTGGGTAGACAGTTGATGTCAGCACTGATGTTTAGCCTCCTTCCTTACGCCATAGACCTTGGGTCTGTAGTTGGATTGGAGCCTGTTTAGAGAAGGAAAGGAGCTGCCATCAACTGAGTACTAAACCAAGGGCTAGGTACCAGGTCCCTCCCGAATCTAATCTTACTTCCTTTCATCATCCCTAAAACCTTAAATTCCACACATGAGGAAGCTGAGGCTTAAGACTCCTCTAAGCCACACAGCTAACAAGGAACAGAGATGCATCAAGATTTGGCTACTAAACTTGAACAGAGGATTCCCCATGATTAATGGTTAAGAGTTAATATAGAATGGAGAGAGCTTTGCCCTTTAAAAAAAAATCTAAACAGAGGCATTTTGAAACTGCGAGGGAGGGGGAAAGTCACACCACCTACAGCCTGCATTACCTGAACCTTCAGCAAGTAGCCCAAGGAAATGCCCTTCAAAAAACAGCCTTATTTTCTTCCCTTCCCTTCCCTCCCCTCCCCTCCCCTCCCCTCCCCCTCCCCTCCCCTCCCCTCCCCTCCCCTCCCCTCCCCCTCCCCTCCCCTCCCCTCCCCTCCCCTTCCCTTCCCTCCCCTCCCCTCCCCTCCCCTCCCCTCCCCTCCCCTCCCCTCCCTTCCTTCCCTCCCCTTCTCTTCCCTCCCCTTCTCTTCCCTTCCCTTCCCTTCCCTTCCCTTCCCTTCCCTTCCCTTCCTTCTTTGTCTCTTTCTCCTCAGTGGAGGTCTTATTCCTTTCCCTTGCTTTCTTTTCCATCTTGCAGCTTAAGCACTGTCTCAGTTTCTGTCATTTTGTGGTATTTATTTTGTTTATTGTGACTCTTCCTTCTCCCCTGGTACGTTAGCTCCTTTGAGGAAGAAGTGGTGGTTCCTTTCCTTTTCCTTCTGTGTCCAGATGCCTCAGTCAGTCTGGGATCCATGGGCAGAAATGAATGAAATGATTCTTCAATGTTTACGGAAGGTCTTGATCAAAAATGTGGGGAAAATGACTATATCTTCAAATAAATAGATGCTTTTATCTTTCTGTTGTAAGTACGTATCAAATGAGTTATCATTTTTTTTTAAGAAATGGTAACCTCGGTTGTCCAAGTCATTATTGACTAGAAGCTGAAGTGAGAGTAAAGAAAGGACAGGATTTCTGTTGTAGAGTGCTGGCATCTTCATTGGTCCTCTCTAAATACTCTCCATTCTTCCTCCCTCTGCTCTGGGCCTGGGACCTGCCCTCCATGAACTGCACCCCCCAAGTCTCCTTAGACCTCGGTTTCCAGATGGGCAAAGGGTAACCCTGTACTATCGCCTCCCTCCCTGACCTCTTGCGGCTGGATCACTGTGGATTGGCTGGGTTCCTCTAGTGGTGATTCTGCTACTTTTACTTGTCTTCCTAACTCTGTTCATCCCTTAGTAAATGTTCCTCAATTAACCAATTGAGCATACCACCAGTTTCTTTCCGGGTCTCTGACAAGAGATGATTTCATCATTGACTTACTCAAAA